>NC_086270.1:667360-1001040 GCF_021018805.1 Prinia subflava
CCTTGGCACACAGTGACTCAAAGCCCAGGCTCGCCCTGGTGTCCCTCGGGTTTCTCCGGTGCCTGCGGAGCTGCTTTGCCGCGGGGACCCCCGGCAAGGGGGGCTCGGCACGGACACCCCCGCACACGCTGAACACACAGTGACACCCCCCCAGCATCCACCCGGGGCTGCCGGGACCCCGTCCTGCCCCTCCTGCCGCTCCCGGCACCGCAGGGTGCAGGGGGCAGATCCCGCTCTGTGCCCGAGCCACAGGGACCGGCAGTGGGTCCCGTGTGGGTGCTCAGCCACCCTTGGGGCGGGCACCGGCGAAGGGCACGGGAGGGCACCAGGGTCCTGCCAAAACCCGGCAGAAAGAGCTGGGCCCTGCCTCAGTTTCCCCAGCGCGTGAGCGGTGTCACCCAGAGCTGGGTGCTGAACTGTGGCCACCCGCGCCGGGCTGGCGGTGGCCGGGGAGACTACCGGGCTGGGCCAGCAGCCGGGAGTGGTGGCCCCGGGCTGAGGCTGGCACCGAGCGGGCTCCCGCGGGCTGGGGCGGAGCAGGGCGAGGGCACGGGCGGGTGCTGGCCCTGCTGCGCTCCCAGCCCTGCCGGGATCGGGCCCTGCGCCCCGGGTCAGGTCTCCCGCCGTGGCTCAGGACTGCTGTGACATCCGCTCCGTCCCCAAGCCCGTGTGAAGCCCCCGGGAGCGCTCTGGGACCTGGGAGATCTCCCCGCATTCGGAGCCCCTCGGGCTGGGGGCTGCAGTGCCGGGGGCTCGGTGTGGGACCCCCAGGGGGTTAAACTGATTAACCCGGAGCGATCACAGCCCTGGGGACCCCCAGCCCCCCACCACGCTGTGCGGGGACCCTGCCAGCCCCGCTGGCTGGAGGCGCGGGGACAGAGGGGGTCCCTGATGTCCCATCCGAGGTCACCATCGCCCTTGGCTCGTGTGGGGGTGGGATAGAGGTCCGGGGGGCCCAGAGCCGGCTGGGCTCCCTCCCGGCGCTGCTGAGTCGAGGAAACGGGGGAGCCGGGTCTGGAACCAGCCTGACCGGCTCCCCGGCTGTCAGCACCTGAGGAATGCCAAACCTCCGCTGCGCCAGGGCTGGGTGCTCAGGGCTGGGTGCTCAGGGTGACTCTGCCGGTCCGCCCAGCTGTGTGGTGTGCAGAGAGCAGCACCGCGAGCCCGCTCGGCGCGGCACGGCACGGCACGGCACAGACCCCGCTGGCCCCGCAGGGACCCTTGGCCGGCAGGTACGCGGGGGTGCAGGGCGGGGCCCCGGGGCGCTGCCCGGGCCGGCCCCGCTGGCGGGGTGCCGGCAGGGAAGGGTCCCGTGGTGCCGGGGGCGGCGGGCACCGGTGCTCCCGTCCCGCTGCCCCCACGCGGGCTGCCCGTGCTCGGACACGAGCCCCGGCTGCTGGGCAGGTGCTGGGATCGGTCCCTGCTTCCCCAGGGTCAGCACTGGCCAGGGAGGGGGGACTGGGCCGGGGGGTGGGGGCTGAGCTCAGCTCTGACCCTCTCACCTTCAGCCCCTGAATTTGGGGGGCTGCTGGGGTTGTAATCCAGCTCCTGGCACCACGGAGCATCCCAAGAGCTGCCAGAGTCAGCTGGGGCTCTTCCAGCTCTGCTGGCCCGGGCCGAGGGGACAGCGGGGCTCTCCTGTCGCCCCTGTCCCCCTCCGTGCCAGGCACTTGGCTGCCCAAGACCCGGCCCAGCGGGGGCAGGCAGGGGCAGCGAGGGGGGACGGGGCTCTGCTGCCCTCCCCATGAACCCCAGCCCGTGCCGCAGCCACCCAGCCCAGGTCCCTGATCCTCCTGAAGGTGGCAGGTCCGCTCTCACCCCGCGGTGACAGAGCTCAGCCCAGCGTGGCCGGAGGCTCAGTTTAATCCGTGGTCACCGGCTCAAAGGCAGCCGCAGCTGCTGCCCTCGGCCCCTCCGTCTCTCCTGAATATTAAACAGCGCCTCGTGCTTGGGTGCTGGGAGACCCTTTGGGGTGACAGAGGCAGCAAACGAGGTCAGCTCGGCTTGGCCAGAGGGGATTAATTAGAGCCGTGCTGGGTGCCCCGGTGTGGCAACACCGCTGGATCCAGCCTGGCACGCCCGGGCAGGCGGGGGACGGCCGGGAGCTGCAGCCGGGAGCTGTAGGGTCCTGTCCTCCTGTCCTTCCATCCTCGTGTCCTCACGTCCTTGACCCACTGCTGCAGTGGGAATTATTTTGGCAGAAAATGGGGTGCTGGGGCAGAGCAGGGCTCTGGGTCAGCTCCTTTCCCACCACCCGTGGGGCCCAGGGTGGCACCAAGTGCTGGATCCAGCTGCAGGGATGGGATGGGATGGAATGGGATGGGAAGGCAGACCTGGAGATCTTTGGAAATGCAGCTCCAGGTGAGAGGAGGATGCTGAGTCAGCAGGCCCCAGCTCCTCCCAGCACCCCCAGCACGGAGCCAGCATCCCTGTCCTGTGCTGTCCTGGAGCCACAGGCATGGCCAGCGCATCCATCCCTCTTCCACTGGTGGATGCCATGGCCCTGGGGACCCAGCTGTGGCCCTGGGGACCCAGCTGTGCCCATGTGGCTGCACAGCCCCACCCAGGCTGGTCCCAGCCTCCAGCGGTGCTGGCTGCCCCAGACAAGGTCTCATCACCTTCCGGAAAAATGACACAAACTCTTCCTATCTGTTCTGGAAAGACCTGCTGGGCCGGGGAGAGCAGGATCTGGAGGGCGCGTGGCGGGCTGGCAGAAGGGGCAGGCAGCTGCCTGTACCCGGCCCCCTGATCCCCTCAGGGACTGGGAAAACCCAACCTGCCAGTGCTGGGTTCGTCGCACCCGGCTGGTGCAGGATGAGGTTCTCTCCCGAGCTGTCCCCCAGGGAAAGCAGCTCTGGGACTTGTGCAGGGAGGTGTCCCCATTCCTGGATGGGGACCTCAATCTCAGCCTGTCCTCGGGCTGACCCCAAATCCCCGTCCCTGCCATTGTCCCCAAAGCTGGGTGGTGCCACTGAGCAGCTCCTGACTGGGAGACACTGGGATGTGGGTGCACCTTCAGCTCCCTCCCCAGCACCTGCTGTGTCAGCTGCTTCCCAATCCCAAACCCAGCAATAAAACCCTTCTGGGGCAGGCATGTGGCCACAGCACAGGGACGCCTCTGCTGGCACCCCCCCCAAGCTGAGGTGGCACCTGGGTCCCTGTCCCCTGTGTCCCTGTCCCCTGCCCTGTCTCTCCACCAGGATGTGGAGCTGTGTGCTGGGACAGTCTCGGATCAGGGGGTGAGCACTGGATGATTATTCCAGTTGGTTTCCTGGTGCCACTGGAGCTGCAGAGGTGGATGGAGCAATCCCACCTTTCCCCAGGGAAGGGTCACGGGATGCTGCTGCTCAGGTCTCCACCTGCTCCTGTGCACCTCGCGGCTGCCCCAGCCCTGGTCCCGATCCCAGCCAGGCCCTTTCCCCTGTGGAGCAGCTTCCCGGTTGTTTTCTGGGCTTGTTTGTTTGCTGCATTTGCTGACTCGGCGCAGCCCTGCTGCCCGCCTGACTCATCCCACAGTTTGGGGCACGGCACAGCTCGGGGCACGGCACGGCCCAGGCGCATCCTGCACACTCACCTGTGCCCCAGCAGGCTCACCTGTGCCCCGGCAGGCTCACCTGTGCCCCAGCAGGCTCTGCCACAGCCCACAGCCCACCACAGCGTGTGCCAGACCTCCCAGCCGCCCTGCTGGACACGGCAGCGCTGGCATGGCCGGGCAGAGGGACCCACGGTGCCCCCTACACCCCGCATGTGCCAGGACGGATGGCATGAGCACCACGAGAAGCTCCAAAGCCACCCCTGTGCTCATGGGATCCTCCCCAAAAGTCCCGCAGCATCACAGGGAGGCCAGCGGGGTTTAAAGGCCTGGTTTGGGGGCTAGGGCTGTTCCCGCGTGGGTTGGTTGTTCTCAGCTCTCACAGAGACTCCCTCTCTCCCCGCAGCTCTGCCAGCCCAGCGTTGTGGCCGCGGGGGCTGCCCGGCAGC
This sequence comes from Prinia subflava, assembly GCF_021018805.1. Taxonomy (NCBI): domain Eukaryota; kingdom Metazoa; phylum Chordata; class Aves; order Passeriformes; family Cisticolidae; genus Prinia; species Prinia subflava. Next base: position 671,342 of record NC_086270.1, read on the forward strand.
GCGGGGAGCTCGGGGAGGACGGCGCTCACTGCCCGGTGCCCCGGCATGGATCCGCCGCTCCGGCACGCCAAGAGCAGGGGCTTCACCTCCAGCGCCGAGCTCAGCATGAAGCAGGGAGCAGCGGCTGCCCCCGAGGGCAGGGCCCGCTTCCAGAAGGTCTCGCTGGTGTCGCGGCGCCTGGAGAGCACCGGGAGCGCGCGGGGCAGGGACGGGAGCCCCTCCCGGGTGTCCCTGCTGCTGCAGGCGTGGGAGAGGGAGATCGTGGAGAAGACGAGCTCCAGCCCCGCCGCCCCGACCCGCCGGGAGCACCCGTCCTCCGGCAGCCTCCCCAAGAGCTGCGCGGCGCACGGGCCCATCTTCTCGCAGGTCTATTCCCCGGCGCAGAGGCCCCGGCGCCAGGACGAGCGCGGGAAGGGGGGGCCCGGCCCTGAGGGCTCCCTCGCCCCGGCCGCTGCCTCCCGCGAGGTGCCCGTGCACAGGGAGAGCTACGTGCACGGCACCCTGCTACCCACCCGCCCCGCCGAGCGCCCCGCGGGGGCTCCCGGGGCCGCTCCCGGTGCTCCGTGCGCCCCCAAGCCCGGCCGCGTCCCTGCCGCGCCCCGGGCCAGGCAGGTCACCGTGCTGCGGACCGGCAGGGACCCGGCCGGGCCCGGAACGCGGCCGGCGGAGGGACGGGGGGCTCCAAACGGGACACACGACACTGCCGGGGCCACCGTGGCCTCGCCACAGCGGGACAGCCCCGGGCAGGGCGGCAGCGGCTCTGCCGGGGCCGCAGCGGGCACGGAGGATTCGCCGGGCACCACAGAGGCCGCTGGGCTCCCCCAGGGATCCCCCGAGGAGAAGGACTCAGCACAAGCCAAACCCACGCCGGTGAGGGCAGCTCCGGGAGCCGGCGACAGCCCCGGGGAGCCACGGACCGGTCAGACCAGCTCCCCGCAGTGTCCCTCGGCAGGCGCCGCCGGCCAGGCTGATCCGGCCCGTGCAGCTGAGGGAAGCGTGGCAGATGTGGATGGCACCATTTCAGCCACGCCACAGAGGACAGCGAGTCCCCCGGGAGCTGGCTGCACCCCCGAGACCCCCCCATCAGAGGTGAGCAATGGTCCAGAGCCTTCATCCGAAACAGCAACATCAGCAAAGGTTAAGATTCAGCTGGAGGGGCATGAGAAGATGGAAGACCCCCAGGGCACAGCCCAAGAGCCTGAGAGCATCCCAGAGCCCCCCACCGAGCCCCCAGCCCCCGAGGCCCCAGCTGAGAGCCCCCCAGACGCGGCCGAGGAGGACCCCGAGCTGCTGGTGGACATGGAGATCCTGGTGGACACGCTGCGGAACATGGAGCCCTCGGAGCTGCGGAAGGCGCCCAAGGCCCCGCGGCAGCCCCGGCCGTGGGCGCTGGGCCGCTGCGCAGCCCTGCCCCCCATCCACGAGGACCGGGTGGCCCCCCGCGCCCCCCTGTCCCTGCCCCAGGCCCTGCGGGAGCTGCTGGAGCGGGGCCCGGCGGGGCGGCCCCAGGAGAGCCCCGAGGAAGAGGAGGAGATCGAGAACCCCTACCTGAGCCCCGAGGAGCGGGCGGCTGCAGGGACCCTGCGTGGGGTGCCCAGCACAGCGGGCGAGGGGTGGGTGGAGGGGGGCTCCCTCCTGGGGACACTGGCAGCGGAGGAAAAAGCCAAACTGGTGGCCGGGGGCCCGGCCGAGCGCAGCGTGCTCTTCCGAGGGAACGTCCTCAAGGGCATGGCGCTGCTCTCGCACTTCTTGGAGCAGCGGGCAGCTGCAGCTGATGAGGGCAAGCCCTACTCCCGCCTGGACAAGAGCGTGCTCTACGGCCGCTTCGTGTCCCCCGGCGCCGCCCTGCTCGAGCTGCCCGACAGCAACGGGAGCACGGACTTACCCTGCCACAGGGACCACAACGGGCTGGGCCCTGCTGGCCATGCTGGCCCCGAGGTGGCCATGCTGGAAGCCCTGAGTTGTGGCTCTGTCCCTCCCGTCACCGAGGAGCCAGAGAGCACCGTGACCCTGAGCCTCAACCATGTCCTGGTGAGTGAATCCAACAACCCCTGGGAAACGCTCTCCTTCCCCGGGAGTGTGGGAAGGGGGTGGGGGCTGGACCCTGGAGCATCCTTCCCTGTTCCCAACATTTGTGCTCCCCGTCAGAGAGGCCACGGGGTGAAAGTGCAGGTACTGGGAGAAGTGATGGGAGGGCACTGGGAAGCGTCATGGGAGGATACTGGGATGGGTGAGGGGAGGATACTGGGATGGGTGGATATGAGGTCAAGTGATGGGAGGGTCCCGGGCAGGTGCCAGGAGGGTCGGGGGCAGACGGGAGGCTGATCCCAGCAGTGCAGGAATGCTCGAGGTGTGGCTGCTCGGGGCGGTGGGAGGGTCGGGCAGACGCCAGACGCGAGGCTGCGGCTGCGGGGAGATGGCTGCTGAAGCCGATGTCCCTCCGTGCTCCTCACCCGCCGGTTCCCTCGACTCTTCACAGCAGGAGGATAAGGACGGCTTGGAGAAGATCAACACAAGACCTGGCAAGGTACGGGGAGGGCGGTGGGGCAGGGCGGGGCATGGCGCGGTGTGGCAGCACTTCCCGGCCGTGTCACCCCTTCGCAGATCATCCTCTACTCCGATGCTGGCTTCGCGGGGCACAAACGGGAGATCTGGGACGACGTCCCCGACGCCACGTCCTGGGAGCTCTCGCACACCATCTCCATCCGAGTCATCCGAGGCGGGTAGGGACCCCGCGGGGCGAGGACACGGCGGGAGGGACCGGCGCTGCCCGGGGTGCAGTGACCGCCCTGCCCGTGCTCGTTACCGCGGCCGCGGCACCGCGGCGGGGGCAGCGCGTCCCTGCCCCGGGGCCCCCGCGGGGCTGCGGCCAGCGCTGCATTCCCCCGTTCTGCCCCCGCCCCGCTCGCAGGTGGGTGATGTACGAGAAGCCGCGGTTCCGCGGGCGCAAGTGCGTCCTGGCCGAGGGGGACGTGGAGATCGACAACCCCTGGACGGCGTACGGGGACAGCGGGGACAGCGGGGACAACGGGCAGCCCCGCCGGAGCCGCCCCTTCCGCATCGGCTCCTTCAAGAGGGTGGTGCGGGTGAGTGCGGGGACCCCCCCGAGCCTCCCGGCGCCCTCCAGGCAGAGGTGGCGGAGCCCGGAACGCTGCTGTTCCCCCAGGATTACCGGACTCCCGAGATCAGCCTCTTCTCGGAGGAGAACGGCGAGGGCGCCCGGCTCAGGTTCAGCGGCTCGGCCGAGGACACCCGCGAGCAGGGACAGGCGCTGGCCGCCGCCTCCATCATCGTCCACTCGGGCCTGTGAGCGCGACCCTGCGGCTGGGGGTGCCAGGTGGGCTCCAGCACAGGCAGGAGCAGGGTGTGATGCCTTCCCCCTTTCCCCAGGTGGCTGCTTTACTCCAAGCCTTTCTTCGATGACGATCCCTACGTCCTGGAGCCGGGCGGGTACCCCAATTTAAAGGCTTGGGGAGCAAAGGACCCATCCATCTGCTCCATGCATCCCATCAGGCTGGTGAGTGTTGGTTCCTGGTGTGTGGTTCCGGAGGTGCCGGGGCTGTATCCAGGTGTCAGTGAGTTCTGGCAGCTCCTGGTTGCCACCGGGAGATCAGGGTGTGGAAACAGGCGAAGCGTGGCTTTGGAAAGTGCTCCTGTGGGACAGGGGTGAGGGAAAGCTTCAGAAGAGCTTCTTGAATGAAAATGACCCCAAACCAGCTCAGGTTTTAAAGGGTGGCAGCAGATGTCCCTGCAGTGTGCCCTCCTGCCACCACAGCCTCACTGGGGCTCCTTCTCCTTCCAGGGCTGCCCCGTCGTGGAGAGACCTGGAGAGCCACAGGTGAGCTCTGGGGAAGCTCCCAGGAATCATGGGCTGGGGTGGCCCTGGGACCATTCTCACCCCACCCTGTCCCCTCTCTCCCCTTTCTCACCTGTCCCCAGGTGCTGATCTATGAGGCCGCAGCTTTCCAGGGCCGCAGCTTCACCATCAGCAGAGACATCTACGACCTGAGGAGCCTGCCCGAGCCAGCGCTGCCCACCGTGGGCTCCCTGCGTGTCCTGGGCGGCTGGTGAGTGGCACGGGGAGGGCAGGGCTGGCATCCCAGCTGGAGCAGGCTGGGGAGGTGATGGTCACCCCCAGGAAGGGCTGTGGGTCACCTGGGGAGAGGGTGGGGATGGTGTCCCCGTGCCCCAGCATGTGGAAATCCTCTGGAGTCCTCACTGCCCGTGTCTGCCTGTGCCACAGCTGGGTTGGCTACGAGAAGGAAGGCTTCCGTGGCCACCAGTACCTGCTGGAGGAAGGGGAGTACCAGGACTGGAGGCAGTGGGGCGGCTACAGCGAGGAGTTGGTGTCCCTGCGGCTGATCCGGACGGTGAGGGCAGGGATGGGAATCACTTGGGAATGGACTTAGTGTGAGCAGAGACAGCCAGGCCCCCTCATCCCATCCTCACCCCAAAAGGAGCCTTCCCTGCCTGCATCAGGCACGGCCTGAATCCCCCAGACTCATCCAAGCAAAGCTTTGGCAGCTGCTCTCACCCTCCCCAGGGTGCCTGAGGCCAGGCAGGAGCCTGGCTGGGTGTGTGCCCAGCCTGCAGCCCCCTCCCCTGACAGACCAGGGGGCCTGGGGGGCTCCTTCTCCCCACAGGACTTCTCTGACCCAGCACTGGTCCTGTTTGAGGCCATGGACTTCGAGGAGGGCGCGAGTGTGGAGCTGAGCGAGGCACTCCCCGACACGCAGCTGGCCGGCTACGGCACCGTCACCCAGTCCATCCACGTGCTGAGCGGCGTGTGAGCGTGGGGACAGGGCACGGGGACAGGGCAGGGGGCCCGGGGGAGGCTGGGGGGGAACGGGCCAGCACTCACCTCCTCCCCACAGGTGGGTGGCCTACGAGGGCCCCAACTACTCTGGCGAGCAGTACATCCTGGAGAAGGGGGTGTACCGCAACTGCGAGGACTGGGGGGCCACCGACTGCCACATCGCCTCAGCACAGCCCATCCTGCAGGTGAGGGGACAGCCCCCCCATCACAGACCCCCCGGGCCGTTGGGTGCCACGGCCAGACACTCACCACCCCGCTCTGTTTGCTTCCAGGTCAGGGAACACAACCTCCACTTCGTCTCCAAGGTCAGGGGTGGTGGATGGGGAGGGGGATACAGCCCCCTGTGGGGTGGTGGTGATGCTCTGCCCCCTCACCGAGCCCCTCTGCTCCCCCTCCCCAGATCCTGCTTTTCTCAGAGCCTGACTTCTTGGGGGATCACGTTGCCTTTGAGGAGGACCAGGAGGCCCTGCCCAAAGCCTTCATCCCGCGCTCCTGCAGAGTCCGTGGGGGCAGGTAGGGTGTCCCTGGGATGGGGACAGGGACAGCACCCTGGGCAGGACGGGGGTGCTGTGGGTCACAGGAGGGATGGATGCCCGCCGTGATGGCTCTGTCAGCCCAGGAATGCCTCTCCCCACCAGCTGGATCCTGTTTGACGGGCAGGACTTTGCGGGGGAGCAGCACGTGCTGTCCGAGGGCGAGTACCCCACGCTCAGTGCCATGGGCTGCCTCTGCTCCACCGCCATCCGCTCCTTGAAGAAAGTTCCACTGGTGAGTTCCCCTTCCCTTCCCTTCCCTTCCCTTCCCTTCCCTTCCCTTCCCTTCCCTTCCCTTCCCTTCCCTTCCCTTCCCTTCCCTTCCCTTCCCTTCCCTTCCCTTCCCTTCCCTTCCCTTCCCTTCCCTTCCCTTCCCTTCCCTTCCCTTCCCTTCCCTTCCCCAGCAGAACACCCCCAAATGTTTTCCCCCTCTTGTGGGCACCCCCAGTTCTGGCTCTCCACCCCTGGAGCCCTCACTCCCCTCCCCTTCCCTCCCACCCCATCTCTGCCCCCGATCCCGCAGTTTTTCTCGGAGCCCTCCATCTTCCTGCACGGCCTGGAGTGTTTCGAGGGGAAGGAGATCGAGCTGAACTCCGAAGTGCGGAGTCTCCAGGCAGAAGGTTTCAACAACCACGTGCTCTCAGTGCGGGTCAAAGGAGGGATGTAAGTGAGCCCTGGTCCCCTGGCACCCAGTGGGTGTCCCCTGCCTGCCCGGGGTGACATGTCCTGTGCCATCCTGTCCCCACAGCTGGGTGCTGTGTGAGCACGGTGACTTCCGCGGGCGGCAGTGGCTGCTGGACTGCACCGAGATCACCAACTGGCTGACCTATAGCGGGCTGCAGCACGTGGGGTCCCTCTACCCCATCCGCCAGGTGAGCGTCACCTTTGGGAGGGGACAGGGCACTGGCACCCGCTGGGGTGAACCCCAAAACCCCGGGGCACAAGGCTCACGTGGAGACAGAGCTGCCAGGGTGGGCTGGGGGAGCTGGGGAGCAGCACCTGCAGCTGACAGCTCTGACATGGGAAAGGTGCCACCAGCTCGGCCCTGTCACCCCAGATTCCTGTCCCCCACCCTGGGAGTGGCTGCTTTTGTGGTGAAACGCTCCCTGTGGGCAACTGCCTTGTAAAATCCATGGCATCCCAGCGTGGTGAGCCGTGCCCATGCCAGCTACGAGGGACAGGTCATGGTCACAGCCATCGCCCTGGGGAGACCTGGGCATCCCCTGGTGGGAGGACAATGGGGAGAATCCCCCAGGAGTCCGGGATCCTCCCTTCCCAAAGCCCCAGGCAGGTGAGGTCCTGGAGGTCCTGGAGGTGCTGGAGGTGCGGTTTTTGGGTGCAAACAGCAGGTTCCTCTCGTTGCAGAGACGGATCTATTTCCGCATCAGGAGCAGGAAGCTGGAGCTCTTCCTCTCGGTCCCTGACGATGTGGAGGACATGAAGGCGGGGCGGGTGGTGGTCTCCAGCCTGAGCGAGCAGAGCAGCTCTGTCTGGTACTACGAGAATGGGCTGATCAAAAACCAGGTCAGGGCTCAGGTGTGACAGCCAGTGCCACTGAGGGGAGCAGGGCAGCCCCTGGTAGGGCTCCTGCTGGGCACCCCACTGCCATCTTCCAGGGTTTATAACAGCTTTTCCCAGCCTCTCATCCCAGCCTTGTCCCCAGACATCTGGTGATTCTCCTCCCATGTCCGCCCTATAGATGTGAAGCCATCTCTGCCTTCCCTGCAGAGTTTTTGTCATCCTCAACACCCCCACCTCTCTCTCACTGAGGGGTCTTCTGCTCATCCCACCTTCAGCTGCTCCTTCAGGGAGATCCCCTCTGTGTCCCTGGCAGGTGGCCCCCTCCATGAGCCTGCAGGTCATCGGGCCGGCCGGGAAGGGCGCCAAGGCCGTGCTGTGGTCCGAGACGCGGGTGCCACGTCAGACCTGGAGCGTCGATTCCCAGGGACGCATCCGCAGCCAGATGTTCGAGGACATGATCCTTGACGTCAAGGGTGAGGCCCCAGCCCTGTACAGAGGCTGCTCCCCCGGGGATGCCCAAAAATGGGGTGTTTGGGTGTGACATGGGGCACCCACCCCTTCAGCACCGTCAGGAGTGGGGTTTGCCCTCTCCAAACCTTCCCCTTGCTCTGCAGGCGGCCGAAGCTATGACCGGGACCACGCCATCGTTTGGGACATGGCTGACGAAAGACCCACACAGACCTGGGACATCCAGGTGCTGTGAGGGGCAGAGGTGCCCTGGGGCAGATGGGGACACGCTGCCAGTGTCCCCACACTGGGGCAGGAGTGCTCAGGCCCCAGCCATGCTGCATGCCAAGCACCTCTCTGCCCCAGCCTCTGGGGTGAAGGATGACCATCAACCTCTCCATCACCGGGGGACCACACCACCTCCCTCCTGAAGAGGCCTGAAGGATCCCATGGACACGACCACCGTGGGACCCTCTGCAGAGCAGCAGAGCCCCTTCCTGCAAGTGCTTCTTCCCCCTGAACTGTATTTATGTACGTGTGTAAGATACAGCCCTGCTTGTCTGGGCCAGCTCTGCCTGGGTGGCTGGTGTCCTTGTCCTTGCACTGCCCACAGCCTGGCAGTATCCCCCACCTTGTCCCTCGCCAGCCCCAGGCCTGATGCTGGTGCCAGGATGGGATCCCAGTGCCCTCTAGTGCCCGCAGGCACAGGCAGCTCCATGGCCGTGCAGTCAGGGGTGAGAGGCAGTGGCCAAGCCGACCACTCATCACCCTCGCAGGGAGCAGCGGTGACAGCCTGGGGTGCGCCAGGTGACATCAGGCTGGGGACTGCCGCGACTTTCAGCAACAGCCACCAACAAACGCCCATCTTGTACGTGTCTCCCATTGCCCCAATACCCAGGGCAGGAGGCCAGGCAGCCACACGAGGGACACAAAGGCTAAGATCAGCCCGGCAGGAAGGGACGCTGAAAGCGAAACCCCCTCAATATTGCACCCAGCACGCCGCAGCTCCGCCCCGAGCCGCGCCCGCGCCTGACAGGAAGCGAGCGGGTGGGCTCACCGCTTTATATTAATGCCGCCGGGCTGTGATTGGCTGAGGGCGGGAGCTGGCGGCGTCGGATTGGCGGGGAGCAGCAGCCCCTGCCGCGGGATTGGCCGGGGCTGCGCGCGGGCTGCCCCGCCCGGCCTGAGGAGGCGCGCGGGGGTCCCGCCCGAAGCCGCGGGGGCCTGAGGGGGAAACTCGGGGGAGAACCGGGGACAGCCGGGGGAGAACCGAGAAGACCCGGGAGAGAACCGGGGACACCCGAGGGGTCTGAGGAGAACACCCGGGGAGAACCGGGGACACCCGAGTGGTCTGAGGGGAACACCCGGGAGATGCTCGGGGGTCCCAGCCCTGCTCCCCCCCCAGCTCGGGCCTGGTCCCACCCGGCCCCTCCAGCCCCGAGGGCTGAAGCCCCGGTAAGGGGCGGTGCTGCGCCCCCACGCCCCCGCAGCCCCGGTACCGAACCGGGAGAACGCGGAGACCAGCCCGAGGTGTCGGCACCAGCGCTTTTATTGCTGCGCTCCCCGCGGCCGGGGGCTCACTCCGAGGCCGCGGGGACGAGGCGAGCGGAGGGCGGCAGGGACGGGAGCGGTGCCGGGGCGGGGGCTGCCATCCTGGGGCTGCCGGGGCCGCCCCGCTCAGCGGAGCTGCAGCAGCAGCGCCGCCGCCGCCCCCAGCGCCACCGGGAGCAGCGGAGCGCTGCCGCACGGCGGGCTCGGGCTGCCGCTGGTCGTGGCGTTGCTCGGGGCAGGTCCTTTCGGAGGAAGCTCCTCTTTCGCCTGGCCGAGGGACTGGAAAAGAAAAGGAGCTTCAGACATCCCTCCCACGAGCAACGCGGCGGTGAAAGCCCTGAGAGCCCTCACAGGATGGTGCTGGGCGCGAAAGGAGCCGGGGCACTGCAGTGCCCACGCTGCCCCACCCCAGGCAGGACAAACAGCCCCTGACCCCTGGCATGTTCCCCTTCACACTCCAGCTTTTGGCTTTGGGCTTTTCCCAGCGCAGGGAGGGAAGCGAGCTCTCCCTGGAATCGCTACCCTGCTTCTAACCAGGAGTTTTTTAGAAATTAGGGGGAAGTGGAAGCCAGGGAGTGGTCTCGGCTGTGAGGAAGTGGTGAGAAGGTGACGGGCCACGGCCCTGCGGCAGCAGCAGAGGTGGGGGTGTGGAAACGCCCGTGAGGAAGAGAGGGGCAGGGGGAGGAGGGACCCCCGCCCCGGGCGGCTGCAGACAGGGAGGGTGCAGTCGGTGTGAGAAATGCAGCACAGCCGGGATGGCCATTTCAGGGCACTTTCTTTCCCTCTCTAGCACTGCCCTGGCTGCTGGAAAAGTGATGCTGTTTCCCACAGTGAAATGCACTTTCTTACACCCCTCCTCAGGGCCCCTCCAGAGATGGGAAAGGACCGGGAATGGAGCCCAAACTCTGCTCTGCCCCTTCGCCACACTCTTGTCCTTTTTGCCTGGTTTACAGAGGGGGAATCCCAAAGTGTAAATGCCCCCGTGGAGCCAGCAGCAGGCTGCAGCTGTGTGGAACTTCATGAGTGAAGTAAGCACAGACAGATCTGGCCCCGTTACCAACGTGTAGGGAAAAAGAAATCAACCCAAAAGCTGCCCCAAAGTGCATCATACTCCCAAAAGTGCTAGTGGGTTCATCCCTAACCACCCAGGAGAGCCCTGACATCCCTCAGCATCCCTGGGATCCCTCATCCCTGGGGACCCAGCCCCCACGGAGCCCCCCAGCAGGAAGGAAAAGGAATCCAATGGGGAGAGGAGAGAGGAAACCACAGCTGTGTGTCCCCTCCGGCCGGCCACACTCAGCATCCCCACCGCGGGCACGGGCTGGGGCCAGCGGGCAAAGGAGAGGCGGGAAGATGGGCTGGAGAGCTCAGTGTGAGGGGTACAGAGGTGAGTGGCACTTTCAAGTTAAAGAAATGCTTTCAAAAAGCACCATATGGAGGAGTTTGGACCTTCCAGACCACTGCACAAAGCTCTTGGTAAGATCACAGCGGCTCAAGTCAAAGAGAAAACCAAAAACTGAGCTTTTCAGCTGAAAGCAGGAATCCCCCCCACCTGAACCGTCCCCACCCCGGGGCAGAGCTGGCTGGAGCCGGGGCCCTGTCCTTACCAGGCACAGGCCGAGCAGGGCGAGCAGCAGGAGCAGGCGGGCGCGCTGGAGGGGCGGCATGGCCGGGGCTCTGCGGATGCTGTGACGCTTCCCGTGACACTTCCTCGTGTGCTCAGAGCTTTAAGCTCAGCGGTGGCAGGGGCGCACCAATCACACCTCCCTTCCCCAAAAGCCTGCGGGACCTGGCGCCGTTTGGGGAAGTTGTATCTGCTGCCTGTGCTGTGAGGAAAAAGGTGCCAGACGTGGCGTGGGGATCTCCGGCCCTGGGAGATGTTTCTCGACATCCCCTGGCACAGGAGCAGCTCCCACTCCCTGTTCCCTGGTGTGACAGCGATAAGTAACAGAATATAGAAATTTTCAGTTGTCCTGGAGTCGCTGAATAGAGCCTAAAGACTAAGTGGAAAAATAAGATAAAAGGATGGACAGGGGTGAACACAGGATGATAAACATGGCTGGAACCAGTGGAGAAATAGATAAAATGGACTACTGATAAAGCTTTTGTTTTTGCATGTACAAAGAAGCAATGGCAGATGCCCAAAGAAAAAGTTCAAGGAAAGGCTGAAACCCCTCAGGCTCTGCTTCTTCCTGGGGGTCTCTGTCCTCACCAAGGACCAGGGGTGACCGAAACCCTCCCTGGATCACTGGCAGGGTTTGCAAATTGCACCAAGGCTGGAAGGAACAAACCTCCTTCCCTCCAGGTGGAGCTGGAGCCAAGGTGTCCCTTGGGATTTCAGTTACAGATCCTAAATACAGGATCAGGAAAATGCTTCCTTTAACCCCTCCAATCCATCTCCTCACAGCAGATCTCTGAGCTCCCTCACCCTGCAGCAGCAGCAAACAAAGGGCATCTGGTTATTTTAAGATGATTTGAAATGAACACAGTCACTGGAACGTGCTGAGAACACACACCTGCTGTCTGGCTTTGTGCTGGTGAAGCACATCATGGTGCCAGCTTCCGCCCAGAGCCGAGGGCTCTTCTGCAGAAAAGCTTCACCAAATTTAGCTTGTTTTTGCTCTTTGGGCAAGTTGAAATGAAAGTCTCTTGAGCACAGCCAACATCTCTGGAAGTGTCCAAGGCCAGGCTGGGCAGGGTTTGGAGCAACCTGGGATAGGGGAAGGTGTCCCTGCCCATGGCAGGGGGTGGCATTGAGATGAGCTTTGAGGTCCCTTGAGCCCAAACCAGTCTGTGCTTCTGTGAACGCCCCATCAAAGGAGGTAAAACTGGGGGGATGATTAGCCTGTGCTGCTCATCTCCAGCTGGCGAGGCCAAGCTCCCTGGAGAGCAGCACGGAGGAGCAGGTGGGATGGGGACACCCAGGAACGGCCCCTGGGATGGTGACACGCGCTGGGTGGAGCTCAGGGCATCAGCGGGGCCAAGAGCGGTGCCCAGGGGAACAAACAGGGACCGAGGCAGCAGGTGAGGGGATCGGGGGGAGCTGCGCGGCGTGAGGGGGCTCAGGCCAGGCTGATGGGTGCGTGTGGAGAGGGCTGAGGAGAAAAACGGGACCCGCTGCCGGTCCGGTCCCGGTCCCTGTCCCTGTCCCGGTCCCGGATCCCGGGAGAACGCGCGCGGTGCCTGCTGGGAGTTGTAGTTCCCGGGAACTACCGCGCCCACCACGTGACCAGCGCCGGACCAATCACAGCGGCCCCCGCGTCGCCGTGGCAACCGCCCATAAACAAGATGGTGGCAGGGGGGTGAGTGAGGGCCTGGGGAGGGCGGGGTCCCCCCGGGCTCGGACCCCCCTCAGTTCGGGTATCCACCACGAGGGTCTCCCCAGCACACCCTGGGTCACCCCTGCCACCCCTGTCAGCCCCCCCAGGGCCCTACCTACAAGTGTCCGACACCAGAGAAGTAACAAGACGTTTCCACATCCTCAAACAGCCTTGGAACACCACCTATTTTAACGGTTCCATTTAACCTCGCAGTCTCCCTGCTCGATTTCAGAGCAAAATCTCCCATTTTGCTCCCAGTGAAGTTTGCTGCCTCTGTTAACCGCAGAGCACCGTGCTTTCTTTTCACTAAAATAACTCGATTTTACCACTTTCTGCCTCTCTGCAAGTGTTGTGGTCTCTTTCTGCAAGCTCCACTGCGTGTTCACTATTCCAGCTGCTGGGATTGTACCGTCCCAAGGTCCTGGCTCCTGAGGAGCGCCCACACACGCCCAGAAATTTGGGAATACTGATGGCATCCATGGAGCACCTGCTCTCCTTTGCCCCCTCTTTCCCTCAGCACAACCTTCATATTTCCTTACCTGCTTTTGGAGGAGCTGTGTCCAAACACTGACCTGTTTTCCTCCTTTTTCAGGAGATGCCAGGCTGTTTCCTAGGACAAGGAATCCCTGCAAGGCACCCTCCACTCCTGCTCCAGGGGACAACACTGGAAAAGAACATGGAAGGTAAAAAACCCTCCTTGGGTTTGGGAGTTCTGGGCCATCGGTGTTTTGGTGACACCCCAGGCCAGACTCCTTCCTGTGGCCCCCCTCTTGCACACACAACGAGGTGGTGACACCAGGAACCAAGGGATTTCTACCCAAAAAACCCTCCCTGAGTTCTGTGTGGGCTCCCCTGTGCACCCCAGCCCTGCCCAGGTGTTTGTGCTTTCAGGTGCAGCTCACGCTGACGTGGAGCTCGTGTCCTCTCTGGCAGAAAAAATCTCTCTGTTGGAACAAAAAATAGAGAAACAAGCACAGGAAATCCAGCTGAAGGTAAAAGTCAGCCTCTTGCTCTGTGCCCTGCCACAGGAGTTCCACCTCTCAGACCTTGTGTGGGCTCACAAGTTCATCTGTGGCCTGCTGTTAATTACCCAAACGAGGCCTTTACAAAGCAACAGAGCAGTGGGATGAGGCCTTGGGGTGACAGAGGGGACAGTCCCTGCTGGGACTTCTTGCAGCAGTGACTCTCAGCACCCTGGCACTAAGATTAGCTGCTCTTTGGCTTCAGAATTTTTTTTTTCCTCCTGTGGTGGTGCATTCCCCCTTTTGTTTTCTGAAACTGCAGCTGCACACACAGCAGCATCAACCTGGAGCAGCCCTCTCTGCATCACTGAATAGAATAAATACCCTTCAAAAGCTTAGAATAAATACCTTTTTTGTTTGGGTTTTTTTTAAGAAGTGGCTGCAGAGGTGCTGGTTTAGTTTCTAGATCAGCCCCTCCCTACAGGTCTGAGCAGGAGCATCTCCTGCAGATGGGTCACCTATTCCTGGAGTTCTCTATTTATCCCATCCCTCATTTGAGTCTAATTAAGGTGTTTGTGAGGTGACTCAGCCCTTCTGACCTTTAGCCATCCCTGGGTGGGGTGAGAGGACCTGCACCAGCCTTGACTAATTGTGCAAACTGTGCTGGAGGTGCTGAGGCCAGGAACTGACCCAGCTCATGATTTGTTCTGTCCCTGAAGGACGGGAGGATTGCTGAACTCGAGGAGAAGATAAAGGCTCTTCAAGATGGAGAAGGTAAAAATTATTCTCCCTTTGTCGCCTGTGGGAGAGCAGCAGAGCTCTGGGCAGGGCAACAGAGCAGCCTGGAGACCTCTCTGAGCTGTCCTGGGCTCCAGAACCCAGGAGCCTCCCTGGTGAGAGGGGAGCTCCACAGAGGGACCATTTCCCAAAGCAGATCTGCACTTCAGCTTGTATCTGTTACCCTGGTGCAGTGCAAAACATCATTTCCTGACCTATCTTCTTTGGGTTTCTAAGTTTCCATGAGCGTGAAGCCAACCACAGACACACGAGGAGCAAAACAAAGAGCAGTAAATACTGCAGAGTTCAAACAGGCAGGAAAGCAACTCACAGCTGAGAGAAACCAAAAACCCACTCGGAGTCTCCCACAGGATTCCAGGTCCAGCCTAACACTAAATTGAGCCCAGCTTTCAGTGAGTCACTGCAGGTCTTTTCCCCTGCTCAGTTCCCTGAGTCCAGCAGCTTTCCAGCCCCAGCTGGAGCCCACACACATTTCCTGCAAGGCTGAACTGCCTTGTCTGTGCAGAGCTGTGGTGAGTTCTCCATTTCCTGAGCACAAAACACAAATGTGGCTATCAAACCACAAACATGAGGTCTGTGCTCCCCGTGCTGCCATCCAGCCAGGATTTCAGGATCCATGGACAGCTGCTCATTTTGGGCTCCTTAAGGCTGAGGGAGCCAATTCCCACTGTGTGGTTGCCAACAGCCCCACTCACATCAGCTCCCACAGCATAAAACTTCCCCAGGCTTGTTCACAACTGTCCTTTAGTCTGTCAGTGTTGTTGTCAAACCACTGCAGGGGGAATTGTCAGAGTCCCACAGGTGTGAGTTCCCTGAGCCAGGCAGGAGCTGCTGAGCTCTGCCCTGTGTGGCACAGCCCTGCTTTGAGGATCTACAGAGAAACATCAACCTTCCTCTTACAGATGCTTCTGACTCTTCCATCACAGAGGAACTGGAAATGAGGTGCCTCCAGCTGCAGAGCCAGGTCTGGGAGATGGAGGTGAGGCTGCTCTGCTTGCCCTGAGCCAGCTGCTCCTTTGGTCTGAGATCACTGCAGTCCCAGTTTGGCCTTTTTCAAGCTGTCCCTTTGATCATCACAACCCTTCACCTCTGAAAAGAAGGAGCAGGTTAGATGTGAGCAGCAGAAGGTTTTAAACACACAAACATCTGTGCCTCCTGCCAGCTTCATTCTGATTTCCAGGGCTGTAGAAATGCTCAGCTCCTGCAGTCCTGGGCGGTTCCTCTGCCACCACAAATCTTTCCTCCTCCCTTTTCCCTGCTGCTGATAGAGCTGCTATCACTGCCCTGCCAGAGTGAGTCTGTGTGCCAGGGCCAAGGAGCCCCAAGGCAAATCTCTTCCACCTCCTCACTGCCACAGCTGACCCCTCTCAGGCCCCCATTTCCAGTTTTCTGAAGCTCTGGTCACCAAAGCTGACCTGACCTTCCTCTTGCAGCGATTCCTGAATGATTATGGTCTGATTTGGGTTGGAGAGGCACGGGACCAGCCGGAAGATCCAGAATCAGCCCAGGAGGAAGAGGAGCTGCCAGCAGGGAACCTCTGCAAGCCGGGTAAAGCACCAGCACTCCTGGCTGAAGCTGCTGCTCCAGCTCCCACTGCAGGCTCAGGGAAGGGAGAGTAGATAAGCACCAAAACCTCAGGATTTGGGTCTTCAGAATTTGGGATCCTGTGCCAAGGTCTTCATCAGTCCCTGTCAGGGTCACAGACATGGAGCAATCAAACAGGAGCTCAGCAGAAGGTTTAGTTTTATATACCTGTATTTTGTACACCCTTCTGGGGGAAGAGGAGAGCACCTGATGGCTCAGCCCTTCAGGAGGAGACCTCACAGCAGCTGTTTCCTGCAGAATTCACAAACCCTGCACATTTGAGGCTTGATTGCTCTAACGACATTGACACAGAGTGGGTGGAAAAGGGAATCAGGTGCCTTGTGTACACAGGAGCTGTAACCTACCCACAGAGCCTGGCTCCAACAGGGAGGATTGTTTGCCTTTCCTCCCAGCCACCACGGGAGGGTTTAATTGAGACCTGACTCTGCTGTCTGGGGTCCAAGCAGCTTTGGCAGTGGCTCCTTAGGAAGTGGTAACAGAGGCAAAAAAGAAAATTATTTGCACTGTAGAGCCAATGCTGCTTCCTCACCACCATGCAAATATTAGACTAGACCTTCCCTTAGATGTACGAGGGGAGAGACAGAGGGAGATCAGCAGAAAGTTTTGGTTTCAGCTCAGTGCCCCTTTTCAAGGGTATTTCCGCATCGTCCTTTAGCAACTCATAAAAAAGCAGAACCACCAAAGACTTTAACTCAGCTTAGACCTTTTCTCTCATTTCTTGTTCTGACTTCATTCCTCTGCCCCGTCACAACCCTTTTACTGCCTCACCCTGCCCCCCTCAAGCACCAGACAAACATCCTGGCACAGCCCCTGCCCTGCTGCAGGCAGCTGCCTCTGTTTACTCTGGCACCTCCTCAGCACCTGTGCCCTGATCCATTGATCCAATCTGGTTAATCCAAGCCCTGCAGTTCCTCATCCTGCCCGGCACAGGGACAGCACGAGGCTCCTGAGAGGATCAGCGAGCCCGGGGGCCGAGGGGGGCTCCAGGAATGTCCCCAGAGCTCCGAGCTGCAGCCTCTGCCCTGCCCTGGCGGGGCTGCACCGCAGCAGAAAGGCTGCACCACATTCTGAGAACGTGTGAAAGGCAAAGCACAGGCAGCCCAGAAGTGTCAGGGCTCAAACACACCTCAGATTCACACAGATAAATCTGCCCGGCCCTTCCCCGTAACTCCGATCCCTCTGCCGCAGGTGGAGCCGTCCTTTGCAAACACCGGATTGATTTTGATTTAATCCTGGAGAACATTAAGGAGTTGAACTCGCTGGTCGGAGAGGGCATTTGTGAGATCGAGCACACGGCCCGGGGGGCTCGGCTGAGGCTGCCAGAGCCGCTCCCTCTCACCCTGTACCAGAACGGGATCGTCGTGGGCCAGGGAGCGTTCCGGCCCTACCAGCACCCGGCCACACAGGTAGGGACAGGACCCAGAGCCATCCTGCCTGCACTCACTGAGCCCCAGGGAAGGGGATGGGGCTTCTGAGCTCATCCCAGTCCTACAAAGCCCGGCTGCACACTTGCACCCCCACACTGCCTTTAAAGCCTTGCATGCCTCGTGCAGTCATTTTTAGAGATGGAGGTTCCGTGGCTTTGGTGCAGACCTTTCTGCAGGGCCACAACACCACAAAAACAGGAGCAGCCCAACAGAAAGATCAGTCCTGAGCTCAACAGAAAGTCTGAGGTGTGACCACGAGCTCTCCTGTTGTTTCAGCAATGCCTGCAGGACATCATGGATGGTTATTTCCCCTCAGAGCTGCAGCCACGCTACCCCGACGGCGTCCCCTTGCAGGCAAGTGCCACGCCCAGCTTTCAGGCAGAAAGGGCTCTCTTGCTTCCCAGAACAGCTCAGGTTTTCTTTTTTTCCTCAGCAAGGGGAGTTGAGGTTTGTGGTGCTGTGCAGGTGTGCCAGGGGAGCAGGGAGGCACGGGGGGCACCTGCAGCAGCCGTTACAGGAAGGGTTTCAGCATCAGGGGTCAGGGGTGTCTGTACCTCGGTGAGCCTGGCTTGGAACGAGGCTTCTGAGAGCACTGCAGGCTCTGTGAGAGAAACAGCACATGCAGGAAGTCAAGAGCTGTGTCACAGAAAGGAGGGGAAAAAAGTTTTCAAACAGTTCCCCTGGAAAAGCTTTTAACGTGAGATTGAACAAGCACCTTTTAAAGAGGATGTAATGAGAGTTTATTTTGCCACAGTTTAAATGGATTTGGCCACCTGAGGTTCTCTTTGGTCCCAGTTTTTGATTTCTCAGAAATAGCAAAGAGCCAAAGCCACATTTGCAGGCAGAGAGCCTCAGAGGACTCAAATCTAGGTCTTGGAGTGCACCTGAACTGTCAGCAGGCACAGCCACAGGCTGGACTTTCCCTCTGCCACGGAGAAACCAGGGCACAACTGCACGAACAGGACAAGGCCAGGCCAGCTGGAGCGAGCTGGGAGCTGTGGAGGTCAGAAAGTCACAGGGAAGGGGAATTGTGCAAAGCTCTGAGGTTCCCTAGAGCCTGTGCATCACTGGTTTCATTTGGGGTTTACAACTGCTCTTGCCATTACTGCAGTTCACTGGGCTGTGATGCAGCAAGAGGAGCTTGTGCAACAGCCAGATTTGCTTACAGGTCACTGACAGGAGGGACGTGGTGTTTCAGAAGCCAGACCCTCCAGAGAGCTTTCCTGGCCTTGGCCAGGTGGTGGGTACTTCAGAATCCAGCAAAGTGCAGGAAAGCTCCAAGATCCCAGGTAAAATCTTAAACCTGCCTCAAAAATACAGCTCACTCCTGAGGAGGAGGACTCTGAAACCTTACCAGGGCAGTGCAGGTGGTAGGAGGGGAACGTGAGGGTCTCAGCAAGGAAAGCAACACTTCTGGGTCAGGGCCTGGTGTTGTCTCAGGAGCTGGGAGCCAGCAGCACACACAGGATCCTCTCAGCATTAGTCCTGCCTAACAATGAGACAGGACAAGTAATAAAAGAATAGAAATTAATTACATTTCAAAAACGTATCTGCCCTGTGCCTTTCTGAAAGGCCAAGCTCCTTCCACCTTCACCACATCAAAGGATGCTGGGGTAACCCTGCAGGCCTGGGGGAGAGTTGCTTGCAAACACTGCTCCTTCCTCCTACCAGCTCATTCCAAAAATGTAGATATCATCAAGCCAAATCAACTGTAACTGTACTGAATACGGGACAGTTTCTCTTCAGACTTTCACAACAGAAAATGGGACATCAAAGGCCACAGATTCCTCATTTTGCTTCTAGACACTTGCAGTGTGTGTAAGCAATGTCTGACAGGGTTGGGAAGTCAAACAGTCAGAGACAGAAATCAGTGGGGCTGTGGGTGCATCACTAAATAACCCACCACGTGTACCACCCATGAGAAGCAGCTGCCTGCTTACACACAACTGTGCTCAGTCACCTCAAGGCTAAAGCTAAACATCCCCCTTAGCCAAGCAGTAAAAAAAAAAAAAAAAAAAATTCTCCAAGCAAAAAGGAATGGACACCTACAAATACACCCTCACAAAGTGAAAAATGCCCCAGTCTGTACAAACGGTGATAGCCCCAGTTTCTCACAGCAGAGCTGCCTGCCTGCTGTGCATCCCAGCTGTGCCCTGAACAGGCTGCGCTGTTCTCTCTGCTGATGTTGACAATCAAACATTTCGTGGGGCAGAGAGTGGGACAGCTTGAGGGGAGGAACCCGAGAGCTGCTCTCAGCCTCGCTGGGTGCCAAGAGCTCTCCCTGCCGGCTGCTGCTCTCTCCTTCCACCAAATCAGCCTCTTCTGGGACCAAAATGTTTGTCACAAAGGTCACACACGGACATCCCTCCCCTCTGCTCCAGCAGGTCCCAAAGCCTCCTCGGAGCAGGTTCCCAACAAACTTCCCAAGGCCCTGAGGCACAGAGGGAGAGCGGGCAGTGCCCGAGGCGCGGCCGGAGCGGCGCCGCAGGTACGAGTGGACAGCCCAGACACCCCCGAGGAGAGCAGGGGTGATTCTGTACCCTCAGCTCCCTGCACAGCACCAGCACCCTCCCCTCAGGCCTCTCTGGGCTCCGTGGAAGCTCCCAGAGAGGCTGCAGCAGGCACTTGGCACTGGCTGCTCGCCCTGCAGCCCGGGCAGTGCTGACACTCGCCTGCTTTGCTTGCAGGGCTCTGAGGGGCAGCAAAGCAGCAAAGAAATCCTGGTGGAAGCACCTGGGGTGGCTGCCCTGGAGAGGTACAGGTACAGCCCCTCACCCCCTGCCCTCCTCTTCCTCCTATTTCATCACTGCAGGTTTAGTTCAGGGAGTTCAGCTCAAGAAGTAAATGGACTTTCCCCTTTTAGACCTTAGAAACAGTCAGACAAAAGGCCAAGTTCGGTCCTTTGGGAAAACCACTGAATTTTTCATGGCAAACATGCCATATTTTACATCTCTAACAAAAAGCTTCTGTTGTTCAAAATGTCACTTATTTATGTAAAAGTTTTCCCAACAGCAAGCCAAGGCCTAAGAGTTTGAAACCATTGAAGGAGCTCTTTGCAGTCATGTAAAATGGGAGAACCCCTCCAGGAAATGATGCCCAGGTGGGAGGTCTCACTAACAGCACTTTTCCACTCAGTCTTGTGGCAAGCCAAGACCCAAATACCTAATGAAAAAAAAAACCCAAGCAGATTATTTTTAATCAAAGAAGTAGGACGAAGTACTTACCAGCCTGGTTTAAAATGAAAAAGCTAAAAAAGGTCCATAACCCTCTTCAAGGCACCTTCAGGCTGAGAAAGCACAGCAGCAGTTTGGGTTGGTCTGGTTGCCCACGGTCAGACAGGGCCTCGTTCACCTCAAGGACGTTCCCAGACATGAAACTCCTCTCCCCTGCTCTGCTCATGGAGGCTCTGCCCGCTGAGGGAGCTCACCCTGGGCTGAGAGGGTTTTCTGACCCCAGGGTGAAGCCAGCTGAGGAGGCTGCAGCTCCTGGCCCTGAGTTCTGCGCTCTGCGCATCAGATCCGAGAGCGGGGAGCAGACGTACGAGCTGAGGATGCTGCTCACGGACACCATCGGGGACCTGCGCCGGCACCTCGCCCACATCAGGTAGTCCAGGACCCCTCCCCTCCTCGCCTGAGTCTGTAGGACCCCAAAAAAAGGGCTTGAGCTTCAAACATCAGCCTAAGCTGGGTGACAGCCCCGGCCCTGTGCCCACCTACACTTTCCAGGCAGCAGTGCCAGGGTCCTGAGAAGCTCAGAGCATTTCACACCCACCCTCGCCACACAGCAAGAGAGAAACTTCTTCTTTCTTCCCAAAATCACCATCAGATCCAGGCCATGCTGCCTTTGCCTCCTTCCAGCACTCACCCAACTCCTGCCACCCTTCCCAGGGTTCTGGAAGCTGAGCTGCAGCCTTTGCTTGGCTCAGGCAGCGGTGTCCCAGCACATTTAATGCTGCACAAGGGCTCCCTCAGCCTGTTGGGGACAGTTCCCTTTGCTGTCCCCTCTTCCCACTGCTGCTGCAGGGATGGCCCTGGCCTCGGTGTGAGCCAGGATGAGCTCAGTGGGATGCACGAGCCCCCTTCCTCCCCACTGCAGCTGGGCAGGCTGCTCCGTGCCTGGCTGGCTGCAGTTCGGAGCCCTTTTTTCTGCTCTTGCATAACCACAGCTGGATCAGCCAAAGCATCTCAGCGAGACCCTGGGAGATCCCTGAGTAGGAGGTTGTGCTGTTCCTTCCTAGGGGTGGAAACTCGGACTATGAGATCATCAGCACCTTTCCCCAGAGGGTGTACACGGACAACTCCAGGAGCCTGCAGGAATGTGGGCTGGTCCCCAGGGCCGCGCTGCTGCTCCGGAGGAGAGAGCCCTCCCCGCAGGAGGGGAGGGGGCTGCAAACAGCCTGAGAGCTCCTCAGCCCCAGCTCTGCACGGGGAAGGAGCTGCCTCTCACCTTACCCAACCTGCCCTGGCTGGGAGAGGTTTTCTTTCCAGATTTAGTTTCACCGTGCCATTACCTGGGATGGAGAAGAGCTGGGGGGGCCAGGCCCAGTCCTGCTGCCCCACAGCACAGCTGGGTCCCAACACAGGGACTCCAGGCCTGGCTCCTCATCTCTGTGCAGGGTCACACACAGACAACCCCTGCCCAGGGGAGCCTGCCAGCTTCACCCCGGCACTGGGCAGCTGCTCAGCTGGGCTCAGGGACACACAGCCAGGGCCAGTTTGCTTCCTACACACGGCTGCTCCCTACAGATTCCACCTGCACTGACACCAGGGGACAAATAGGCTCAGTCCCACGGGCTGTGCTGGAGCTAAACCTGAAGGCCCTGAGCCATTGCAGGGCTGGGGCTGAGCCAGGCCTGACTCGGGAGATCCTGCTGGGCTTCCTGTACGTGCAAACTCCTTCCCTTGGACAGCCCCAGCTGCAGCGGGGCCCAGGCTCCAGCCTGCCTGGAGGAACCCGCCCTCCTCCTCCTCCTCCTCCTCCCTGGCGGCGCTGGATGCTGCAACAGGACACCGTGTCATTGGAGACAGCACAATCCCTCCTCGCCGTCTCTGCCGAACCCTGAATGAAGCATCTTCCTCCCTCTCCCGCGGGCTGGGGCTGCACTTTTCCCTTTCCCTTTCCCCAGCACATTCTTCCCATTCCAGCTGTGACAAGCTCTCACTTGACTCCCAGCTGACAACACCCACTCAGGCGAGGCAGGGCCTCCTGGCAGCCTCCCTCCTCGCAGACCCAGCCCTCATTAAAGGCTCCCAGTAAAACCCTTTATCTCAGCTGCAATTTCCACTTCCTTAGATTTCAAAGGCACGGTTGCTGTGGAAGCTCAGGGTGCCCAGAGCTCTTCCCAGACCCCTCTGACCAAAGCTGCACAAGTCAAACACAGGAAGCAAAATCAGCTGCTGCCACAGCTCCCCCTGAGCAGTGACTCAACGCACAGCTCCCGCTCAGCTTCCTCCTTTTCCCACCTGTAGCAGACTCGGGAGCAGCTGTTTCCCTGCCCCTCTGTATCCTGGTCTGGGCAATCTTTGTGCCAAGGGTTTGTTCCTCACTCCCACGCCGGGCTGAGGCTGTCCCTGCCCCAGGCTGAGGCTGTCCCTGCTCTGACTGTCACTGTCACCACGCAGAGGACAGGAGTGCTCTGGTGGCTGTCGCTGCTGCGCCGCAGGACATTCAGACACGTCCTGTGAGCCCTGATCAGCAGCAGCAATTTAAGGTGTTAAGATCTTTGTGTCAGGCTGCAACAGCACGTACAACCCACTCAGCTTCTCAGCTGGAAATGACTCACAATCCTTAGGGAGGGTGATGTTTAACCTGTAGCCAAAATAAAGCCGAATTTAAAAGGAACGCAAGAGTGGCGCTGTGAAAGGTACAGTAACATTTAATAGCATCTCGGAAGACAACACCGGTTATAAACTCGCTTTTTGGCAGGAAAACAAAATGCACTTGGTCCAGGATTGCAAAAAAGCCAACTCCAAGAGGAAAGATTGGACAGCTGGAGCATCAGCTGTTCTGGGGCAGCCCTGAGCCATTAATGCTCACAAGGGAGCCTGGTCAGGGTGGGGGCAGCCAGAGCAGCACAGATCCCACTCCAGCCCCACCCATTCCCCAGGCAGCCTTCGCCCCCAGCTCCACCGTGGTGGGCACTCAGACCCCAATTCTGTGCAGTATTTTTGCATTAAATTAAGACAAACAAAAAACAACCCAACCCTGTACTTAGTTGCCATAATCTCTGCAGCTGAGATGAAGAGGGGGAAAAGAAGAGAAGAAAAAAAAAGGAAGTGAGGCAGCAGAATTTACAATTTTAACAGCAACTGGGAGAAGTGGGAAGTGCCACGCAGCCCTAAGCCCTTCCCTCCCGAGGCAGAGGAGGGGGCTGAGGGCCAGGGACACCTCGCACAGCCCCGGAGGCTTTGCTGTTTACAGAGGCACTGGAAGCTGCCGTGAGCCAGGCCCAGCGCTGCTCACGGGCCAAGCGCAGCGAGGTCACCACACTCTCTTTGGATCCCTCTGAGATGACACCGGGGTTAGGCGGGAGGGAGTCGGAGGCAGCTGCAATGAGGAGTTTTGGTCATGGGTTTTTCCCGTGCTGGGATACAAGTCCTGGTGCCAGGACAGCACTGACAACCTGGAGGTGAAGGTGGTTGGAGATGAGGACGCTCAGGGATGCAGGTAGAGTCCAGGATGGGAGGGGAAGCGGGGCTCAGGCCAACTTCAGGAACTCCTGCAGAGTGTTTTGCTCCACCGCTTCCACGAAGAGCTCATAGTCCTGCAGGGAAACGCCACACGGTCCCTGAGCCCATGGCACAAACTGTTCACAGCCCTGGCACCAGCTGGGTGTGCCAAGGATGACAGCACAAAGTGGGCACAGCCCCACTGCCACCCAAAGCCCCCTGCCTGGGTCCCCTTTTTCCCAAGGCAAACAGCCGTGAATCCTGGCAGCACCTGGTCCCTGCACCTCACACAAAATAACTCTCAAGGCATCTTGCACATCTGTAGCAAAGCCAAGGACAGGGCATCCCCCACCCCCGAGCCCGCCTCACCCCGCAGTACTGGTCCCCGTTGACGATCTGGGGTGGGATGGCTTTGGGGTTGCCCGCCTTCGCCCTCATCTCCTCCCGGAGAGCGTTGTCCTGGGAGATATCCACCAGCTCGTACTTGATGTTCTTCCCGTCAAGGATTCGGGTTACCTCGCTCTGTTGGGATTTGATCTGGAACCCGGGTGGAAAGGCAGGTTATGGGGACAGGAGAGGAGCCCGAAGGGCGGGCACACACCCAGCGCGCTCAGCACAGTGCCCAGGGTGGGTCTGGGGACAGATGGGGACGCTGCAGCGCGAGCAGGGGAGGGGACACCGAGGATGGGGCACCGAGGATGGGGCGGGGGGGCTTCGCTGCTCCACGGAGGAGAGCCGCCCACCCCCGGGGAGAGGGGCCCGGAGCGCCCAGCCCTGCCCGCGGCGCTCACCTCCCGGGAGCCGGTCACCGAGGTGCTGTAGACCTTGAGGGTGCTCATGGCGCGATCGCGGCCGCTCCCAGCGCTCAGCCCGGCGGAGGCAGGCAGGGAGGGCGGCTCGGCGGGGCTCGGCGGGAGGGAGGGACCGGGCGGCGGGGGAGGAGCGGCGGCCCCGCCACCGCCCGGCATGTGACCGCGGGGGCCAATGGGGCCCGCGGGCCCGGGCATGCGGGCTCGGCGGGGCCGGCCCCGGGACACCGCCCCGCGGCACCGGGGACGCACCGGCACCGCTCGCACCGGGCACCGGGGACGGACCGGCACCGGGAACGCACCGGCACCGCTCCCACCGGGCACCGGCACCGGCGGCACCGGGGCCGCACCGGCACCGCTCCCACCGGGCACGGGCAGCCACCGGTACCGGTCTCACCGGTCCCCGGTACCGCTCCCACCGGGCACCGGCACCGGCCCCGGAGCTCCTCCCTCCCCACCCCAGGACGGGCTCGCAGAGTGGGTCAGAGCGGCTTTATTTGATACTCCAGATACTCGATACAAACAAGCGGCGAGACAGAGGCTGGTACAGGGACACCGAGCCCACGGGACCGGGCACAACCGGCGGGGGACACGCGTGGCACGGAAGGGGGGACAGGGAGGGCACACGGTCCTGTCCCCCCGGCCTGGGGCCCAGGATTTCCCCAGCACCAGCAGAAAGCAGCACCTGGGGACACCTCGGGGCCAGAGGGGCTCAGCTGGGCAGGGGACGAGGAGAGGACGCGTGCCCAGGGAGGGACACGGGACCGGGAGCAGCTGAGGTGGCTTCAGCCACAATAATCTCATCTCAGAGTCACCTCTGCAGGGACAGAGGGCAAACCTGTCCCCTCACAGCACCCATGAATGAGATCTTGCACCCCCAAAGCAAAGGGGAGAAGGAGATGGTGCCCAAACCCCCTGAGAACCTGCAGGAGCCAGCAGAGCTCCCAGCAGTCAGGACAAACAACTTCAAAAATAGCCCTGGAAATGTGTTTTTCTCAGTACACAGCACCAGCAGCCTGGGGACAGGCACAGCCAGGAACAGAACACCCAGGGAGAGCAGGACAGACAGACAGACAGTGCTGCATGCTCCCTGTGCAGCACAAACCAACCAGTTCCTTGCCACCATCCCCCATGGTGGCCAAACACCGAGAACAAAACAGATTTGGTCTTAAAATTTTAACACAAAGGAATAACAAAAGCATTTCTGCCGAACCCAGGGCTCGCAGCCCCAACATAAACCAAGAGCAGCCACACAACACAAGTGTCAGCAGGATTTTCCCCTGTCAGAACTTGGTATCTTGCTCTTAACTCAAGATGAAAACCAAAGTTCCACCCTCAGACTCCAGACTGTAAAGCTGTCACTGGGGTTAGGGGGGGTTGTGGTACAGAGAAACAGATCCCACCATGGTTCATTTAGAAATCCCAGTACTGGCAGGGGAGCAGGGAAGGAGGGACAGGGCTGTGACAAAGCCCAAGTGGCCACTGCCTTGCAGGAAGAGCTCCCTGTGCCACTCCCTCCACATTAGGACCAGTATGGCTTTCTCCCAGTAAAGCAGGAGTGTCCCCAGGGGCACAGAGGCTCTTGGAGGCACTGGCAGGGGCCACAGACACACGGGGCTCCCCAGGATTGTTTGTGATGGCTCTAAAAGGCTGTGAGAGGGAAGAGCAGCTCCTCACCTGCCAGTGGATGCATTAGGCACAGAGCAGAGTGGGGGCAGAGGGTTCTTCCAGCTCATTAAGGCACTTCAGCATCAATTCACTTCCTCTGCAGTCTGAATCACAGCCCACTCCCAGTGCTATTTCAGGGGGACACAAGGCTTAAGGCTTCTGGGGTAACTGCCCAGGGGGAGTGCTTTTAGAATCTTTTAGTGCTGCTGTATTCCTCAACTCATGCCGGCTGCTGAAAGACCCCAGTTGCATTTACCTGGGGAAAGCAGACCCTGCTCTATCAGTCCAAGGCAGTAACACCTCGATGTAAATGCCAGCAGTGTACCTGGCACACCTGCCTGCCTGCAGAATCCAGATATCCCACACACACTCTGATAACCCTCCAGTCCCACTGGTCACACAGGACCTGCACAGGGAGGTGATCAGCAAGACCAGGGCATGCATTTCCTTTTAGCCACGAATTTAACCATTACATTTGCATGTTCAGCATTTGACATGCCTGGAAGGCAAGTCAGAATTCATCTCCCAGCATCAGAGACCACAGCAGCTCCAGCAAACACAGCATAAAACACATTCCACAAGTTCAAAACTACTGCAAAGCCCGACACCAAAGCCCTGAATTATCCCAGTTCAGCAGTCAGCAGCTGAACACCTCCGGCAACAAACCCCCTGATTCCTCACAGAGCAGATAAGTCACACATCCTGCACCCGAGCAGAGGGATGGTAAAGTGCTGAATAGGTTTAGGGTTGTAGGAGCACCAGACTCCTGAGAGTTTCAAGTCTTCATTCCCTGTCTTACTTTGGGAGTGTTCTCTACTGGGTGATGCAGTTGTCTCCCATGTCCTGAGCGTATCTGTCAGATATTGCAGTCCTCAAGTCCTCCACCTCCTTGTGAAGCTGTTTTACCTCCACCAGTTTCTTGGCCAGGCCGTCAGGGCTGAGCAGGTCATCCTTCTCCTTCCCAGGGCACTGCACAGCTGTGGGGTCAGAGAAGGGAGTTTCCTCACATGCAGTTCTCAGCAAGGATCACACACATTTGCAAGTCAGCCAGAAAAACCAACTCACATTTGCAAAAGAGGTTCTACTTAACATTCAGTTATTACAACATGCACCTTTGAAGCAAGCCAACCACAGAAAGAGTTCAGAAGCCCAGAAAGAGAACTCTTCATGCTCTGTGTGAGTTATTTAATTCTGCCACAGCGCAGGAACAGAAGGGTTTGTTCTGCCACGGCTCAAAAGGAAATGCACTTACAGTGGATGCCCAGGAGCAGAGAGAGGTTGGGGTCCTTGCCCTGAGCCCTCTGGGTGACGATGCTGCAGACGGAGTGCAGGTCCTGCAGGCAGCTGGCCAGCTCCCCGTGCAGCTCGTGGGCCAGGCGGGCGCTGTCAGCGGGCAGGGGCTGCGCCTGCCGCAGCCGCTCCTGCAGCGTCAGGTTCTTCTCGATCAGCTCCTGGTTCTGCACGGACAGCTGGACACACGGACACGGCCCGTCAGGGGAGCAGCAGCACTGCCTCACCCAATGACCTGCTCTGCCATGGGAGCACTGAGGCAGGGCTGGTTTGCACCGTGGCCAGAGGAGTGACTGTCACTCCCCGCGGGGACTGGATCAAGCAGGGAGTGCCCCGTGAAGCTGCCCCGGCCCTGCCGGGCAGTGGCAGCCCCCAGCAGGGCTGTGCACCCCGCAGGGGCTGTGCCTGCCCCGGGGGCTGCTGCTGAGGGTGGGCTCTGCCCTTCAGCCGGGCCTGCTCCTGTTCTGCCGCCCCCAGCTGGCGAGCTCGGCCTCCTCCCTCCCATCCCCAGGAGTTCCCCAGGCACAACCTGCTTCTCCTGCTCCTTCCACAGCCCTGACAGGACAGCTGACTAGCAGGGAGCAGGAGAGATGGAGGTGCTGACTAAATCCAGGGCCTTGCTAAAAGACAACCCACTGTCCATTGAGTGCCACAGCCGGGCACTCCAAACACCCCCTGACCTCCTTCACGGCAGCCCGGAGCTGCTGCAGAGCATTTTCCCTTCTCATCGCCTCCTCTTTCAGGGCTTGGCTTGTCCCCTCTTCCTGGGCCACCTGCTCTTCCAGGCTCTGGAACAGACCACGGGAACACAGTAAGGCCAACTCATTTCACAGCACATTCTCAAGGGTCCCTCCCTGTCAGCTCTCACCTTGACTTGCAAGGATAACTGCTCCATCTTCTTCTGCTTTTTGTCCACAATCTGGAATTAAAAGCAGAGGCATCAGAACTGCCCACACAGATCCAGTGATACCACCAGGAATTCTCCTTCAGTAGGACAGCATCTCCTTCCCTTTCCTGTCCATTTACTGCTCTAATCACAGATGCTCTTAAGAGTGGACTTGGATAAAAGGCACAGTTAGATTTATCAGCTAAAAACAGACCAGAGACATTGTATTCTTGTGGTTTTCCTCTCCCCTCTTCTGCATTCTGCATTACTGGAGAAATGTGTGGTTATCACACCAACAACAGCTTTTAGAACCCTGCAGTCTGGAATTCAGGAACTGCTGCTTCAGTGCCATTGTGTCTTTGAAAATCCCTGATTTTTATCTGCATGCCATGCCTGCTGTGAGTCAGTGGAAGGAAAAACGTGTGACTCCTGACTGGGACAGCCCCTTACCTTCCTGAGGCAGTCACACTCCTTCTTCAGAGAGTCATGCTCCATTTTCTGCCTCTCCCCATCCTGGGCAGGGGGTCCTCTCTCTGCATTCTTTGCATACTGCTGCAACTTGTCCTGCAAGCTGCAATTAGCAGAACAACATGGGGAAAAACAGTTTTATTTACAATCTCTCCCTTACTTCAAGGAGGGAAACAACATGAGGAGTGAAATTCACTTCCTATCAAATGTCAGTATTGCCCTGCCTGCATCCCAGCCCAGGGCTCTGGGCAGCAATTCCTGCAGTGCCAGGGTGAAGCTTATTCCTGATTCCCACCTGCGCACAGTGGACAGAAGCTCCATCTCCTTCTGTTTTTGGCTTTCCAGATGCAGCTCTTGCTCCCTGCAGGCAGCCTGGACATCTCCCAGCTCTGTTTCCAGTGCCAGCACTGTTTCCTGCAGGGCTGTAGTCTTCAGTTCAGATTCCTTCAGCTGCAACAAAAGGGGAATAAATGTAACTATAGAAAAGTCCCCTGAGTAAGTATGTGAAGAGCCACCAGTGCAACTCAGAGGAAGTTTCACCTTCTGACTCTGTTTCTGGTGGTCCTCAAGGGTTGGAAGATCAGCCAGGTATCGTTCCAGGGTCTCAATTCTCTGCTGTCTCTCTCTGTTTTGTTCAGATTCCTTCTGGCATTTCTTTTTAAGGTTATTGATGTGTTTGTCTCTTCCCTTTACCTGCAGAGACAGTTATAGACAAGCTTAGTTTATTTAATTTCTTATTTCTTCTCAGTCTTCTGTAAGCCCACTCATGTAGCTTTTTGCTACACCACACAACACCAAAATACAAGATGCCTTTAATTCATTTCTGCTCATTTAGCTAAAGACAGGCATTTTTTAATTCAAAAAGGAGTCACTGAAATGCTCCTAGCTGCAGGAGGAAAGGCTTTTGCTTGTAAACCACAGCCTACAACGAGATGAGAAAACACCTGCAATTACAGCCTGCCAGAGAAAAGCTTCACCTCAGCACTACACTGACAAAACAAACCTCCCCATTTCCAGAGGAACAGGATCATACCCTTTCTTCCTGTTTCTTTAACTCCTCTGCATGTTTCTGCACCGTTTCCTTCAGCGACTCCCGGGCCAGCTTCACGTCCACCTCTGCAGCAGCCAGCTTCCTCTGCAGCTCGATGTTCTCCTTGCTGAGGGACTCAGTCTTCTCTGTGAACTGTGCTCGCAGGAAGGCGTTCTCCCGCTGCAGCTCCTGCAGGCAGGGACAGCCCCTGAATTTGGGGTTACAAACTGGCCCAGGGCTGTGTCCTCATCCTGCCCAACTCCCAGACATCCCTCAGAGAATTTGGGGTCACAAACTGGCCCTTGGCTGCCCAGGGCTGTGTCCTCATCCTGCCCAACTCCCAAACATCCCTCAGCCCACCTGACACTCTGGAACAGCACCTGGCAGTGCTGCCAGGTATTGGCATCACCAGCACAGCTTTAATGCAACCAAAGGGCCTCAGGGCTGGACACCTCAGGGGGCACACATGGTAGCTCCACACAAGGGATAATTCCTAATTTGATTCTGCACAGCAAACAGCTCAGCAGCAGTGGCAGGCCATTGGATTCAGCACGTGTTTCTCACTCAGCCCTGCTGTACCTGCATCCTCAGCATGTAGACATCCCCATAGGACGCAGGGCAGCCCAGCAGGGCACTGTGAACCTGCAGCTCGCTCTCCCGGACCTTCTGCTCCAGCTGGGAAATGTGCTGCCTCTGTCTGTAACAAAACAGGCAATTCACTGCTCTCAGACACAGAGAGCAGCAGCACGACACACACAGGGCCACCACAGCACTGCTGCTCCACAGTGACAGGCAGAGCAGAGACAGAACTCTGCAACTCAGAGCTCACCTGTGGAGAAATAAAGGTAAACACTTCGACCTTTGTTACAATTCTTATTAACTTTTCTTCCCTTCCCTCCTTTCAAAATCCTTCCCCAACCATGATTACAGGTAAGACACACAAGCCTTGCATGTTTTAGAGGATCCAGCTTGACTCTGGAACTTAGGGGTGAAATGAACAGGTGACTCAAAACAAGGAAGAAAAAGTATTTACAGTCCAGATGCTGAAGGTGCTTCTCATTAGGACTTACATTTCCAAAAAGCTTGTGCACCACTAGCTGTAGGTAAGAGAAATGCTGTTTGCCAGCCCAGAGTCACAAAAACTAAATTTAAAATAAAGATCTCAAAGAGCTCCCAGAAAGTCCTTAAGCAAAAGAGGCAGTTATTTTGACATTCCAGATAATCATGATGTGAACAGAAATCTCTATCCATTATAAAACACAGAAAATCATAACTAAAAGTAATTTATATGAGTTGTTCAGGATCATCATCCTAATTCCAGGAAGGAATGAGAGAGGAGCTCAGTTTGTTCTCCAAGGCCCTTACATTGTTCTTTGCAACAAAACAAGATCAGCTGGGCAAAAGGGACTCTGAGAAATGAGCCTTCCTTGGTACTTTCCAAACCTTTCCTTTCCAAATGCACACAGACTGGAGCCTTTAGGCCACATGTCAGTGTCAAAGCCTCACCTGTCAATGAGGAGCTCTTTCTCCTTGAGCAGGTTTTCATTGGAGTTCAGCATATTGATCCACTGGGCTGGCTCAGGTGCAGGCAGGGATGGGGAATACATCGAGGAATGGGGGCAGGTGCCTCCATTTTGTAACTGCAAGAGGAAACAAAACAAGGAGGGAGAGGTCTGTGCCCCACAGGGGTAATTGCAACACTGCTGGAGCTATTTTGCACACTGTGTGCTCATCTGCATGCCAGGGCACGGCTATTTCAGTCTCTGTTGATGTCCAAGAACAAGAAACTTTCCCCAAGCACAACTGGAGATTAACAAATAATTTTAGATCACTGTGCTAGCTCGCTGGAAACAATTTGTCTCCATTAGGGTACAGCTGGTGGGAGGTGGTAAACAAACAGTTTCCACTTAATAAACTGCTGTTAGTTTCATGCACGTTTTCAAAAAAGTCTTTCTTAACCCTAGCTACAGAATAAAGCTATTCTAGACACTGTTTAAAACCTCTTGACATGCTTTTTCTTCACAGCTTCTATCAGACAGGGTATTTCAGCTCTAGATCTGGCAGGTGGTGCAGCCCTGTAACACAACCCAGGGCTGCTCTGCACACGCAGCGTGTCAGACGATACCTGTGACACCACAAGCTGCGAAAACAACCATTAGGAGACTTTTGGTGGCACTCAGGGAGAAGCATGAGACATCTTCCTCCTGGCTCCTTAGTCTGGGACAACAATTCCTGACTAAAGAGACAGGAAGGGTTTCAAATTCACAGTCACAGCCGCCTACCTGCATCTGCTCCACCTGCAGGCGCACTTTGTCCAGCTGCTGTTTCCAGGCGCTGAGCTCGCACACGCCCTGGTGGGGGTGCAGGGTGCAGCCTTCCTGCGCCCACGCTCGGCCTGGGGGAGCTGCTACAGGTTTGGAATAGAAGCTGCTGGCCTGGACTCCTGCTGCCATCAGCCTGCTCGTGCCGGGCCACGTCCCGTCCCGCGGCTCGCAGGCTGCGCCGGCCCCCGGCGCCTGTTTGCTCTCTGGCAGCACCTTGAAATGGTCCTTGCCTGCCTCGGAGCTCGGGTGGAACTTCTGGCACCTGTGCAGAGGGTCGGGGCACAGATTGTCCAGAAAGAGGGACTGGTTGAGGGTCTGCTCGATGGCCGGGGTGTCAAACCTCCAGGCGTCCTCTGTCCTCCCGTGCTCAGCAGCAGCAGCCCAGGGGTGCCCGCAGCCGTTCTCCCCCGAGGCCCTGCAGAGGTGCAGCAGCTCCCTGGGGGGCACCTGCAAGGGCTGCCCCCCGCTCAGGTCCCCGTTCCTGGCCAGCCCGGGGTGCTCGGGGGCAGAGCCTGGCACGGGAGGCTTTGCAGAGCTCTGGGAACAGCCCTGGTCCCCTGCAGGGCACAGCTTGGAGGGCGAGGCACCCAGCGTGGAGGGCATAACGTGGGCTGTTGGAATGGTCACCTGGGTTTTGATGGGATGGAATGAGGAACCGCTACTGGAATTGCAGAAGTCTAGGGGAAGAAGAAGAGTGATACTCTAATTACAGTCCTGAAAATACAATCCTCCAGTGAGCTTTCCAAAATGATTTCAAAACCAGTTCCTTTCCCACTGAACACATCCTCCTGAGCAGCAGCAGCATGACTCAGGCACACCTGTGCTCCCCTCACTGCAAGTTTCAGGAACCTGCTGACCTTTTCCTACCAGCACAGGAAGAATCCGAGTTCAATCCATATTTTTAATCCCTGTTTTTAAGATACTCTAGTATAATCTTGAATCAATAATGTTATCTAAGTTTAGAAATCAAGTCCTTGATACTGAATAAAAAGGCTGAAACTTACTGAGCTGAACACTGAGCCCGTGGTCCTGCTCTGCCCGTCCCACAGCTCAGCGACTCCAAAGCGTGAGCGGAGCTAACAGGAGCCTTCCCTGAGGCCATGGTGAGGCTCCCACATGGCTGACCCGAGGCTCTGACCTTCCAGCTCCTCCAGGACACCACGGCAAGAGCCTGTCCCAGAGCTGGAGCAGTGGCTCTCACCTATGGCCACAGGAAGTGAGACAGAGCTCCCACCCTGCCAGCGGGGCACCAAACCTGGTGTAGGGAACTCGGGGTTATTCTTAGCAACTCTCAGGTTTCAATACAGCAACAGCAAGGGCTGAGAAAGGCAAACAGCACAGTGCCAGTTCCCACTCCCCGTCCTGAGACGTTCTGTGTCGCAGAAATTCCAGGTTTCTCCCAGGAACACACACTTGATTTCCTCATGGCTTTGGCCAAAGGCCCATCCCCACGTGATGCTCTAACAGGTCACCCTCCCACCTGTTTGTACCCTTCCAAGCATTGCTACAACAATGAATAAACACTACAAATTGAAAACAGCCCAAATCAGACACTGCAAAGACCAAAATCACACTACAGCAGAACTGTTGCAATAAAGGCACTCAATCCTTTCATCAAAAATGAGCAGTGAGGGCAGAAAATCTCTCGGCCACTGCTTGGCTGTGCCTGGGCACTCCAGAGAACACCATGCTACTGGGCAGCTGCAAGCACGTTCACCTTGGCAAAGACAAGAGACAGCACCATTTCCTTTTACAGCCCCTAAATTTATCCCCTGGTGTCATTGTCAGGAGCCCGAGTTCCCTGAGCAGTACATCACGTGTGGGTGCTGCAATCAGTTCCTGGAGTGTGCTGAGGGTCCTCACAACAACATTTCTGACTGATGTACTGAGCTCAGCGTGCCTCAGCAGCAGCCAGGCCTGCAGGTCACCCTCGGCTCTCACAACACGGCTGTGACATCACCAGTGCTCAGAAGGGCCATTTCCCAAAGGGAAATCATCTCCCCTGCCCCCCTTGCCAAATGGGTGTTTTATTATCCTGAGAGAGGCCTGATGGAACACTTAAACATGTGCTCGTGTAGTATTTCTAGCAATACTTCCAACAGCCAGACCTGCTAAGGACTCCATTTCACTGGCACATTATTAAGATCTACAGCTCATTCCAAAGGCTCCCTGGAACACACGGATGTGGGAAGTGTTTTAAGGAACACCACAAAGTCCCTCATTACTGAAAAGAGAATCAATGAAGATGAAAAAAAAAACAAGTGGAAAGGATTGCTGGGACCAGAAAATTCACAGATTGTGCCTCAGCTGAAGGCCAGGCTGCAGAGTTCTCAGCTCCAACACTGCAGAGCCAAACACTTCTGCACAAAGGCACCTAAAAATTATTTGCTTAAAAAAACTTAAAAATCACACACTGGACAAAAGATCACTCTCACTGGACATCAAGAACCAGCACATCACCAAGGCAGCTTTTAGTCAGTTAAAGGCACAGCAGTGAGACAACAACCAAGCTCAGAGAAACAGCCAGTCCCTGCCTCACCAGGTTACACCTCAGACACCTGGATTTGAAATGGTTTGAGACATTCTGAGAGGCTGTGGGTGCCACCCCATGGCCCAGTGTGCCCCAGGTGCCACCCCATGCCCCAGTGTGTCCCCCAGGTGCCACACCATGCCCCAGTGTGCCCCCCAGGTGCCACACCATGCCCCAGTGTGCCCCCCAGGGGCCACCCCATGCCCCAGTGTGCCCCCCAGGTGCCCCGGTGTGCCCCTCACCCTCGGTGCTGCCGGAGCAGGAGGTGCCGATGCCGCCGTCCCCGCTCTCGCAGCGGCTGAGGCGGCTCTGCGACTTCACGGGCACCATTGGCCTCCTCCACTCAGCCTCCAAGAGCCTGCTCCTCTGGCAGCTGCTGGGCTCTGCAGGGAAAAAACAGGGATATTTAATGCTCTCATTAAGACATGTGTAATTACCAAACCCCCAAACCGGGCCTTGCTTCGCTGCCCGTGTTCCTGTTAGAAAAAATACCTTTTGCAAAAGGAAATGGCAGGAAGCACAGGGAAGTCAAATAATATCAACAGGAGACTGAAAAACAATCTTGGTAAGGAAGTCAGAATGCAGAAGCTGTAAATTATACTCCCATTGATTAGTTTGGGCATGTTACACCCAGCTGGTGCTCTGACTAAAGAGGGCAGCAGCACAGCAAAACTGAGCACATTAAAGAGGTGTTTTTGCATTAACTCCAAAGAACTCTTCCAGATACATCAGCTGACAAGGGAGAAATTCCTTATCAAATTATTGCTGAAAAAGCAGGCAACGGTAGAAAATAAGACTTTTTTGAACAAAAGGCTTCTGGTAGAGAATATTCTGAGGGCCACGTGTCTCCTTAGAGAAACTGAAACAGGATCCAACAACAGCAGGGCCCCGGAGAAGGGAGGGTCCTTACCCAATGGATTCTTCTGCAGGAGCCTCAGGTCTGCATCTTTCTCAGGAGCAGCCATTTTATCTATCTAGAGAACTGGATAAACGAATAAAAATCTTATTTTGAGTATAATCCACACCCCGTTCCCACTAACCAAGCAAAGGGTACACACACAGCAGCTGCTCATCAGATTAACACAGCATTTAGTAATTAATTAGCTTCTTCTCCTGATAATACCTGGTTTTCCCCTGCACAAACACTTAAAAAAACCCGAACCTTGTAGGTTTTCTTTACACCTGAGAAAGGAGAATTCCTGTTTGCACCATTCCCCAGGTATTCAGCAGCACCTTTCAGCTGTTCTCCCCAAGGCAGGTATTTATAGAGCACCTGTCACCACGGTACCTGCACGCTGAATCTGTGTCTGCAGAGACTGAAAATTTCCCTTTAAAACCCTTAACTCTCAACCAGATAATTTCTGCCCTCTGTAGAGGTCACTGAGCAGCTACATGAGGAAAAAAGTCCTTCAAACACCAGCCTTGCTGTGCCATAAATAGCAATCTTTATCTGCTCAGAGTTTTGGATTTATTTATTTCTCTGAGTGCTTCAGACAGAGAATTTCCTGTCTCTGATAATGCAAGTGCAATTTACATCTACACAGTGGAAATTCAAGGCCTCTACAAACCCATACTCAATCCTCAATGAGCAGCTGTTACAGATTCTTGTTAAACTGATTCAAAGAGCTCAGAGGAGACATTAATTCCTACAAAACATTCATATACACAGATGTTACAACCTAAGAGAAACATTAGAAATGCAAGAGGATAACGAATCAGAAACAGCATTTTACTCAGCAAAGAAATGAAACACTTCTACATAAATGTAGTGCTTATTAGGGTAATTTAAGTATAGTTAATTTAGGCAGATATGCCCAATTTTAGGTAAATTTCTGACAGGCTGGAGGTCCCGGTTCTTGAGGGTAGGGTGGGGGGACAGATTCTGAGGAGCCAGCCCTGAGGGTCTGGGGGCTCCGTCTATCAGCACCTGATCCAAAGGCGGCGGGGAAGGGGGTGTCGGTCCTGCGGGCCCGGTCTCTGGAGAGGAGCGGGAGCCGATTCCTGAGGGCTGGGGGGGAAGGCCATGAGGAGCTGAGAGACCGGTCCCTGAAGGGCTGAGGGTGCGGTGCCGGTGTGGCGGTGGCGGTGCCGGTGTGGCGGTGCCGGTACCGTGAGGGTCCGGGCTGGGCCGGGCTCCGTCCCTCACCTGCCCCCGCCGCCGCCGCCGCGCCTCTCCCGCCACCCCCGCGCGCCGCGACCGTTACCTCCGCCGGCGGGGGGCGGGGCTTCACGGCGTATCAGCCAATCAAACACTTCGGCCACGCCCCATCCGCGGCTCATTGGTTTGCCTGAACTCTGTCCCCGCCCCCGCCGCGCCCCGCAGAGAGCGCGGGCTCTGCCGGGGGAAGAGTGGCCGCGGGCGGCACCCGTAGGGCGGGCGCTGAGGGGGCCGGGAGGCCTCAGCCTGGAGCAAAGGGGGATCGGGGAGAACGTCTGGATCCCCACAGCTCCCTGGCAGCAGGAACAACAGGACAAGAGGAAACGGCCTCAAGTTGCACCACGGGAGGATGAGGTTGGACGTCAGGAGGAATTTCTTCATGGAAAAGGTGGTTAAGCACTGGCACAGGCTGCCCGGGACAGTGGTTGAGTCACCATCCCTGGGAGTGTTCAAAAACATGTGGATGTGGCACTTGGGGATGCGGTTCAGTGGTGAACGCGGCAGTGCCGGGTTTACGGCTGGACTCGATCATCTCGGAGGTCTCTTCCAGCCTAAACAATTCCATGATTTGATGATTTCAGCGCCAAGGAAAACCACAGCACGACCAGGCCCTGTCAACACATTTATTTACAGCAGAAGAGCCCGTGGCCGGGCCGGCTGGCAGCACCACCGCGGGGACACGTTCCCCGGGAAAATTCCCCCTTGCCAACCTGCAGCCAGGGCAAGGCGAACTGGGAAAAATTAAGACTGTCACAGAAGCCACTTCCCCTGCGGGGTGGCCCCTCTGGGGCTGAGCCTTCCCGAGTGTGTTCAGGCCCCCCAGCACAGAGCACCCACCGTGCTCCAAGCCTTGCGGGCACCGACCCACACCGGCTCCTGGCGGGATGTCAGGGCTCAGCCGCCTCTTGGTGAGGGCTGTGCTGGTCTCCAGCATCCCCCTGGTCGTGGCGCTGGCCCTGCTGCCCTGCCCAGCCCTCCCGCAGCTCCTGGTACAGCTCCTGGTGCTCCTCCTTCCAGCGCCTGAAGGTGTCCGAGGTGAGCGCCGCCTCTCCCAGCAGCTGCTCCAGGGCCTGCAGCTCCGCCAGCTTCGCCTGCCCGGAGCAAGGCATGTTTTTGGGAGGATGCCCATGGGCAGGGGGCGTTGGGGGTTCGGGGGGCTGCGGGGTCCCACCTTGAGCGTGCTCTGCAGGGCGCGCACGGCGTGCACCCTCTCGTTGATGTGCGGGTTCTTGTTGCGCCGCAGGAAGGACTTTCGGCACTGCTCCTGCGTCAGGACACGCCGCTGCCCCATGAGGGACACCCCGCCCTGCCTCAGGCACCGCGCCAGGCTCTCCAGATCCTCCCCGGCGGGCTCTGGGCAAGGAGAGGGGGCACTGCAGCAGGAGGGCAGCCCTGAGACCCCGCGGGGCTCCCCCGTGCCTGGCCCTGCCCTGAAGGCGTGGAATCATGGAGGGGTTTGGGTTGGGAGGGACCTTAAAGATCATCTTGTTCCACCCCTGCCATGGACAGGACACCTTCCACTATCGCCCGGGCTGCTCCTGTCCCTGTCCAGCCTGGCCTTGGACACTGCCAGGGATCCAGGGGCAGCCACAGCTGCTCTGGGCACCCTGTGCCAGGGCCTCACCACTCACACAGGGAAGACCATCCTTCTAATGTCCAATCTAAACCTACTCTTTTTAGTTTAAATCTATTCCTCCTTGCCCTGCCACTCTGTGCCCTCATAAAAAAAATCCCTCTCCATCTTTCCCTTCATCCCACTCAAACACACCCCAGCTGGAGCTACCCCCGGCACACCCACAGGCAAAAGGGAGGGACACAAGGTGACAGGGGTCAGATGTCCCCCCCCAGCACCTACCCATGGGGGAGCAGGGCCGGGGGCTGCCCTGGGGGCTGCTGGCTGCGCTGCTGGCTGGGGAGAGCTGCGCCTTCTCTGGGGTGTGCTGCAGCCTCTTCCTGGGCTGAGGGAGAGATGGGGCAGGAGGTGAGACAAGGAACTCTGTCCCTCTGTCCCCAGGGTGTCCCCCAGGGCCACTCACCGGGTCAGATCCGTGCCTGGGGGACTCATCATCAGGGTCCTCAGCTTCTGTCTCACTGTAGCAGTCTGGAGGCCATGGGAGAAGACAGAAATTCCCTCCCAGGGCTGAGAACCATCCCAGCTGCATCCCAGAGCATTTGCCACATTCCCCCAAATCATGGCCGAGCTCCCAGCGGTTCCACACCGGGGCTGTGATACTGGGGACCCACAGGGACCCCCTCCCACTGGCCCCAGCTCCGGCCCCAGGATGGCCTCGTTACCTTCCTCCTTGTCCGGGAGTGCCTGCTGGGCCAGCGTGTACTTTGTTTTGGCTGTCACCAGGCGACTGACCCACCTGGGGAGGGAAAGGATGGACAACAGGGGAGGAGGGTCCTGGCCAGCCCGGGGCAGTGGGGCCAGTGCTGACCACTGGCTCTGTTACTCACATGCTCAGGTCAGCCAAGGTTTCAGCAGCAAAGACAAAGGGCTTGTATGTCTGGTGGCACAGCTGGAACACGCTGAGGACAAGGGGGTGGCTGCCTGTGCTGCTGTGGGGACACAGGGCCAGCCCCAAGCCCCCCATCCCAACCCTGCTCCAGTCCTCACCCTCATCCCAGATAACACCAGTAACACAGGGCAGGCCTTGCTCGGAGAGTGGGCACAGGATTGCAAGGTGCCAGCCCTGTGGGGATCCTGTCAGCCCCATGGAAACCCTGGCAGCCCTGTGGGGACCTCGCCAGCCCCATGGGGACACGCAGGTGGCTCCCAGCAGGACTCATCAGCACATGGCCTTGGGACAGCATCCCCTCCCCTCTTCCACCACAGCTGCGGGTGAAAGTGAGACAGACCCCACTCACTATTTCTTCTTCTGCTCCCTGGTGCTCTCCAGGTTGTAGGTGGCCACGTTGATGAGTCCTGCAGCCCTCTCATCCTGCGGGGTCAGGGACAGCCGTGTCCGGCACCACCTCGGGAAAGCCCAGCTGCCCAGGGACACCCGGTGCCCCCACTCACGTTGGGGTGGTTGTACCAGTAGAGCGTGTGGCCCTTGAGCACAAACCAGCAGCGCTTCCACTTCTGGGCCATGAAGCCCACGTGGTCCTTCTTCTTGAGGAGCCACCCATCGCAGTCCACCCGGCCCAGGTCCCGGCACGAGACCCGCCGGCGGCTCAGCCTGGTCGCCACTCCTGCACCACAGCAGGGGTGTCAGGGGAGGGAAGGGGGAGCAGAGCCCCTGGGACAGCCCCCAGCCCCATCCAGCCCAGCCTGGCAGGGCTCTGCTCACCTTTTGGTCTGCGTCCCGTGCTGGGGCTGCCCTGGGCGGGGAGACAGAAATGAGATTTTGGTGACAGTGCAGGGGTGAGGGAATGGCAGTGTTTGCTGAGCCTCCCCAGCAGCACCACAGCCCTTAGGGACCCCTGTAGGGACCCCCAGTTCACACATCCACAGCAGAGACTCAGAGGGGAGCCTCTGACACTCCCCGCAGCTCTCACCTCCCCAGGGAGCTGGCTGGGCTCTGCTCCCCCAGCCCCTGTGGCGGGGGCTGCCCTGGGGCTCAGCTCTGTGGCACAGGGTTCAGTGGCAGCAGGGGTGCTCGGGGGGGTGTCCAGGGGGGTTTCCAGGGGGGTGCCACTGTCCCACACCTCCTCTGCAGCACCTGTGAACAGCGAGCGGGGCTGCAGCCTCGTACTCTGGGGAGAAGTGCTCCGTCCCCAGGCACCCTCTGCTCCCATCCTACCCTGTCCAGACAGTCCTGGCAGCTCCTCCACAGCTGCCCCCGGCAGCCTCAGATCCCGCTCGTCCTCTTCCTGCTCCTCGTCGGTGACGGGATCCGGGGCAGAGTCTGGTCCCGAGTCCAAGTCGGCCGCAACGCTGGGAGGCAAACGGGACCCCTGAGCCCCAAACCTCCCCCAGCACTGCCGGGTCCCTGATCAACCCAGGCACCCCCGGAATGGGGCTGGAGGGGGAGTGGTGGCAGAGCTCCAGCTCAGTTCCCCCGGCCTGCCCAGCTCGGCTCCTGCCGCTGACTCTCCGCACGCCTTTCCATTCCGGGATGGGAGAAGGGTCATGTCTAAATATAGTTCCAACCCTGCTAAAACGTTACCAAGTGAATGAATTACAAACCCCTCCTTTTTTTCATTCCTTAAGACTCTTGGCAGCTTCCTGGGCTGCTCACAGGCAGCTGCCACACTGTTGGCACCTCTCCCCCTAAAAAAGGGCTGGGAAAGGGCCCTGGATGCACCCAGACATCTCCTTGCTGGCCAGATTGGGGGTGTTGGGGTGTCGGGATGGGGCTCACCTGGAGGTCAAGGACACGGGGCTGCCCGGGCTCTCACCACTCCTGGTGCCAGGGGAATCTGCAGCATCCAAAAATGCTCCTGGGGGCTGTGGATGGAATGTCAGTGCCAGCCCCATCCCACCATGGAGCCCAGAGCTTTAGGAATCTCCAGTGTGATGGGAGATGCCCAGCTCTGAGCATCTCTGCCCGGTTCCCAGCACAGCCCAGTGTGGCACTGGGGCTGGACTGGGAGCACTGGGGTCACTCACCTGCTGCCTGGGAGAGGGAGGCGAGCTGGGCAGGTCGAGGGGGATCTTCTTCAGCACCAAAGTCACCCTGTTC
Organism: Prinia subflava; assembly: GCF_021018805.1. NCBI lineage: Eukaryota > Metazoa > Chordata > Aves > Passeriformes > Cisticolidae > Prinia > Prinia subflava. The sequence goes on from NC_086270.1 coordinate 712,784, forward strand.
CCCTTCTCCAGCAGCTTCCTCGCCAGGTTGACAGGTGTCCAACCCACCTGCAAATCCTGGGTGAGCTGTGTGCCACTGCCCCAGCCCCACGGATGCTGCATCCCCCAAACCCGCCCCAGCCACAGCTCCCGCGTCCCCCAAATCCTCCTGGCAATGGCTCCTGTGTCCCCCAGACCTTCCCCAGCCATGGCTCCTGCTTTTTGCTGCTCATAACTCCTGCATCCCCCCACCTCAGCTCCAGTACTCCCTGAGCCCTCCCAGCCCTGCGGCTCCCTGTCCCTGCCAATCCAGCAGCACCCTGGAGCCCCTCTCCCCTGACTCACCACGACCTGCTCGTTGACCTGCACGATCTCATCTCCAGGCAGGATGTGGCCCCCGTGGGCAGCCAGGGCCTGGGCACAGGTGGGGGACAGTGGGTGCCCAGTCCTCGCTTCTCTCCCTCCCTCCCAAGCTAATCCCACTCAGGATCTCTCCCAGACAGGAAGAACCAGGGGCGTTAACCATTAACCTGACTCTGCACAGCACCTGCTGGAGCTGCTGGTGGGATCGGGGTGCAGAGGGGGCTCCCCCATGCCCAGGCTGTGCTCACTCATGGGATGAGTTGCACGGGCTCAGCCACAGGCAGCGCCCCCTGCTCTGGGTCAGGGGAGGGCAGGTTAGGGCCCTAAGAGGTTCACAGGATCCCATGGGTGGGGGGCGTTCCCCAGAGGGCATAGAAGGGGGTGACTGAGGGGCAGGGGGTGACAGGGAGGGACAGCCCCTCACTCACCTCTGAGGTGGTCGCAGACACAAAGTGCAGGCAGGAGCTGGTGGAGGTGATCTCAAAGCTCTGGGGGGGCAAGACAGGGGTCTGAGCAGGGGCTGGGGGTCCCGAGGCAGAGGGGGGCACTGGGATGGAGGGGACTCACCAGCCGGGTGGAGAGGAGGGGCTGGGGGCTCCCCAGAACATCGGAGGGTGGTGTTGGGGTGTCAGGGGATCCTGGGGGGCTGCTCCATTGGCTGGGGGGCAGCGTTGGCACATCAGAGGATGTTGGGGGGCTCTGCCCCAGGCCGAGGAGCAGTGCTGGGGTGCTGGGGGACATCAGGGGGCTGCCCTGTGGGCTGGGGGGCAGCGCCAGCCCCACACGCTGCAGCACAGCCCTGCGGTCCAGCAGCGCCGGGGGGCTGCAGCCCACGATGCTCTGGCAGATGCCCACGATGTGCTGGCACTGCGGGTGACAGCGGGGCATGAGGGGAGCCCTGGCAGCCCCCCAGCCTGCCACACCCTCCTCACCCAGCACTCACAATCTGCAGGATCCCACTGTTCCTCTCGGCCGCAGGAAGGTCCTGCGGGACAAGATGTGGGGATGGGCATGGTGGGGTGGCTCCGTCCCAGCTGGGGGGCCTTGTGGGGAACCCCCTGCACCCCATCTCCCCTCACCCCAGTTCTTGCCCCACCTCCAGCCAGCCCTGGGCACTCACTGCCTGCAGCGTCTCTGCCAGCTGGGCACAGAGCAGGATGATGTCCCGGCTGGCCGAAAAGTCATTGAGGGTGGAGAAGAGGTACCTGGGGGGGAAGACAGAGTTGAGCCCCCAGAGTGGGGGGCACCCAGCACCCGGGGGTGCCCTCACCTGCCCCAGACCTGTTGAGCCAGGAGAAGAGTTCCTTGGCAGCCCCGACCAGGTCGATGACTCTGGCCAGGAGGGTGAGGGAAGGCGGCTGGGGGGCATCCCCTGCTGACAGCCCCTCCTGCACCAGGCTCTGGATGCCCTGCGCCAGCTCCTGCAGCCTCTCCGTCAGCGTCCGCAGGCTGGTGCTCGCCAGCCCTGTGTCCTGGGGGAACAGGGGTGCCAGGGGATGGACAGGCAGGGCGGTGTCCAGGGTGCCTCCACACCCTCACCTTCACCCAGCCCACGATGCCCTCATGTCCTCCCCTGTGTCCAGCTCAGGGGCTCCTCAGAACCCCTCTCCACTGAGTCCAGGGTGCCGCTGTGTCCCCACCTCCGTCTGGTGCAGTGACGCCATCTGCACCCTTCCACCCAGCCCAGGGTGATCCCACATCCTCCTCCTTCAGCCCAGGGAACCCCCATGCTCCTCCCGTCCGCCCTGGGGTCCCGCAGCCCCGGGGATCCCGGCACTCACCAGGTTCCGGAGCTGCTCCGTGGCCTCCAGCAGCAGCTCCTGGTGTCCCAAGGGCCACACTCCCAGTGCCTCCAGGATTCCCGCGTCCAGCCCCAGCAGGTCGGGCCCCGACAGCCCCCAGGCCTCGAAGGGATATCCCTGCACCGCCGCGTCCAGCCCTGCCACAGATCGGTCCCCCCTGCCAGTGTCCCCGCTGGCCCCTGGCCGGGTGGCCCCAGGGGTGACCCCTGGCTGACGGGAGGGTCCTCATGCAAAGAGTCCACCGGGCCTCAAACTAAACGGTGCGAAGGGGCAGACCCCTTCCCGCCGCCGCCTCCACCCAGGGAATGCCCCTCCCAGGAAGGAGATGAGGGACGGGAAGCAGTGCCACCCCAGCCACATGTCCCCAAGCTGGGGACACCCCGCCCCAGGGCCCGAGGACAGCCGGGGTCTCACCTCGGAGCCAGGCGGCCACCTGCGCGGGGCCCCAGGAGCCCACGGGCTCCATGGCGGCGGCCCTGAGCGGCGGCGGGCCCGGAGCGGCGGCGGGCCCGGAGCGGCGGCGGGCCCGGAGCGGCGGCGGGCCCGGAGCGGCGGCGGGCGCGGCTCTCACCTGCGCCGGGCGCGGCTCCCACCTGCGCCGGCAGCCGCAGCCCCATTGGCGCTCCCGGGTGCCGCTCAGCGCCGCGGCTGCCCAGGACGGCCCAGGACGATCCCGCGGGGCGAGGCCCCGGTGAGTCACAGCCCGGACGGTGACACACGGCCGCTGGAACCCCCGGGAAATGACAGCCGGTGTCACCCCCCAGCCGCTGCACGCAGCCAGGGCTGAGGCCCGACAGCACTTGTGACACCAGTGGGAGACCCCGAGGTGCCCTGTGGGGGCAAAGTTAGGCCACACAGACCCCCAGAAGAACCCGAGGGAAGCCCCTGCTCAGCCCTGGAGTTTTTGGGATGTCACCCCTCGCCCAAGGCACAACTCACACCCCTCTGCAGGTGGGGAAGCTGAGGCAGCCCCACGCAGGCCTGCAGAGGAGTTCCCCCATGGCCGAGCCCAGCCCCTCAGCCCCGCCTGGGCTGGCCGTGGCCCCCCCGCCCGCCGTGTCCGCTCCGGGGAGCAGCGGGCGCTGATCGCGGCTGACAGCTGCTGCTCCGCGCCCGCCCGGTGCCTGCGCCCTGCCCCAGGGGCTGCGGGGCCGCCGACACGCACGGAGCCCTCGCCGTGCTCGGGGGCTCGGGGGGTCCCAGCCCCGCTGCCGCCGCCCCACGGGGCCCGATCCCGCTGCCCCCCACCACACCATGATCATCCGCCCCCGACGCCTGACCCCGGGGTATTTCCGTCTGCTGCAGGTAAGGCCCGAGCAGGGTTGGGGGAGTCCCGGGGAGCCCCGGGGTCCTGCCCGTGCTGCCCACCAGGCCTGCTGGCTGCGGGAGCCGCTCCCGGCTGTATCCCAGCTCCACGTTAGCAGCGACGATGCTGCCGATGGGGGCCCACAAGTGCTGCTCGAGGCATCCTAAAACCCCCTCTGAGATGCCCAGAGGGACACAAAGCTGCCCCCATTGCCTTTACACCACGCAGTGTGATGGGGACATTGAGGGCATGGCCCCAGGCCCCTGCCCCCGTGGGGTGTGGGGTACTCCAATGCTCCCCTCTGCTCTCTGTGTCCCCACAGATGCAGCTGGCAGCGGGCCGTGGGGCTGAGCCGGGGGGCCGCCTGCTGACCCCCCTGGCCCTGCTGCTGGCGGCCGCCGGACTCTGCCTGTCCCTCTACAGCGCCCGGAGGATGGCTGACCCCGCCAAGGCCCCCCCGGAGCCGTGAGGAGGGGGCTGGGGGGCCGTGGGGACAGTCCCCGGGGGGGTGTTGGGGTCCCCTCTCCCCACTGGCCCCTGCCTGAGCGCTGCGGCCGCTTTCCAGCTGACCTGCGCCACATCCAGCCCTTCCCACCGTGCCTGGGCACGCCACGGGTGCCCTGGGGATGGGGGACACGCGCCTGTCCCCGCCTGTCCCCGCCGTGGGCAGCCAGGATGGAGAACGGAGAAGCCGCTTCCAGCTCCGGAGCTGCCGGCTGAGCCCCTGCCCGGGCACAGGGGGACATCGGGATCCGGCCACCAGAGCAGAGGCTGGACGGACAGACAGGGACGGCCGAGCCGGGAGCTGCCTCCATCCCCATCCCCCACGGAGGCAGAGGGGCCTGGGGACCCCGCTGGTGGCCACAGAGCCCCCTGTCCCCATGGGAACGCGCCGTGGCTGCAGCCCCAGGAATGAGGCCAGCGCCGTGCGCCATTAGGTAACGGGCAGGGGGGACAAGGGGCCGTGACGTGTCCCCTGGGGCCGTGACGTGTCCCCTGGGCAGGCACATCCCGCCGGGATGGCGCTGGGATGGCGGCTGCAGCCTCCCCAGCCCCCGCAGAGCTGCATCCCCCGGGGCCGGGGGACACATCCGGGCAGGCTGCGTGGAAATAAACCCTTCTCTACCCAGCACAGCTGTGTCACTGCTCTGTCTCTGTTCCCAGCACATTCCCAGGGCCCAGCGCGGCAGGGGGGACTAATCGGGGACACCCAATCCGAAGGGATTTGGTGGCATTGTCACACAATGTCCCCTAAGGGGCACCAGCAGCAGCATGGCACACACCAGGCAGGGAGGCTGATCACACCATGCAGCCCCAGCCCTCAGGAGCAGGAAATCACTTGTAGGAGTTGAGGTTTTGGGGACAGAAGCCTCAGTGTCCTCACCAAGGGGACACCAGCACTGCCTCCCAAGGCCCAAACCAGCTGCTCACTGCAAACCCAAGTGCTTGATGAAGAGGTCACTTAAGCTCATATTCCCCACAAAACACTGCCTGGGAACTCCCTGCCAGGAGGGCAGGGGGACTTTTACCAGCCTGCCAGGCAAGAGCTCCAGGACAAGGCTCCAGGCATGGACAGCTTTGGGTAATGGGGAAGAACCCATTACCCACAACCCTGAGGTGCCCCCCACCCCTGGGGGGACTGTCACCCTCATATTCAATGCTGCCACACTGGTAGTTGACATATTTTAATGGGTGCATCACTGAAATAACCTCTGACCCAAGGACAAAGCAGAAACTGCTCCAAAAGCAGCCAGACAAGTGTGCAGTCCCACCAGCACTGAGAGAACAAACAACTGGTCCCCTTCTGGACAAGGAGGACACTCAGTGAGGCCACCCAGGGTCTTGCTGGCTCCTTCTCCTCGTTAGTCCCTGGCCAGGGAGGCTGTGGGAGGAGCAGGGTGGTTTTGGCTGGCAGTGCTGGGACATGTTTTTCTCACAAAGCTGAGGACAAAGACGTCCTTACAGATCCACTCAGCCTCTCTGTCCCCTGTTCCTGCGCTCAGCTGGACGTCTCCATCTCGGTGACCTCCTCGAGGGGCTGGGTCTGCACCTCCACCTTCTTTGGGGGGATGTAGGAGCCCATCCCAGCGGCGCGTTCAGCCTCCTCCTGAGTGTACGGAGCCTCGCGCAGCTGCTTCAGCCTGGGGGTGCAGAGGGGGTGAAGCTTCCAGCTGCTCCTCAAGCAGGGCCAGCCCAGAACTGCCCCTGCCACCCCCTCACCCCGGCCAACTCGGGGGGCTGCTCCCTTTTACCTCTTCTTGTGCACCTTGGATCTGAAGTGCTCCTTCATGCTGTTCAGGTCCACGAAGTAGCGCCTGGAGTGTGAAAGGATGGGGGTCAGGGGGACCCCGCGACTGAAGCAGGGCTGGGGAGGGTCCTACCGAGGGGCCAGGGTCCCACCACAACCCTGCACGGGCCAGGGGTCACCCTGACACCAGGACAGGGAACTCCCCCAGGGCTTAGAGCCCTCTGGCCAGGAGCCAGGGACCACCCGGGACCAGGGCAACCCTCCCAGGAGCCAGGGACCACCCGGGACCAGGGCAACCCTCCCAGGGCAGAGGGACCACCCGGGACCAGGGCAACCCTCCCAGGGCAGAGGGACCACCCGGGACCAGGGCAACGCTCCCAGGGGACAGGGACCACCCGGGACCAGGGCAACCCTCCCAGGGCAGAGGGACCACCCGGGACCAGGGCAACGCTCCCAGGGGACAGGGACCCCCAGGCCTGAGCACCGCTCTCCCAGAGCCCCCTGACCCCCAGGACCAGGACAGGCCCATCCCGAGGTGGGAGCCCTCCCTCCCCGGCCCCCGGGATCTCCCGGGATCCCCCCCGGTCCCCGGGATCCCCCCGGCCCCCGGGATGTCCCCGCCGCACGCACGCGCAGTGCAGGCAGTAGAATTGGGCGCAGCCCGGCAGGTCGGGGTCGACCTCCTGCCGCAGCAGCCGCGCGGCGTTCTCGGGCTTCAGGTCCGCGTGGATCTCGTCCAGGTCGCGCCGGCGCCGCTTCGTCTTCAGCTGCCGGGCGAGCGAGTGCGCCCGGTGCGCCCCGGTGCGCCGCCCGTTCCGCGGGGACATGGCGGCCGCACGCCGCGCCGCGCCGCACTGCGCAGGCGCGGGGGCTGCGGGACACGCCCACACCGCCGAACGCCCCGCCCACAGGCCGCGAGAGTGTGCGCGTGACCACGCCCATCCACGTAAACCACGCCCATCTCCAGCAGGCCACGCCCCCGCCCGTGCCCCCGGTCCCGGGCCCGTCCCCGCGTCCCTGCGACCCCCCCAGTCCCGGTGCCACCGTCCCCGCCCCGTGCCGTGTTCCCCCCGTGTCCCCGTGCTCCCCGTGCTGCCCCGGTCACCGCTGTGATGAGCCGGGCAGGGCTCAGCCCACCGTGTCCCGGCGCTGATCGTGTTTCGTCCGTGATCAATTATAGATGGGGACACGCGGCGGGGGGGGCGCGGAGCTCCAGCGCCTCCCCTGCACCATGAGGGGGCTGTCCCAGCCCTGGGGGTCCCAAGTGGGCGGGGGGCACCGGGGGGCTGGGGCGGGGGGTCGGGATGGGTTTTGGGGGTGACCGGAGCAGCCGCCCCCGCGCTGCCCCCGGCTCAGCCCGGGCTCAGATTCCTTTTGTGCGGTGCAAGTGGCCGCTGAAACTTTAATGAAGCCACCGGATCGCCGGGTCGCCCGCCGTGCCCGCCCCGCTGCCCGCGGCTCCCGCCGACTGCGGCCCCGCTGCGCCCCTCGCCATGGCCCAGGGCTTCTGGCGGCTCTACAAGGCCAAAGTGCTGCAGACCCTGGGGGGGCCGCGGCCGGACGGGGCCCTGCAGGACGAGGTAGGGTGGGGGGTCCCCAAAATGGGGTGACCAACCTCCCTGCCCTCCCCCTGCCTGTCCTCACGGGGGCTTCGTTGCAGGGAGACCCCCCCGAGCTGAGGGAGACGGCCGAGCCCCCCGCGCTGCTGGAGGAGGGAGCCAGCCCCGTGTCCCAGCTGGCCAGGAGGGTGAGGAGGGGGCTGCGGGCAGCGGGGCCGGGGGGGTCACCGGGAGCCGGGGATGCCCAGTGACCGCGGCGCTGCCTCCCGCAGGTGCAGGGGGTGGGGGCCCGGGGCTGGCGGACGCTCTCGTCCCTCTTCACCCGCGAGGACGAGCACCAGCTGCTCAGCCCGGAGCCCTGCCCAGACCAGTAAGTTACTGATCGCTGGGGAGGGACCCCGGACCCGGATCCCACCCCTGGGAACTGCCGAGCCCCCACAAACCCCCCCACTCATCACCGGCATCCCCCTCCCCGCGGCGTGGAGGGGGGCACGGGGGGCTGGGGGAAGGTCCCTGCACCGACATTTCCATCCCCGCTCTCTCCCCAGCCCTCTGGCCGCGGAGCCGCCCGAGATGCCCCGCACCGAGAAGGCCCCGGGATTTTGGGATCTCTTTGCTACCAAGTGGCAGCAGGCGTCGGGGCCGGAGAAGGGGGTGCCCCCCCCGGAGCCGGGGGAGAGCCCTGGGGAGCCGCCGGGTGACGATGGCAGCGACCTGCGGGAGCCAGAGGAAGGAGCCTTCCACTGGGGCTTCCTGGCTGGCAAACTGGCCGAAATCCGGAATAAAACCGCCCCCAAGGGCAACTAGAGGAGGATGCACCGGCCGGACTCTCCAGAAGTTATTGTGGGCAGCGCCCCGCCCATGCCCGCGGGCTCTGCCGCGCGTTTGGGTGTGTCGTCTGCACTGACGCCCCCGGAGGTGCCCCTGTTCCCCTTTCCCCTTTCCCCTTTTCCCTTTTCCCTGAGCTCTGCCTGCTGCTTTCCTTGCCCTCACCCTCCCAACAGCCCCACGGCCCCTGAGGCAGCACAACCCCCAGGGTGGGGAGGGGGAGCTGCACCCCCAGCCCTGGGACACCCCCCCCAACCACACACACACTGCCAGGCTAGAAAAAAACCCCAAACAGATTTATTGAGGGCAGCTCTGGCCCCAGCAGCCCCTGTTCTGGGGAGGAGGGGGCTGCGGGGTGGGCTCTGCCCAGGACAGGGGGCTCGGGCTCTGCCCACCCCCCTGCCTGCAGCTGGAGCAGCACAAGGGCGGTCGGTGGGGGCTGCGGGCTCACCCCACCCTCCCGGGCTGGGGACAGGGAGAAGGGAGGTGGGTGACAGATGGGGACAGCAGCCTGCCAACCCTGCGGCCCTGGAGAGACCCGGGGTGTCCCTTCTTCGCCTGCCCCTCAGGTGCCCCCACCACGCCCAGCCTGCGGACCTGGTGGTGCTCCCAGCCTGCAGCGTCCCCGGGGCTCCAGGCCACGGCTGCCCCCAGCCCATCGGCCACATCCAGCGAGGGCCAGGGGCCACAGCCGGCCAGCGGGAGCCCCGCGGTGTCCTCGTCCCGGCCAGGCTGTCCCGGCTCACACCGTGGACTCCTTGGCAGCGGCCCAGGCTCTCTGGCAGCCGTAGAGCCACTTGATGACGCGGGCGTTGCGCTCCACCACCGACACGGCGGAGCCCGGCCGAGGGTCCGGCTCGTCCTCGCCCGGCCCCGCGTCCCCCTCGCTGCCCCCCGAGGCCCGCCCGGGCTCGGACTCGCAGGAGCCGGGGCCCCGGGCCGAGGCGCTGTCCCAGCCCGCCGGCCCGAAGCGCTCCCGGCCCAGCAGCTCCACCTGCGCCCGGTCCAGCCCGCAGTAGTTGAAGAAGCGCTCCTGCTCCGACAGCGGCAGCGACACGCGCAGGGCCAGCGGCTCCTTCCCGGGGCCGCCGGGGGGCTGCTCCGCGGGGCTGCCGGGCACGGGGAGGATGCTGACGCTGTCACCGCCGCTGCCGCCTCCCGGTGTCCGCGCCCCCTCCTTCTCTGCAGGCGCCCACAGCATGGGGGTCTCGGGGCTCTGCGGGGCTCTGGGTGCCTCGCCCAGCGCCCTGGCGGGGGGCGAGCTGGGCGCTCTGTCTCTGAGGGGTCCCTGGAAGAGGCGCCGCACCAGCCCGGAGCCCTTGGTGTTCTCCTTGTCGGCGGCCAGGCAGTCCCGTTTCTGCCGGTAGATGATGAGCGAGTCGGGTCTCAGCAGGCGCCTGCTGCCGCTGCGGCGGGACACGGGGGACTGCGGGCGCGGCAGCTCGGAGCCCGGGCACAGCTCCCCGCAGGGCTGCCGGGCCAGCAGGCGCCGGCCGTGCGGGGCCAGCCGGGGCGAGCCCCGCAGCGCCGGCTCCTGCCGCCTGCTGATCACCTGCTGCGACTTGACGTACTTGGCCTTGTCGGCCTCCAGCCGCTCCACGGCGCTGGCCCTGCGGCCCCCGCTGCCCCCCGGGCCCTGCGGGCACTCGGGGCTCCGGTTCAGCCAGGCCAGGGGCGAGCCGCGGCCCGGGGCCATGAGGCGCAGGTTGCTGGAGGCGCAGACGGCGAGAGCGGGGCTGCCCAGGGGCACCATGGCCCCGGAACGGCGCTGCTGAGCGCTCTGCTCAGCGGGCGGGTCCGGTGTGGCCGCTGGGGAGGCTCCTGAAGCTTCGCTCGGCTCCTGGATTCAGCCCTGGGAGGAGAGAGGAGAGTCAGGGTCAGCCCCGAGGGTGCAGCGGTGAGGAGGAGGAGGATCGGGCTGAAGCAGAGCTGAGGGTCCCCTCAGTGCCGCATGGGCAGCGAGCCCTGCCCGCCCAGGCAGGAACAGCCCCTGGGCAGGAAGGGAGAAGCGCCGAGCATCCGCCGGCTTCAGCCGCATCCCAGGAGCGGCGGCCAACAGGAAAAAATACCGGAGCCGGCCGCCGCCTCGCCTTCCCGAGCGGCACAAGAAAGCTGCGCTCGGGGAGCTGGCGAGCTGCCCCACGGCTGGGGGTGCTCGGGGTCCCCGAGCCGTGCCCCGCACAGCCAGGCTGGGCTGGAGGGAGGATTCTCCCCTTCTCCGTGTGCGGAGGGCACGGAACCAGCCCTGGGTGACAGCAGGGACACGGCGCTGGGCACGGCAGAGCTCAGGGGAGCAAACAGCCCGAGAACCCTCGGCCACGCAGCTCCACAGCAGCCCACGGGCTCCACACTGCCCCCACTCCAGAGTACAGACGGGGAAACTGAGGCACGCGGTGTGTCCGGCCCTGCGCTCCCGAGGGATGAGCACGGGATGTGCCCAGGCTGGGACTGCCCGCGGGGCTCTCACCCTCCCCAGCCCAGCCCCGCGGCCAAGACCTGCGCCAGGACCTGTGCCAGGACCTGTGCCAGGACCCGTGCCAGGCAGGCGGGGGATGCTCTCGCTCACCTGAGGCCAAGCAGGGATGCAGGGCTGGGATGCAGGGCTGGGATGCAGGGCTGGGATGCAGGGATGCTCCAGTCTCACGCAGCTCCTGCGCCTCTGGCTGCCGCGGCAAACTGAGCGCAGAGCCGGGAGCAGCCTCATATAGAGGATGAGGAAGAGGAAGAGCCACCCATTAACCCCTGCCAGCCCAGCCTCGCCGGCAGGAGCCCACCCTGCCAGCCTGACCCCCCTTCACAGCCCTGCCCAGCATTAACCCCGTCCTCCTGCAGCTCCTGCTCACCTCTGCCAGCTCCCCCCTCCCTCCGCTTCCTTACGGGAACCCGGTCGGGATTTCGGGATCTGCAGCGGAGATTTTTGCCTCCGAGTCTCTCTGTCCCCCTGCACGGGCGGGTCGGGAATGGGGCAGGGACACCGTGACCGCTCCAGCAGCTCCTCCTCTTACACCCACCCCAGGGTGCTGGGGGCAGCTCAGGAGCGGGAGCCCACCACAATCCCCCTCCCCAGGGTCCTGGCAGGCAGGAAAGAAGGAGGAAAGGTCCTTCTGGCACCTTCTCCGGCGGCGGTGAAAGGGTCAAAGCCAGCCCCGCGCCGGCCGGTTCCTGCCTCTTCCCCCCGGGAAGGGCTGTAAATCGCAGGAAGCCACAATGGGCTGGAGCTGGCCCAGGGGTTATTTTTACCGCTGCCCTCTTCCCTTCCCGAGGGCCGAGTGCTCCCACAGGGACAATCCCGGCCCCTCCATCCCCAGCTCCAGCCCGGGGGGCTGCGAACGTGGCACTGGAGCAGAGGGGGCAGGACGGGCTGCACCCCTCGGTGGGCTCCCAGACCCTCGGAGAGGGGCCAGAGGAAGCCCCCAGTGCTTCCCAGGGAGCCCCCAGCCCCCTGCACCCCTCTGGCAGCCAGCCGGGAGGGAGAGCTGGGCACAGCCCGGCCCAGGCTGATCACAGGGGCTGAGGAGGCTCCAGCCAGGACAAAGCCATAGCACTCAGATCCCGGGATGAGAGGGGACCTGTCCCTTCTGTCCCCACCCCAGTTCCTTCCTGCGGAGCTGCTGCTGCAGACCCAGTGCCAGGAACGGGCCCTGGGGCTGTGTCCAGCACCTTCCCGGCCGATGGCAGCGGGGCAGGAAGGGGCTGGGGCCAGGACTCCTGTGCTGACGAGAACAGGCAGGATGAGACGGGCCAGGTCCTGTCTGGGCTCTGCAGGCACTGGAAAAATTCCCAGAGTCAGAAGGAAGGGACAGACCACCTCTCTAATAAACCTGGAGAGGAGCAAAGCAGGCAGCACTCGGGCTCTGTGTGCAGGATGAGGCTGCACTGGAGCAAATGTGGTGGAAGACAGGGAATGGGATCCGGCCAAGTGATGGAGAAACCCTTGGCAGCTCTGGGATCTGCCCCTGGATTCCCTCATGGACCTTAATTTTAACTCCAGGCAACATGAATCACTGTTCATTGGGAAGTGTTTTATTTTCCAAGTGGTTCTGGTAAAGCCACGAGTGAGTAAGAACAGCCTTGAAATCACCTTTCCTTGTTGGCTGCAGCCTGTTCCTCTGGGATGCTCTTCCCAAATGCCTGGCCCCTCCTTGGAGCACCTGCCAGGCACTCGCTGTTGAACTGGAATATTTGGACAAGGCAGATTCCCTTTGGGATAGAAAAGGGATGATTTGAGGGGCCCTTCCTGGCATCAAACTCCCAGGCAGCTCCTGCTTTTCTTCGGGAGAGGGCAGGGCTGCGAGGCTTGTTAGACCAGTTTAAAAATACCGAGGGTTCAAACGGGCACGAATAAACCTGAAAGCAGCAGCCGAGCCGAGGGAGGACCCGTGCAGGTCGGGACTGGAGCAGCGGGGCCCGGAGGGGCTCCCGTGGATGTTCCAGCCCCAAAGGGCGCCGAGGGCTGGGCAGTGCTGGGACCCCGGGGACAGCCAGGAATGACAGAGACAGGAGGAGCTGCTGAGGCTGAGGGGAGCAAGCCCAGGTCAGGATGGAGGCCTGAACCCAGCGCTGCTGCAAAGGTTTTTAGGTTGCACCGGGTTCCATCCCAAACCTGAGTGAAGGAGCCTCTGAAATGAACAGGAATAGCCTCGGCTCCTCTCCCAGCCCATCCTCGGGTCACTGGACACCTCCCTGCTCCTAAAAATGGGGCTTCAGACTCCCCCAAAACGCTCCAGGGCTCCTGAACAGCACCTGCAGCAGCTCAGTCGGGCATTCCCGCCTCCCCCGTGTCCCGCGGCCGCTCTGGATGCTCTGTGGCATCCCAGGCACATCCCTGCGCCTTTGCTGTGCCACAGCACGGGAACTGCAGGCTGGGAAGGGGAACGGAGCAGCCGCTGCAGCACCGCCCGCTGAGGCTGTGTCTGAACGCTCCCAGCTGGCTCTGCCCGGTCCCTTCCGTGCCCAGAGCAGCAGGAGGGATCCGAGCCACGGCCCAGGAGGATCCACGGGAAGCACAGGGAAGAAGGAGCAAAGGGAAAAGCGAAGTGGGCCAAGGGGAGCTCTGCTTAAACCAAAACAAAGCACAAACAGCACCAAGGCGAGGTCCTGGCCCGGGAACGGGGCCAGCCGGAGCCTCCGCACGCTGCAGGAGGAAAACACGGCCGAGGTTGGGTTCTCCCAGCCCAGACACGGCTTCAATTATATCTAATTTCTGCACCAGGGCATTTCCCTGCAGATTCCCCCGCCCTCCCTAGGAGCTAAATATATTTGAAGTACAGTATATACTATATATATAGTGTATATCTATATATACACACACACATATATATGGTTTATTTTTCTTCATTTTGTGGGGAAGGAATTCAGCCTGTCTGTATTTAAAATCACCACGTTTAGAATTAATCCAAACGCAGGAATTTCTCCTTTACTAAAGGTCTTTACCCCCTAAAAAACTGAATCTGAATCCAAACTACATTGACTCAAGGACAAGGCTCCTGCCAGGTGGGAATCTCCCATTCCAGGTGGGAATCTGCCCCTTCCTGGCACCAGGAATCCACACGTGCAGGCACAGGGGAGAGGGCTGGGCTTGTTGTGGGGTAAGAAATTCCAAGACAAACTCATTTACAGCGCTCCCAGTCTGCAGCTCCCTCTGCCCAGAGAGCTGCTAATTAAAACATGCAAATGAGGGCTGCCCTTTGCTGTCATGGATAAGTCATGATGTTCCCTCACCTTCACTGCTAAGGTTTCTCGGGACATGTGGGAACAGCAGGACGCTGTCCCTGGAGGGCAGCACTGACTGAAAGCACTCCCTCATAGAAAGTCCTTAAACTTCACTGAAAATCAAGATTTTATTTCAAAAACAGTCATGAACTTAATAAATTACACAATAATTTTCCTCATTATAAATTCTCCATAAAATATATTTTACAGTTTGTAAAGAAAAACACGGAAAAAAAAAATCTTTCCCAAGTGCTGGAAAGTGTCTTGACTTGGTGTCACGCTGGTGAACGACCCCGCAGCTGCTACAACTTGATTTATTTCCTCAAAACAAAGACCTCAGACAACAGAAAATCAATGAGAACACAGAGCTCGAGGAGTACCAGTGTCACCCAACAGCGAGGAGAAGCACCATGAGAGGGATTTCAGGTACCCCCGACCTGTAAAGTGGCAATCAGTGCAAAGAAACCCTCGGGGAGTCAAACAGCCCAAAGCTCCCTGTGCCAGCCCCTCATTTGTGCCCTGCAGAGGGGCCCGGGTGGCTCAGGGCACCTCGGAGGGGTGGCTGTGGCTGTCACTTCTTCCTGCTCACCCCCTCAGTGTTAAAAAGCTCTCAAGTTTAACATGAATTATAAATCCCTTCGAGTTTTTCTCATCCTATGACCCTGCTGGGATGTGAGAACTGGGAGGCAGAGTTGGCACAAGCGAAGTGTGTTCGTCTGAGGATCACTCCCTAAAGGTAAGAACTGAAAAAATAACAAGAATTAAGAACTAAGGCCAGCTGGGTGACAGCCACCAGCTCACACAGCACCAGGTAAGAACAACCTGTGGCCTGCAAAGCCTCAGAAGTTCGGCAGAATCTGAATCCTTTGCTTTTGGAAAAACAAGAAATCATATTTTGTTTATTTGCACTCCAAGAATAAACACTGAGTGCCCAGAACTGCCATCCCAGCACTAAGAGGAAACAGTATTCAAAAAGCAAATTATACAAGGAAATACTTACAGCCATTTTCAGGTAAGATTTGGGTGGGGGAAAAAATTAAATTGGATTTTGTAAAGAAAACTGGCCCTTCCTGCAGCTTTAAAGGCAATTTTGAGACTCTGCTTTTTTCCAGAAGGTCAGACTGGATGGGAAAGGTCAGTGCTGCACCCAAAAGAACAAAGTGTGGTGCTGGCACAAAGAGCTGCTGTCAGCCCTGCAGTGTCAGGTGGCCCCAGTGAAACCTCCCAGCCTCAATCTGCTCGTGCAGCCAGAGCTGGGGATAAGCAGCTTCCAACTGCTGCAAACCCCCATCCTCCCATCTGTGCTTTTAAATAAAGATCACTTCTTTAAAAGGAGGGAAAAAAAAAGAAAAATGAACCTGGGCTGCCCCGTTTCACATGGCTGTGACTGAGCTTTGTCCCAGCTCTCACAGCAGGTGAGGGCAGGGGACAGAGCCACCCCTGTCCCCTCTGGATTTGGGGCAGTGCCAGAGAGGAAAGGCCATGGCTGTTGGGATTATTAGTGGGATTCAGTCAGTGGGAAAACTGTGCTGCCACCACATTTTGAAGGATTTTAAGATTATGCTGCTGGATTCCCTCATCCACATTGCCATAAACTGAGGGCACAGAATTGTCTGAGATAAATCCTCAAGGTGCTATAGGATTATGGACACCAGGGCAGAGAGCATGTTGAAAAAAGGCAGATTAATCAATTAATAAAAGCAAAATCAAATGATCAATGACCCAGCCCCCCTGCCAGCACCTGACTGTACATTTTTAATTTGACTCCCTCAGTGATGAGCTCGTTAAGCTCTAAGTGCTAAGATCAGCCACATTAGCACTTGGAAAGCAGCTGATCCCCTTGCATTGCTTTTTTTGTTTACAAAGTCAAGTCTTTGAAATTAGATAACAAAAATAAATAATAAAGCCATTCAGGCCTGGGGAAGGAGGGGTTTTTCTCACCCCCCTTCTTCACCCAGATTTCTATAGACCCCAATCATCCAGACCCACAGCAAATAACTTAAGTGCCACACGCTCCCAGTCACTCATATACATAAATATATACACAGATTACATTACAAAGCCTCAAGATTTGCACTGCCAGCATGCAAATCTTTTTTTTTTTTCCATGAGAGTTCCTAATACTGACATAGGAAACTGGAATGTGTGAGACACTCCACGACAGAGTGCTGGAAATCAAGTAGTGTTGGCTCTTGCAACATCCCCCTGCCAGTGCACACCAAGGAGCAGCCTCACGTCTCACTCTGGGCTCTCACACCGCGGCCAACTCAGCATCCCTGTGGGGAAACTGGTGCAAACCCCCCCTGCAGGTGAGCCCGGGCTGTGCCTGCCGGGCAGCTGAGCCCCTCACGTGTCCCAGCTGCTGTCCTTGAAGGCGATGTTGACCAGCCTCAGCTCCAGCTCGAAGGCGTCAGGCCGGTCCTGCGGGTTGGCCGCCAGCATCTCCTTGATCAGCTGCTTCATGCGAGCGTTCATGGACTTCTTCTTGACGGGGATGAGCAGCTCCATCTTGGGGTTCTCCAGCAGCGCCTCGCCCACGGGCACGATGGCCGTGCCCTGCCTGACGTAGCTGCCCAGCAGCTCCTTCTTGGTCTCGGTGTCCACGAAGGTGATCCTCTCCAGCATGGCCCAGATGATGATGCCCAGGGCGAAGATGTCGGCCTTGGCCGTGTAGTGTCCCTCCCACACCTCGGGGGCCATGTAGAAGTCGGTGCCGCAGGCGGTGGACAGGAAGCATTTGTTGACGCTGGCCGGCTCCTCGGGGTTCTGCCCCGACGCCGAGCACACCTTGCTCAGCCCGAAGTCGGCCACCTTCAGCGTGGGCTCGGGGTCGCTGGCGCCCGCCCTGCCCCGCGAGATGAGGATGTTGTCGGGCTTGAGGTCGCGGTGGATGATCTGGTTCTTGTGCAGGAAGGCCAGGGCGCTGCTCAGCTGCAGCATGAAGCTGGTGTTGGTCCTGCGGTTGGGCTTGCGGGACAGCAGGTACTCGTTCATGTCCCCCCCGTCACAGAAGTCCATCACAAACCACAGGTAGTAAGCACTTTTGGGGTCAAAGGCTATTTCTCCTTTTAATGAGGTTTCTACAAGCTGCAACGAGGAAAAGAACTGTCATAACTACCTGATGATCACAAGAGGGATAGGATGGAAAAACGCGTGAGATCAGGATCTTCAGAGAGGGGAAATCTGGGTTAGATACACGGAAGGAACTGCTCCCTGTGGGGCTGGGCAGGCCCTGGCACAGGTGCCCAGTGAAGCTCTGGCTGCCCCTGGATCCCTGGAAGAGTCCAAGGCCAGGCTGGAGCAAGCTGGGACAGTGGAAGCTGTCCCTGCCCATGGGAATGAGGGAAGGTTTAAGATCTCTTCCAACCCAGACCATCCTAGGACTGCTCGACCCTCCTCTCAACAGTCCAGAGAGTAAGATATTGCAAAGGGGGAAAGAGAACATTATGCAAACGTTTTTATGTAAAAGAGAGAGAGAAAAAAAATCACAATATATTTGCCAGCCTCCTTATCTTCACTCGTGGGGAGCATATCAAGCTCAGGCTCCTGCCCAGAAGCAGAGCTCGACCCTGATAAGAGAATTTTCAAAGATACCCAGTGGCCATTGCCCTCCCATCTGTCCCAGCTGGACAGTGTCCCACCCTGACAAAGCCTGTCCCACCCACTTTGCCAACAGCTCTTCGGGACAAACAAAGTCTCACAAGTCACTCCACACAGCTCTGTTTATCCCTGAGAGATTTTTAAAGCCTGTTCTCCATTCCTGACACATTAATGGATTCCAACAAGTTAACACAGGATCCCTGAACTCGGGAGAACACTGATCTGCAGGCACAGCTGAGCACGGAGCACCCTTCCCACCAGCATTACCCACATGGCATTTTCAGGAACACAGGCTGAACAGCCAGTTCTTACAGCTGCTTCACACAGAAAGCAAAGTAAAACCTGCAATCACTTTTGCTAATCCTGTTTACACAACTCCATTTGCCTCTTTGGCTCCTCTGAGGTGGCTCTGGAAAGAAAGTCCTGCAATTATTTCTGTTAGTAGTAAACCAATGGATACTAAATCAAAAACGAAGGGGTGTGTTAATATCTAGAGAGGCATTTTGAAATGCTTTTAAAAAGCGATCTTTTCAAGAGAAAAAATGGTAGGAATTTACAGCTATCTTCCTAGACCAATTTAAACAGTAAATCTATTTTAGAGCTAAAAAATGCCTTACTTAGGGTTTTAGTCAGGAATGGTGAGATTAGGCTATCTCAGGGGAACAGGGAGTCTCCTCTGCCAATAGGGCACCAACACAGACTCACAGGAGCTGCACTTGCAGACGCTGTGAAAGTTGAGACAACAAAATCCACCCCCCACATCTGTGACAGTGGCAAAGCACCAGCAGACAAGGCTGACTCAGGACTCAAACTCTACAGATTTGGTTCAGCTGGCGCTGAGAATCTGCCCCAGAGCCCTGCAGGGGAGGGGGACAGCCCTTCCTCAGCTCTGCACCATCACCCGGGACAGGCTCAGCCCCGGGCTCTGCCCGTCCCTGCTTCAGCCCGGGCTGCTACAAAGCGACGCCGCCCCTCAGCTCAGCTGTGCCCTTTGCTCCTCTCCCCGGAGCAGCAAAACAATCGGTGCTGTTTGCCCCTGGAGCTCTGCCCCAGCTCCAGCTCCAGCGGGGCTCTGGGAGCTGCTCCCTGCACATCCACCCCCGGCAGCTCCACTGGAACCGGGGAGGGACGGCTCCGACCTCTGCCCCACGAGCTGGCCAGAGCTGAGTCAGCCTAATCCTCAAAAAACGAGTCAGGAGCAGCTCCCGAGCCACAGGGAGCTGGCAAAGCCAGGAATCCTGGTTCTCTGGCATCTGCAGGGCTGCTCACAACAAAGGGTGCACAGCAGACAGCAGGAGTGACAGTGAGGACTGAAATAATAAAAATAATAACAGCTGAGTGGGGACAACACAGCGAACACTGAGCAGGCTGAAGGCTTCTCAAACCACACACACAAATTTCTGCCTGGGGTGATTTATACTTGGGGCTCCTTCTTGACAAGGGAATTAATTACATTATCGTTCAATGTCTGTTCATCTTCAACCTTGAAGGACGCTTTCAGAGTGATATGTATTCCCTTATTTATACCTTTACCACTCTTTGAAGAGATTAATAGTTATTTATTAAAAAACAAGAACAGCTCATGGTGTGCTACCAACTGAGTCTTGTTTCTGAAAGAATTGTAAGTGTTGGCTTCCTATAAATCACTGATTTCCTCTTCCAAGGACACCCAGGATGGAATTCCTCCAAGCTCTGTGCCAGGATAGAGAGCTCTTTAATCTGCAGCTGCCAAGAACTCCACAGCCTGCACTTCCCCTGGGCTTCACCTGCAGGGCTTCCTCAAATCATCCAAACAGATTTGCATTAAACACAAATTCTGGACTCTTTTAGAGCAGCCCAGCTTCAAACCCAAGATCCAGGTGATTGTTCCATGGTGTTTTTTTTTAAAGCTCTCTGTTGAGCTCTGGGTGTCAGCAATGCCAACAGCCCCCTGGCCTGACTGAGCACAGCCCAGACCCCACCTCCTTCCCCCCAGCACATCTCTGTTAAATTAAAGATCTCTGTTAATTTTTTTAGATTTAAAGCTCTCTTGAGCTCTGGGTGTCAGCAATCCAACAGCCCCCTGGCCTGACTGAGCACAGCCCAGACCCACGGCCTCGACTGCCCCACCTCCTTCCCCCCAGCACATCTCCGTTAAATTAAAGATCTCTGTTAATTGTTTAGATTTAAAGCTCTCTGTTGAGCTCTGGGTGTCCACACCCACGGCCTCGGCTGCCCCATCCCTTCCCCCCAGCTCTCGGTCACCGATTCCTCCACCCCGCTCCCTCGGCCTCGAGTACCTGCAAGTACAGGGAGGAGCTGGAGCCATGGGCCATCTTCTGCACCATGCCATCTTTCTGCAAGATGCACTCCTCCAGGTGAATGACGTTGGGGTGCTGGCTCTTGATACTGCTAAGGGCCCAGAACTCGCGCAGAGCCAGTTCCACGTTCTCGGGAGCGTGGCACCGGATCTTTTTCACGGCCACGCGGGCACAGGTCCTCCTGACGACCGCTTCGTACACCACACCATAACTGCCACGACCAACCTCCCGAATTAGATCGTACTTAGGCTGGCTACTCACCATCTTCAAGAGCAAAGGTTCTGGGGAAGGGGGAAAAACCCACACAACTAAAACTTAGGCACAGAACCGGGCTGTGTTTTCCCCCCTAGGGGCTGGCGTGGCCCAGACCCCGCCGTTAACGGGGGTTCAGCACTAGAACATTCCAGAAGCTCCTCCATAAACCTGCACCTCTTGCCACACACCAGGCCAAAGGGAAATTACATCTTTCTGTTAAGGTTTCAAACGCAGCCCGGCAGGTTCAGGGTGGCAGCAATTCAAACCTAGGCTGGTACGGTGCCGGGACAGGAGTGTGGAGAGCGCTCCCGCTCCGCTCCCTCAGCGCCTTCCGTGAGCATCTGCAGCAGTGACAGGAGGGTGTCATGCTCCCCATCCAGCCCGGAGAGCACGGCAGGAACAGCTTTAATTAACTGCCTTTCTGTGGAGATGACTGCAGGAGCAAATGTTTTCTGTTATAATTAAGTTGTTTTACTCAGAGAAGAGAAAGCTTCGATGCCAATTCACTCTTTAAGGTGACTGGTTTTTCTCCAAGCCTCCTCCGCATGAGGAATCTACAGCTATGAAAGGTTAAAAAGGGTAGCTGATTGCAGAAGTTTGCACCCAGCATCTAACTTTCACTTTTGCTCAACAGAGCAAGGACAAAAGTTAAGTTATTGCTCTGGAAGTAAAACAAGAGACACACACACACAAAAAGAAAAAGGAAAAACAAAAAGCCACCAAACCCTGCTGCAGATTTATGACCCTCCCTGCACGCTGCCCTACAGGATTACAAACCAAACACCAGCACCACCTTCACACAACCAAACTAAAACGGGACACTGACTGGAGACAGCAGTAAATGAAAATAAAAAATAAAAGCTTGACTAGCCAAGGATCACTGGTCAAACAGAATGAAACACAAACCCAAAAGCAAATAAATAAATAAAGAAAATCACACTGATAGATCAGAACTACAGTAGCTTTAAGACAGCCAGTGATAAAGGTAATTCTCTTTATGTCAGGCAATAAGGACCACATTGAAACGGCCTGATATTAGTAGGAAGCTTTCAAGTATTTCCACTGCTTTAGGCTTTTTTGTTTTAAGGAAAAAAAAAAAAAAAAGAAAAAGAGAGAGAAAAAAGGTATCATCAGTCTCAGGCAGTGCTACAGAGATATTTTAACCTTTCAGCAAAGCTGCGTGAGGGACATTTGCAGTAAGGTTTTGAACCCAGGTGTGACGTGTGTGAGAACCGCGCTGCCGGGAGAACGCGCTCAGGGGATGGGCCCGGGCTGCACCTGCGGCAGGGCTGCGGCTCCAGGTGAGAGCCCCAGCACTGAGATCTGACGGGCCAGCGAGGGCCGGAGCCTCATTCCCCCAAATAACTCCGGGGAAAACACGCGCTGCGTTCCTCAAACACGGCACACCGGGCTCCGGGCGGGCGCACCGGGCTCCGGGCGGGCGCACCGGGCTCCGGGCGGGCGCACCGGGCCCCGCCGTGGCCCCGGCGCTGCCCGGCCCCGTCACGGCCCGGCCCCGGCGCTGCGGGGCCCGGCCGAGCCACAGCGGGCCGGGGCCGCCGCTCGCCGCGTTAACGGCAGCAATTATGGAATAATATAAATATAGGAATCATAGGGATAATATAAATGCACCCTTCCTGCTGCGGGCGGCCGCACCGGGCCCCCACCTGCGGCTGTGAAGGGAAGCACCGGCGCACCGCTTACCCCTGAGGGGGGGACGATGCTGCCCCGCTGGGCCGTGCCCGCCGCAGTGGGTAGCGGACCCCCACCCACCCTGGAGCGCGGATCCCACCCCGCTACAACCCCCGGGGGCCGGGGAGGACGTGGGGCCGAGCCGGGCCGGAAGAAGCCGCGTTACCTCAGCGCCGCCGCCGCCGCCGCCCGGCCGCCATCTTAGGGCTGCGCTCCGCCCGCCTTCCTCAGCCGCGGCCACGCCCACCGCGTGGACACGCCCACTCTGGGCACAGCGCTCTGTGATTGGCCAGATGAGGGGCGGGGCGGGGCGAGCGCGGTGGGCGTTTAATTGCATTAATTAATCAATTACTTAAATGTCTGTTTATTAATTAGGAAGGAATTGTTGCCTGTGAGGGTGAGCAGGCCCTGGCAAAGGGTGCCCAAAGCGGCTGTGGCTGCCTCTGGATCCCTGGCAATGCCCAAGGCCAGGCTGGATGGGGTTTGGAGCAGCCTGGGACAGTGGAAGGTGTCCCTGCCGTGGCAGGGGTGGCACTGGAGGGGCCTTCAGGTCCTTCCAAAACAAACAGTTCCGGGACTTTATGATTTATTGCTTGGCCTCCAGAAAAAAAATCTGTACAGCTCCTCTCGCCCTGGGTTGTGCTCTGGCTTTGTGTTACAGTGACACGGGAGCTGTCACCCCTCTCTGTTCCCTGTTCTGAGCCACAGCCCCCTTTCCTCCCCAGGCTGCAGGGCTGGAAGTGCCCCCCATGCCCAGGAGCTGGGGGCACAGGGCTCCTGTCAGAGCCCTGCTGTCTCCTCAACCATTGCAAAGCCATCACAGGGACATTTCGGGAGAAGCCAGGGCCACCTGCTGCTCAGAGCCCTTCGAAGACCAAGCAGAGGGAGATTCATTCCTGTAGTGGGCTCTCCAGGGTTAATTGGGAAGGATCCCAGGGGTGATTAGTGCCCTGGGTCCTGCCTAAGCTGTCCCAAGCCAATTAGGGGCCAACGAGCCCCTTGTGGGTTCGGAAAGCTGCTTAGGGCATTACAACCCCTCTGTTTCCGTGAATCCCCTTAATCGAGTCCAGAAGCAATTAGTTAATCAATGTCAGCCAGGGCAGGGCCAGGTCTTGTCTGGGTCCGGGCAGGGTCCGACCGCTGCGTGCCCTCCGGGGTGCCCAGCCAGCGCTGTTCTCCTGCCAGCGCCTCTCTGGCAGAGCCCCAAGGGCCGGAACGGGAACGATTTTGCAAGATGTGCCCGGCACAGTCACTCGCTCCACACGTGAGCCTGGGCGGAAGGAGGCCCAAAACAGCTGCGGGGCTGCCCTGGGCGGGGAGGGGTCAGTGCACCCTGACACCGTGTGCCTGTGCATCCATGTGTGTCATACATCCCTGTACCTGTGCATCCATTTATCCATGTACCTGTGCATCCCTGCATCCCTGCACACCTACACCTGTGCACCCAGGTACCCCTGCACCCCTGTAACCCCTGCACTCCTGTACCCCTGCACTCCCTCCTGCCCGCAGTCGCTGTGGGCTCCGCAGCTGCCACCCTGCCCCACCCTGTCCCCCATCCTGACCCATCTGTGCCGAGGGTAGGGTTACCCTCCGCCCGTGCTGACAGCTCTCCCTGAGGCCAGCGCTGGCCCCTGGCCAGCCAGCCAGGGATCGTGTCCGGGGCTGTTTCCAGCCCGGGCTGTGCTCACCCGCTGCCCCCCGGCCGTTTCTGGGTCAGCTTTGGAACCCCAGCAGAGGAGCCAGCTGGGTCACGGCTGTCACATCGCTGTGAGGAACAGCCTGAGCAGCCCCTGCTGTGTCAGGGGTCATAGGGGAGCCCCCAGCCCCTGCCTGGGAAGGGGGCACCCGCTGCATGTGCCAGGCAAGGGGGCTGCATCTCCCCAGAGCTGCCTGTCCCCTCCAAGCACGCAAGGAGCCACTGGCGAGGTGTGTTAGTACCACACAAGGGGTCGTGTTTTGGGTGGGAAAAGGGACAAACCCTGTTTCAGCCACCCCCTGCTGCAGCTGGCCCAGCAGTTCCTGATTTCTGGAACCATCACCATGTCCTAATGAGCACGGGGCTGGTGTTTGCCCCTCCTTGCCCCGCTCTGATGCTGTTTCGGGGGCGTGCCGGGCTCAGGCTGTGCGGGATGTGTCTCACCCGGCCGGGGGCAGCGCGGGGCCCTGTTTACCCCGCGGCTCCCGCTCGGGCACGTCCCGGCACGGGCGGGCAGCGCCTCTGGACAGCCTGTGCCCGACTTGTTTACCGGCCCTCCCCGGCGCTCACCGCCGTGTGACAGGTGCTGTCCCGACACCCGACACCCGACACCGCGACAGCGACCCGCGTGACGGCAGATATGGATAAATATCGGGGCCGGCGGTGCCGGCGGCGAGAGCGCTGAGAGGAGAGCACTGCCGAGCCCATGGACTTCCAAGCCGGAATCCTGCAGGATGGCAGCCCCATGGAGAGCCTGGAGAAGCAGCTCATCTGCCCCATCTGCCTGGAGATGTTCAGCAAGCCCGTGGTGATCCTGCCCTGCCAGCACAACCTGTGCCGCAAGTGCGCCAACGACGTCTTCCAGGTGAGGGGGGTCCCTGTGCCCCTTCTGTCCCCATGCCCAGGCTGGGGGGCACTGGGACATTGTGGGGATACTGATGGACCCCCTCGATGTTCATCTTCCCCTCCCAGGCTGCCAACCCGTACTGGCAGAGCCGGGGCTGTTCGATTTCGGGGGGCCGGTTCCGGTGCCCCTCGTGCCGCCATGAGGTGCTGCTGGACCGCCACGGTGTCTACGGGCTGCAGAGGAACCTGCTGGTGGAGAACATCATCGACATCTACAAGCAGGAGTGCTCCAGGTGGGCATGGTTGGCCGTGGCTGGGGGTACATGGGGATATGGGGACATGGGGACGCGGGGATGGCCCCCTCCTGTGCCCCAGTGCCAGCACTGAGGCCCCAGAGATTGCACCTGGGGGTCTTTCTGCTCAGTGATCCCAATTTCAAATCTTGTCCTGACTCAAATCTTCCTCCCTCAACCAAAATCTTCCTCCCTGGACCCAAAACTTCCTCCCCCAACCCAATTGTCCCCTCTATCCACAGCAGTTTGTGCCTCTGGCTGTCCCAGGGGGTCCCTGAGGGGTGGTGGCAGCTGGGCAGTCCTGCTGTCCCCCGAGTGCTCTTGCTGGAACATTCAGTGGGAGATAAGAGGTGTGGAGAAGGAATCCAGGCTCTGCTTGTGACAGCAGGCACTGAGGCTGATAAGGGACAGAGGGACAGTTTGGGGGGGCCCCAGTGGGTACAGACACGAAGCTGGGGGGGGACAGAGGGGTCACAGGCTCTCGAGGCAGAGCAGTGGCCCCGGCCAAATTCCCTGAACCGCAGTAAATATTGTGTGAGAGCCATGGGGACGGGGACGATGGCGCGTGGCAGGTGTCCGTGCTGCCGGGGGGGCCGGGGGCCAGGCCTGTCCCTGTGTCAGAGCCATGGCTTGTCCCCATGTCCCTCCTCGCTGTGGATGGGACGATTGAGCTGCAGCCCCCATCTGGGACCCCCCAGGGGTTTCTGGGTGTCCCCACCCCAGTCACACGATGGGTGACAATAAATCCAGGCAGCCCAAGGCTAAAATTAGGCACTGGTGCAGCACCTCTGGCTCGCAGGCCCCCCGTCCCCAGTGCCACCCGCTGCCATGCCCAGTGCCACCATGGCCTAAACTGGGACATACTGGGGCTTACAGAGGCACAGAGGCTGGTGGGAGCAGCTGTGGGGTTATGCAAGGATCTGGCTTCTTTCCAGGGGACTTGATTTTGGGGTGACAGTGGATGTGTCACCACGGTGGGGGTGACGCTGCGGTGAGGACACCATGGTGGCAGGGGTGTGCCTGCAGTGGGGACATCACCCTGGTGTGGATGTCACCATGATGGGGACATCACCCTGGTGTGGATGTCACCGTGATGGGGATGTCACCATGGCCGTGCCACCCTCCCCAGCAGGCCACTGAAAAAGGGGGAGCACCCCATGTGCAAGGAGCACGAGGACGAGCGGATCAACATCTACTGCGTCACCTGCGAGGTCCCCACCTGCTCCATGTGCAAGGTGTTCGGTGCCCACAAGGACTGCGAGGTGGCCCCTCTGGAAAGCGTCTTCCAGGGCCAGAAGGTGCTGTGGGGGGACCCGGGGGGGGCTGCGGGGGACACGGATGTGCTGAGCTGGGACAGTGACAAATAACACCGGGACTGGCTCACGGGGTATTAATAGCCCCGGGTGACTGTGCCCAGGAGACAGACAGACTAAATTTAGGCTGTGGCTGGTGAGGGTGTGGGGGAGCAGAGCTGGGGACAGGCGATGCCCAGCCCGTCCCCATGGTGGGACAGGGGAAGTTCCAGTCCCCACAGGAGTTAAAGCTTCTTCTGTCTGTCCCTCACCAGACTGAGCTGAACAACTGCATCTCCATGCTCGTGGCGGGGAATGACCGCATCCAGACCATCATCTCCCAGCTGGAGGACTCCTGCCAGAGCACCGAGGTGAGGAAAGGGATAAAAGGAATCCCCCAAAAGCCTGGAGTGGGCTGGAGCCCACGGAGCAGGGAAGCCTTGGGTGCCGGCGGGAGGCAGCGGTGGCATCCCTTGTCCCTTGTCCCCGCAGGAGAACAGCGAGGCGGCCAAGAGGGAGCTCTGTGCTCGCTTTGACGCCCTGGCGGCGCTGCTGGAGGAGAAGAAGGCGGAGCTGCTGCAGCGCATCTCGCAGGAGCAGGCGGACAAGACCGCCTTCATCCAGAGCCTCATCTGCCAGTACAAGGAGCAGCTGGAGAAGTCGGGCCGGCTGGTGGAGACAGCCATCCAGGCAGCCGAGGAGACCGGGGGGGCCGCCTTCCTCATGGTGAGACCCCCAAACCTGCCCCCTCCCTGCTGCTGCCCCATGGGCTCCCATTGTTGGGGGCAACCCGGTGGCTGCTGTGGCTTCACTCACCTCCTTCTCCTCCCTCTTGTCCTTCTCCTCCTCCTCCTTCCCGTTCTCCCTCTCCACAGAATGCCAAGCAGCTCATAAAAACGTAAGTGCTCAAACTGGGGAAATCTCCACGATCCAGGCCCCACGGGCAGGGCTGGCGAGGGGGGGATGCCCTGACCCCCTGCCCTGGTGCCCCAGGGTGGGACAGGGACACACCCACCCTGCTCTCCCTGCCCAGGATCGTGGAGGCCTCCAAGGGTGCTCGCCTGGACAAGATCGAGCCGGGCTATGAGAGCATGGATGCCTTCTCCGTGAGCCTGGAGCACCTCACCGAGGCCGTCCATGCCCTGGACTTCGACCCGGGTAACCCAGCCCCAGCACCCCTCCACTGACCCCCACCCACCTGGGGACACCCCCTGCTTCTCCTGGTGGCTCCTGCTGGCTCCTGGTGACCTTTGGCCGCTTGTTTGCAGCAGAGGAAGATGAGGAATACTTTGATGGGGAGGAAGAAGAGGTGGAAGAGAGCGCAGCGCCTGAGAGGACGGTGATGGGTAAGGGGCAGAGCACGGCTGCAGCCACCTCCCCAGGACCCTGCAGCACCACGGGGGAGCTCTGGGGGCTTGGACCCTCCTTGATCACTGCATCCTCTCCCTTGGCAGCTTCCCTGTAGCCACAGCAACGTTCCCGGCGCGGGAGAAACCCTCCTGGGCACAGGATGGGAGAAACCCCTGGGCACAGGATGGGAGAAACGCCCCCGGGCACAGAATGGGAGAAACCCCCCGGGCACAGGATGGGAGAAACCCCCCGGGCACAGGATGTCCGGCGATGGATTTGGGATGGGGGGGACACTCGGCAGGGACCTGGCCAGCCGGCGCCTGCCCCAGCACAGGACACTTTTCTATACGGGTGCAAACAGGACAATTCCGCACGTTTTGTAATTCCCTTGTTTTGTATATAATTGTCACGGATTTGAAATTTGTGTATTTTGTAAAGAAAACCGGTGCTTTGGGTGGTCATTTTCTTCCTCGCCTCCTGCTCTCGGCTCACCAGCCCCGCATGGGCACCGGGGATGGGTTTGCCAGGCTGGTGCCATCACCGGTGTCCCTGCCAGCACCCGGTGTGGCAGAGGGACGCCTCCAGTCCAACTCTTAATTTCCATCCTCATTAGCACCTCTGGCAGTGCTGGCAGCTGCTCCTGGCCGCCTGCCCGGGATGTAACAGGTCGGCACCCGGCAGGATTTATCTCCTGGGGATGGGATGCCCTGTCCAGAGCTTGCCCTGGGCTGGAGATGTGGCACGGGGGGGCTCAGGATGCTCCAGGCTGGGCCAGCCCCTGAAATGGGGATGGTGTCGGCATCGAGGTGATGGTTTGGTGCTGGCTGAGCTCAAAAATACACCTGGGATGAAAAAAATACACCATAAATGCAAATATACAGCCTAAATGCAGAAGTACCCCATAAATGCTTTTCTCCTGCAAAAAATATAAGTCCTGCTCGGAGGGAGCCAAGAGGAAACTGAGGCAGCACCCAGAGCTGAGCCACAAGAGCAATTAGCCCCAGGGTAATTAACGCTGCTCACCCAGGGTGGGGGGAGGGTCCAGCCTTATCCATCACACGGCTGGATCTAAACTGGGGGGCTCGGAGGGCTCCCCAAAGCGGGGCGGGGGGGTCACCGTGTGCCTTTGGAGGGGACACGGGGATGTTCCACCCCCCTCTGCCCCGGGGACTGCACCCAGCCCGGGTGCGCAGCTCCTGGGGACGCTCGGGGGGTCCCAGCGCAATCCCCCCCCAGCAGCCCCCGGGGGCAGGCGAGGCGGCCCAGCCCGGGGCAGGCACCGCGGGCGCTTTGCAGCCGGCTTGGCCGTCCCTCCTCCAGCCGGGATTTGCACACGAATCCCGGCTCTTCACACGAGCCGAGGCCACCGGCTGCCACCAGCGCCGGCCACAGCCGGGGCCACCCGCGCCCGGAGGAGGATGGCAGCCGGCGACGAGAAGCGGCACCTCCTGAGCGAGGGCCCCGGCGGGTACGGGGGCGCGGGGGGGGGCCGGAGGTGTCGCGCCCCCTTTTTGCTGTGCGGCCCCCGAGTGGGGTCTGGCCGGGGATCGGGCTGGGGGGGCGCATTCAGCGTCCAAGCCGCCCCCCCAAAGCCCTCCCGGCCCCAGCCCCGGCTCTGCCCGGCAGGTCCTGTGCGGGGGCCGCGCAGAAGGACGGGCACGGCGCGGCGCGGGGACAGGAGCCCGCCCTGGAGCTGGGGACACGGCGTGGCCAGCACTGCCACACGCGGGGGACCTGCGGCCACCCCGGGCAGCAGCAGCGGGCGCGCAGGAAGCTCTACCTGGCCGCTGGCATCTGCCTCTTCTTCATGCTGGGGGAAGCCGTGGGTGAGTGCTGGGTCCCCGTGGGGTCACCCCGAGGGGCTGCCCAGAGCCCCTCCTGTCCTGAGCCCCTGCTGTGGGTGCGGCCAGAGCTCCCTGGTGGTTTTCTGTGGGTCAAACACCCAGTGGACCCCACTGTGGTACGGGCTGAGCTGATCTGTGCCCAGCTCGGGGAGGGGCCCCTGCCACGTCCCCCCCCATGTCCCCCCGATGTCCCCCCCATGTCCTGTGTCCACAGGCGGGTACCTGGCACACAGCCTGGCCATCCTGACGGACGCTGCCCACCTCCTGACGGACTTTGCCAGCATCATGATCAGCCTCTTTGCACTCTGGGTGTCCTCACGCCCCCCCACCAAAACCATGAACTTCGGATGGCACCGGGCAGGTAACGCGGCGGCACCGCCCGGCGATGCCATCAGGGCAGCCCAGGGTGCCCTCCCCGCGAGGACCAGGGGCTCTGGGGTGCCCTGAG
Organism: Prinia subflava; assembly: GCF_021018805.1. Classification (NCBI taxonomy): domain Eukaryota; kingdom Metazoa; phylum Chordata; class Aves; order Passeriformes; family Cisticolidae; genus Prinia; species Prinia subflava. Next base: position 742,196 of record NC_086270.1, read on the forward strand.
GGGCCTGGGGAGCCCTGGCAGAGTCCTGGCACCATGGCCCTGTGCCTGAGTGCTGGGTGCACCCACTGTGCCCCAACACTGCTGGGGATCCTGGGTTGGTGCTGGGGATGGCACGGCAGTGAAGCAGCAATGGGGGGGTCTCTCCACAGAGATCCTGGGGGCCCTGCTCTCTGTGCTCTCCATCTGGGTGGTGACGGGGGTCCTGGTCTACCTGGGGGCCCAGCGCCTGCTCTCGGGGGACTACGACATCCAGGGCGGGGTCATGCTCATCACCTCAGCCTGCGCCGTGGCCGTCAACATCGTGTACGTGCGGCCACACGGCCCCTGCCCTCCCGGGGTGTCCCCTCCCTGAGCCCGGTGGGCCCTGGGGTGTCACCGGTGCCCTGTCTGCAGGATGGGGGTGGCTCTGCACCAGACGGGGCACGGGCACAGCCACGGGGCAGGCGGGGAGCAGCCCAGCGCCAGCGTCCGCGCCGCCTTCGTCCACGTCGTGGGGGACCTGCTGCAGAGCCTCGGCGTCCTCATCGCCTCCTACGTCATCTTCTTCAAGGTCTGGGTGGCACTGGGGGAAAAGGGGGTGCTGGGGACACGGGGACAGCGGCTCCAGACAGCCATGGCCAGGCACAGGGTGAGACAGAGAGGACTGGGTGCCCGCCCTGCTGGTCCCGATGGGGATTTGGAGTGAGGTGATGGTGCTGGAGGGGCCTCACCCCCTGCCACCCCCTCCAGCCCGAGTACAAGTTCGTGGATCCCATCTGCACCTTCCTCTTCTCTGCTCTGGTGCTGGGGACAACGCTGACCATCCTCCGTGACGTCCTCCTCGTCCTCATGGAGGGTAGGGACCCCGGGGGGGGCCTGGGCTGCGGGGTCACCCATGGGTGCCCTGGGCCCCGTCCCTGCAGCTCCCGCGGCTCTGCCTCCGCAGGGACCCCCAAAGGGATGGATTTCAACGCGGTGCAGGAGACGCTGCTGGCGGTGAGGGGCGTGGAGGCCGTGCACAGCCTGCACATCTGGGCACTGACAGCAGCGCAGCCGCTGCTCTCGGTGCACATCGCCATCAGTGAGTGCCACAGGGGGACAGGGGTGCCAGAGTGCACATGGCCATCAGTGTCACAGGGGGGACAGGGGTGCCAGAGCCACTGCTCTTGGTGCCCATGGCCATCAGTGAGTGCCACGGTGTTGGGTGGGGAGGGTCGGGGTTTCCCCACACCCCGACATCCCCACGTTTTCTCCTGGCAGACGCGGCTGCCAGCGCGCAGGAGGTGCTGGAGGAGGCCAGCTCCCGGCTGCAGGGCGCCTTCCGCTTCCACACCACCACCATCCAGGTGGAGAGCTACTCGGAGGAGATGCGGGACTGCCGGCAGTGCCAGCCCCCCCGCGACTGACGCCCGCCCGCGCGTCCCGGGGGTGCTTCTCATGTGTGGAAAATAAAGCAGAGCACACGGGGGTGTGGGGGGAAGTCGGGTCTGGGTGTTATCTCCGCTGTCTGTAGGAGCCAAGGACAGACCCAGGGCTGTGCCTGAGAGCGGCTCTTGGAGGCCGGCCACCTAATATTCCCTATTTCTATTCAGCTGGGAGCAAAGACAGCTGAAACACGCCCCTTCCCTTCTTCGGGGAGAGCTGCGAAGCAATGCGGTGCTGGGCTGCCCAGGGGCTGCGGGGGACCCAGCTGGAGGGAGGGAGGGAGGTCACACACACCTCTTATCGCTGCTCTGTTTGCCTTGGGAAGGCGAAGGACTCTCCCTCCCCGCAGGGCTGGGGGGGTTGCCCGGGTTATTCCCACCAAAAGCTGGTGCTCCCAGTGCTCCCAGTACTCCCAGTGCTTGTCCCACATCCCACAGCCACCATCCGGGTCCTACCTCCGCACCCTCCTTTATTGCACTGGTAAAACCCAATAACGAGTAAAACCCCGTCAGCTCCCGGAGGGCTCCGTGCACCGGGAACGGGACACGGCCCCGGCCCCGCAGCCCTCACGGCTTCTCCAGGCTCGGGTATTTCTTGCGCAGGACGGAGACCTGGTCCTTGAAGAGGACGGGGTCGAGGCGCAGCTGCGAGGACACCAGGGGCATGTAGCCAAACCAGTCGGCCAACTGGTTGAGGCAGTCCTGCCGCTGGGAGGAGCGGCGGCCGCCGGCCGTGCCCGTCAGCCCGGCGGGGGCAGAGTGCGGGGCCGAGGGGCTCCGCTGCCCGGGCGGGGGGGTCCCCGCAGCCCCATCCCCGCACTCCGCACGCTGGGCCGCCGCCTCCTTGTGCTGCTTCCGCTGGGTCACCTTGATGGGTGGCAGCTTGGTGACAGCGGCCACCAGGACGTTCATCAGGATGTCCTCGCAGGCGGCCAGCCCGTCCACCAGCTCCCGCAGCCCCGCGGGCAGGTACTCGCTGAAGAGGCTGTGGTAGTACCTGGAGGAGGAGAACGGGGCGAGGGCAGGATGTGGGCGAGCCCCCGGCCCCGCCAGCCCCTCCCGGCCCCGCCAGCCCCGCCCGGCCCCGCCAGCCCCTCCGGGCCGGTACCTGTGGTAGAAGGCGGCGGCGGTGAGCACGATGGAGAGCTCGTTGGTCCATTTGGAGGTGTAGCCCCAGCGCCCCTGCTCGGGGTCCCAGAAGTGGCTCTGCGTGGGGAAGCCCACGATGCGCTCGGGGAAGCTGCGCCACACCAGGAAGGCAAAGTCCACCTGGCACGGGATGGGCACGGGGTCACCCACGGGGTCACCATGCTGCCCCTGGAGGACGTAGGGACATGGGGACAGCCCTGTGGTGACCACTGAGCATCCGAGGGCCCCGGGATGGCCTCACCTCGCTGGTGGAGAGGCTGGTGTCCTCGTCCAGACTCAGCACCGCGTCTGTCTGGATGGCCTCGAGGGGGAGGAAGCGGTCACTGAGCTGAGGAGGGAGGACAGACGGGTGGGGCTGTGCCTGGGGTGGCCGTTCTGGCTCCCTGCCCTGTCCCAGATCCCTGCCTGCACCCTGCCCCTCTCACCTTCCTCCTGCCCTGGATGATGCTCAGGGGCACGGCGCTCTGGGGCCATTTCCCGCTGGGGGGAGGAGGCTTCTTGCAGCTCCACAGGACCACGATCTGCAAGGAGGAGGACAGGCCTGGCCACAGGGGTCTGGTGGGTTCTCTGCCTCATCCCAGACCATCCCAAAACCATCTCATGGCAGTTTGGACCAGGATAAACTCCCGGGTGGTCCCACCTCCACCCCAGAGGGCTGTGGACACAGCTCTGCCCACCCAAAGGTGACACCATCAGCCACCCCCTCCACCCCCAGACCCACCCATCCCCTGTCTGACCCACGGGACCCAGCCCCATCCCGATGGATCCCTGCAGGGGTGACACGGGACCCAGCTCCTCCCACCTGGGCACAGTACTGGGATCCAGAGACAGCCTGGATGAGCCTGAGCATGGGCTGGGACAGCGACCCCGCTTGTGAGACCGCCCGGATTAAAGCTGTGAACTTCTTGGAGGGGCTGTAGCCTGAAAAAAAGGATGGGAAAGGAGAGGTGTTGTGGCATGCCCCGAGTTTGCCATGCTCAGCCGGGGCAGGCAGGGTCCTACCATGCTGCAGGTAGTAGAAGGGAAAATCCCCAAGGTGGGTGGAGAAGTCAGGCAGGACCAGGAGTCCCCCGGGCAGCGAGTTCCAGAGGAAGCGGGAGCGGGAGCGGTGTGGAGACAGGCGGTCCTTGATGATCTGCCAGAGGCCCCAGTGATGCTCCCAGCGCCCCGGCTGGGACCCTGGCAGCTGGGGAGGGGCTTCGGGGTGGGGGGCTCACCTCCAGCGTGGTGTGCACGATCTTGTCCACGGAGGAGAAGTAGGCATCCCACAGGAACTGGGTCTGCTGCTGGAAGGCCAGCACGCGCTCCGGGTGGATGCAGCGCACGGCGGAGGGGATCTGTGCCGGGGAGCAGCGGGGTCCTCACCTCAGCTTCCCCCCAGCTGGGCTCCTTGCCTCTGTCCCCTCCAGCTGTGCCAGCTGTCCCCCGGGACAGCCCCTGCCCACGGATGTGGTGTGTGGGGCAGTGTCTCCTCTCCCTGGAGCAGGATGGGGCCCAGGATTCCCAAGGGTTTGTGCCTGGGAAAACGCTTCCCACCTTTCCCCCGGGATGAACAGTGCCCCAGGACTGCAGCTGGAGCGGGACCCCCCCCTTCCAGACTGGGTCAGGCCCTCCTGCATCTGCCACAGGAGCAGTGCCAGGCTCAGCTGCGTGGGGCTCACCCCCAGGCTTGGCTGAGGGCTCCACCAGCACTGGCACTGGGATCGGGGGTCAGGTGCCCGATGTGGGGCAGGATCTGGCCTCGGTACCTGCAGCAGGAGCCTCTCGCTGCCCACCACAGCAGCCTTGCCCCAGTCGATGGCCTCGGCGAAGGGCAGCTCCCAGCCGTCACTCAGAAGCACCGGGATGCAGGCGGCCTGTGGAGGGAGCCCGCAGGCTGGGACACAGCCCCCAGACCCTGGTGAGGGGTCCCTGGTCCCCCTGCCCACCCTGTACCTGCAGAGCCTCGAGGAAGCGGAAGGAGCCCAAGCGCCTGCCCCGGGGCACGATGCAGAAGGTGGAGTTGTGCAGCAGCTCCTGGTAGTCAAACCTGGCGTGGGAGAGGGGGTGGGGGTCAGGCACGGCCCCCTCCCCTCCTGTGAGCATCCGGGAGGTGCTGCTGGCCCCCGGCAGGTGTGGAGCCAGCGTTAGGGTCGGTTTGGACTGGCCTGGGCTCTGAACATCCCAGGTTTTGTGGGAGCAGAGATCTCCTGGGTGATGAAGGGATGTACCTGGGCATCCCTTAAAGAAGGGGGGTCAGGATGGGACCCCAGTGCCCTTCGAAGGCAGGACCCAGCTCCTCCCACCCTCCAGCAATGCCACCCCACGCAAGGCCACCACCCCAACCCCCGAGCCCGAAACTGCAGCGACTCCTCCGCCGTGCCCGGACTTGCAGGGCAGGACCGGCCCTGCCTGCCCCGGCAGCGCTCGGGGGTGGGCACTGGGTGCCCGCAGCGCGGCCCCCCCGGCCCGTGGGGCTCTGAAAGCCCCTTCTGTGCCGTGCTGGGGAGAGGCTCGGCCGCTGCCGGGTCCCTGCGGCCGCGCCGGAAAATCCAATATTGACTTTAGGTCGGGACAGACCCCGTCTGTTCCCGCCCGCGGGGAGGGGCAGCCGCTCCTGGATGGGCTGGGGGGGACTCGCATGGCCCAGCCGGGTGGGTGAGAGGCCAAAAAGAGCCCCTGAAATGTGCTGGTCCCCCGAGACAGGGTGTCTCTGCGGTGGGACGCGGTGCTGGTGCCAAGCTGGCAGCCGGGGCTGTGTCACCTCCGTGGGTGCTGGAGCACTCTTGGCGAGTCCCGGCGCTCTGGGATGCGGGAAATCAGCCCCGATGCCAAGGCACAGAGTTTTACAACAAAACCCGCCTCTGGATGAACGCCTCCAAAGGATGCCAAACCCCTTGACCCGTTAACACTCAAACTCCTGGCCGGGAAGCTGGAGGGAAGACAGCGGCTCAGAGAGCGCCCAGACCCCGATGGAACCACAGCAGCGACAGCCACATCCCCGGGGCCAGACCCGCGTGTCACCTCTCCTCGGGGACCCCGGACCCTGCCGTGACCCCCGGCACGCCCGGGGGCCGTGCCCGCAGCCGGTGCCGCGGGGAGGCTGGCGCCGGCCGGGCTGCGGGGCCGAAGCCTCCCGATGGAAACACTTCGCTCCTGACGCGCTGCGGTTTCCGGGCAATCGCCGTCAGGGCTTCCTTGTTTTGTCAGCCCCCTTGGCCCGGCCCCTCCGCGGCTCCGGCCGGGCACGGTGCCACCGGCACCGGCGGCTCCACAGAGCCTTTCCCAACGCGGGGCAGCGGGGCCGCGGCACTGCCACAAGCCGCTCTTTATCCCAGAACAGGAGGGGATTGTCTGGGGCAGCCCCCTGGGCGTGAGGAGGATGATGGAGCCCCCAGCAGCGCCTTCCTCTGCTCCCTGAGCTGCCCCCACCGGGACAGCACCGGACACACCGGGCGAACGGGAGCGGGAGTCTCCCTTGGTCCCCTCCCCGCTGGCCCGTCCCCTGTCCCAGTCTGGGAACATCTCCCGGGGCAGGAGGGCGTCAGTCCCCGCAGGAGGTCGGGCAGAGCTGGCTCCGGTGGAGATGCCAGTGGTTTCTTGCCCGGTGTCCCACAGGGATGGGCAGAGCGGTGGAGGCTGGGGTCACACACGAGCACGCTGCCCCTGCCCCGTGTTCCTGCTCAATCCGCTGCCCAAAGCCATCCCGGGAGAGGTGTAAATCCCCCTGTGTTTGCAAACAGCATTAGGGGATTACCTGGGTGGGCGGATGGGGGGGAGTTCTTGTCCCACTGCCCCTTGGCACAGCGTGGGGCTGACCCTGGGCCCGCTGTCCTGCCAACCCCGCTGTCCTGCCGTGCCCATCCCAAAAAGTGCTGACCCTGCTGGGCTGGCTGCACCCTCCAGACAGGTCCACGTGGTGCCTGACCCATCCCAAAGCCCCGGCTAATCCCAGTGCCAGCACCCCGGTTCCACTTTTACCTCCCAGCACCTCCTAAGACGCTTTGAGGATGATGCCCAGCGTGGCCTCTCCCCATCTGCTCTGCAGCCGGGCGGCTGGGGGATGTCCCAGGCAGTGGGATGGGGACCTGCCCACTGTCTGTGGGATGGGGTCTGTGTGCACCAGCCCTGGATTCAGCAGCTGGTGATGGGTCCCAAGTAGTTGGATGGGGAGGTGAGGAGCTGGAATGTGTCCCTGCAGGATGGAACCCCCCAAACTCACAGAACTTTGTGCCCCCAGTTCTTCCACCAGTGAGTCCATCTCATGCTGCTGCCACCACGTCCATTTGTGATGGGGGCACAGGGGGACCCCCACCCACCACCACCAATTAAGCTTGGGGCTGCCCACACTGGTCCCACAGACCCGGCAGTTTTGTGGGATTTTCAGTGGAGCCAGTGAGGGGGGGACGGTTCGGGCTCATCTCCAAGAGAAACGTTTATGTTGGGGGAGAGCGGGAGGGGGGAGAAGAAAAGCGTCATTCATCAGCGTTCGGAAAAAGGGAAATCGTATTAGAGGCGGTGGCGGCGATTGCAGATAAGAGCTGCTCTCGCCAGATTACCCCAACTTTAATACAGGGCAGGAAAGCCCTGAGCAGTCAGCGCCGCTCCCCACGGCAGTGAAACCCTCACCCACTGCAGGAGAACCCAAAACCTCCCTCTGGAGCCACCACAGCCGGTCACAGCTGCACCCACAGAGAGGCAGGAGCACCTGTGGGGTGTCCCAGGGCCCCAGACCCTCCCCTCCCACCCCACCTGTGCCTCACCTTTCATAGTCGACGTTATCCTTGTCGCAGCGCGTGTCCTTGTGCTTCTCCCAGTCCTTGCCGTGCTTGCAGGTGGTGAGGGAGATGATGTCGTGCCCGTTGTGGATGTGGTGCAGCGCGTTCCGCGTGCCGGAGCCGATGCCGGTCAGGTACCGCTTGCCCTTGAACACCAACAGGTATTTCTTCCTGGGGGGCACCGAGCCCTGGTGCAGCCAGCCCCTGTCCCCGCCGCGCTGCGGGTGCTCCTTGGAGAACAGAGGGATGGAGATGTCAAAGCCAGGCCGGAATCTCTGGGTGTCGAAGCTGGCCTTGGCCAGCATGGCCTGCCCGGTGTCGAAGCCCAGCTCCCCGGTGTAGCTGGGCCAGGTGCCCGAGTAGAGGTTGAAGATGAGGTGGTTCCTGCCGCCGTTCCAGAGCGGGAAGCCGCGGATCTTCTCGTCCACGTTGCGGACGTACTGTCCCGAGAGGTGGTCACGGTCCAGCGTGTCGATGCCCAGGATGAACACACAGGCCTCCTCGGGGTTCACTGTGTGGTAGCGGGAGCGCTCGATGGAGCTGAGGATTTTGCCGTAGGTCTCCGAGACGGGCTGGCCCCGCTCCTGGGGGTAGGTGAACACTTTGAAGCCATTCCTCTCGCACCTGGAGAAGTCGAAGCAGGTTTCCATCCGGCATCTGCTGCTCCCGTGAGTGCTCAGCTGTGCCGCCCGCCGCTCCCGGGGGGACACCAGGGAAGGGTCCCCATCCCTCTGCAGCTCCTCGGGGTCCGCAAAGCTCCTGAGGAGGGTCCGATCTGTCCAGCGGGGCCAGCTCCTCCGGGCTTCTGCTTTCCTCCCAGGAAAGAAAGCGAAACGGCGCAGCTGATCCCCTCCAAAGAAGAAAAGCAGGAGCCAAGAGGCAAGGAAAGTCAGGCAAATGTATTTCTTCCTGGTCTGCATAGATTCACACGCAGCCCCAGCTCCTCATCGGGCTCAGATGGGTGCCAGAGTCCTTCAAGGGGCCGATGTTCCCAATCCCGAGTGGGATGGGTCCTGGTCCCCAGGTATTGTCCTGTGCCCTTGCAGTCTGTGACAATCCCCACTTTCTGCCCGCTCTGCCCAGGGCTGTGCCGGTTTCTCGGGACCGTCCCGGTGTCTGGTTGCAGAGCAGAGCCCGGTGCCCGCTGTCCCAGCCGCTCACTCCTCCGGGCCCCCGAGCCGCCACAATGACATTTCCATCGCTTGACCCAGCTTCAAATCCCTGGAGAAAGGGAGAGGTCGCGTCGTCACCGTCCCGTCGCCGCCAGCCGTGTCACCACAAGTGGCTCCACACATCCCTGCGGCGGGACCCCCCTCCCCAACTCCCTTGGGAATAAAACCCTGGCAATAAACCCTCCCGCAGCCACCAGAGCCCCCCTCTGTCCCCTGCTCCCTCCCTGCCCGGTCCCCCCGTTACCTTCGGGGAGCCGCGGCCCCGGGTGGGTGCCGGGCCGCCGTGTCCCGGAGCCCCGATCGCCGGCTGCCCGCGGCTCCGGGCTGCATCCCCGGCCGGGGAAGGCGGCGGAGCAGCCGCCGAACCGCCCCGCCGGGCTCCCGGTTCGCGGCCGGGCGGAGGAGCCGCTGCGGGAGGCCCCGCTCCCGGGGCGCTGGGCGTGTGCGTCCCCCTTGTCACCTTGTCTGTCTGTCCCTCCGCTGCGCTCTCTGCTCCCGTGCCCCCCCGGATGCCTGTCCAAGACCCCAGCTGCTCTCCCTGTCCTCCTGTCCCTCCCCGGGACTGGCTGTCCCCTGTCTGTCTGTGTCCCCTCCGGGACTAACTGTCCCCCTCGGAGCTGGCTGTTCCCCTCGGAGCTGGCTGTCCCCTGTCCGTCCGTCCTCCTGGGACTGTCTGTCCCCTGTCCCCTCCCAGATCTGGCTGTCCCGCGTCAGTCCGTGTGTCTGTCCCGCCCAGGGCTGGCTGTCCCCTGTTCCCTCGCGGAGCTGGCCGTGCCCTGTCGGCCTGTCCGTGCCCGCGGGGCTGTCTGTCCCGGTGTCCGTGTCCGGCTGTCCCCGTGTCCCGCTGTCCGGCCGGTCCCGGTGGTCCCGCGTCCCCCCCGCGCTCCACGTGCCCCCCCCGCCCGCATCTGTTACACGGCCCCTGGCCCCGCCCCCTGTCCGTTTGCCCCGCCCCCGGGGTGCCATTGGCTGTCCGCTGGCAGGAGTGGGCGTGTCCGGCGAGCCCCGCCCCGCGGCGCGCGCCCATTGGCCGCGCCCACGTGGGAATGGGGGGGGAGCGGGGGGGGAATCCCCGCCCGAGCCAGGGGGTCCCGGGGGGGCCGGGGAGGAGAGGGGACCGACCCGAGCCCGTGTCCCCTGTCCCCCTGTCCCCCTGTCCCCCTGTCCCCCTGTCCCCGTGTCCTCCTGTGTCCCCGTGTCCCCCTCTGTCATCTGTCCCCCTGTCCCCGTGTCCCCGTGTTCCCCGTGTCCCCTTTATCTCCTTGTCCCCTCTATCCCCCTGTCCCCGTGACCCCCTGGTCCCCAGGTCTCAGCCCCCCAGGGGACCCCCAAAGGGACGGGGCAGTTCCGATGAGGCCGTGGGGCAGCACAGGGAGCAGGGACAGAAACCACCTCCATCCAGGACCCTCTCCCGGGGTGGCTTTGCCGGGGTGATTTGGGGGTGCTGGGGGGGCTGACCCCATTCGCGGGCCGGGCGTGGGCCGGGCCTGGCAGCACGGACAGGTCGGGGCTCGTCTCTCCCACCCCGTCCCGGCATCCGCGGCCACGGCAGCCGCCCTCGCCTGCCCCGCCGGCCGGGCAAGCCGGGACCGGAGTGCTGGATGCCGGCCATGGGTGTGACAGCCCGGCCAGCCCCAGCCTGCGGCTGCACCGACCTGCTGGGGTCCCCTGTCCCTGTCCCAGCCCCAGACACCCAGGGGACACAGACAGCGGCAACCCCAGGGCTCAACCCAGCGCCCAGCCCGTGCCTCAGTTTCCCCAGTCACCCAGGGGAGCCTGGAGTGGGGCTGCGTGTGTGAGAGCTTGGTAGAGACGGTTTGCACCAAACCTTTGGATATTTATTTGCCAGCCTGGCTGGCTCAGCCCCACAGGGAATTAATCCCAGGCCGCAGAGGGGATTACTGGGGACCTGGGGCCGCTTTAGCTCCAGAAAGCGGATTAAGCAAGGACAAGGAACGTGGGGATGGGCAGAGAGCCCCAGAGCAGCGCTGGCCTCTGGGGGGGACAAGGGGACAGTCCTGGGGACAGGAACTCGCCCGGGTACAGACGGATAGGGCAGGCCTGGGGTTGGGGGTGCTGCCCACGGGCACAGCCCCCCACAGCCCCTACGGAGGGGCCACGGCTGCCATGGGGGGACTGGGGACTGGGGGCTGAACTGGTGACACTGGGAGCTGTCATTCTGTGCTGGTGACACTGGGAGCTCTCACTCTGTGCTGGTGACACTGGGAACTCTCACTCTGTGCTGGTGACACTGGGAGCTGTGTCCCGCCCCGGGGGCAGTGGCAGCTGTAATTTCGTGCCGGTGACACCGGGAGCAGTGTCCTCCTCTTTGGTGCCTACTGGGAGCTGTAGTCCAGGCACACAGGAGGCACTGGGAGGTGCGGGGCAGAGTGCACTGGGCGTGCTGGGAGCGGTGACCCGGTGCACTGGTGTGTGCGGGGGGGGACACTGGGGGGTACTGGGTGCTGGGCAGTTGTTGCTGGGAGGGCACAGAGGGAACCGTGGAGCTGGGACAGCCCTGCGAGCTTGGCAGGGGCACTGGGAGCTGCGGGGGGAGCTCGGGGTGGGGGCACTGGGAGCTTCTGGGGAGCACTGGGAGCTGCGTGGGTGAGGGCACTGGGAGCTGGGGTGGAACTGGGTGGAACTGGGAGGCGCTGGGGGCTGCGGGGAGCAGTCAGGAGCACTGGGAGCTGGCGGTCATTGCGAATTGGGGTACAACTGGGAGCTGCGATGGCGACTGGGGGCGCTGGGGGGAGCGCTGGGAGCTGCAGGGACGGCTCGGGGGGACGGGCACGGGCAAGCGCCGGGATCTGTAATCCTGCTGCGCGTACTGGGACGTGTAGTCCGCGCTCCCAGCGCATACTGGGAGGTGTGGTCCCGGGCTGGGGCCATACTGGGAGGTGTGGTCCCGGACTGGGAGGTGCGGTCCCGGACTGGGGCCGTACTGGGAGGTGTGGTCCCGTGCTGGGAGGTGTGGTCCCGGACTGGGAGGTGCGGTCGGACTGGGGCCGTACTGGGAGGTGTGGTCCCGTACTGGGAGGCGCGGTCCCGGCCCGGGTGTGGCTCCGCAGCCCCGGCGCTGCTGGAAGCTGTGGTTCTGCCCTGGGGGGCTGCAGGGTCCCGTCCCCCGTGGGTGCCCGCCCCGCAGTGACCCCTCTGCAGTGTCCGGCCCCCCCCAGCCCCCTGTCCCCTGTCCCCGCGGGGGGACAGGACCCTCAGCAGGGTGGCCGTGGGGCAGCCCCACCATCCCAGTCCCAGGAGAGGAACTGGGGGGGGTCTCATCCCTGAGCAGCCCCGAGGGGCTGTGCCCCGGGAACTCGAGGGCAGGGCTGGAACTGGGGGTCGCTGGGGTTGCTGGGGTGGGAGGCGGGGTCCCTGGGGTGGGGGACAGACACTGACCCTGTGTCTCCCCCAGGCTCGGCTGTGCGGCATGGGGGCGATGCTGGCGCTGCCCCCGGGGCAGGGACCCCACCAGGTGGGGTGCACGGATGTCATGGTGGGCCACACGCGGCAGGTACGGGGACGGGGACAGGGAGGAGGATGGGGACAGGGACAGGCTCCCACGCAGAGCAAAGTGGCTGCAGCCGGCTGGTTTTGGGCATGGCTGCCGCCCTCTGTGCTGTCCCCACTGTGTCCCCTGCCTTGTCTCCCCCAGGGGCTCTTCCTTCGCCTCTTCTACCCGTGCTTGCCCCGGGCAGGGGCCGTGGAGCCGCTCTGGATCCCGCGCCCCGAGTACTGCGGGGGCCTGGCCGAGGCCACCCTGGGGCGCCGCTGGTGCTCAGCCCTGCTCAGCATCACCATCGGTGAGGGGGCACCCCCGCCCTGGGGCTCCCCGCTCCCGGGGGACCCCCACCCCGTGGGGTTCCAGCCCACCCCTGTGCCTGGGTGGGTGCTGCAGGCAGAGCTGCAGCAGAGCAGGGCCCTGTTCCAGCAGCAGCAGTGGCACCCCCTGCCCCTGTCCCCCCCTTTCTGGGGGGTTTCTCCTCCCTGCAGGCTCCTGCAAAGTCCCGGTGAGCTGGAATGGGCCCCTTAAGCCCTGCAGCAGTGGTTACCCCCTGATCATCTTCTCCCACGGCCTGGGAGCCTTTCGGTAACGTGAGCCCTGAGGAGGGCTGGGACAGAGCCCTCCATGGCCCCCCTCTGACCTGCCCTGACCCCTCTGCTCCCATCTCCCTTCCAGGACCTTGTACTCTTCAATCTGCACTGAGCTGGCATCCTGGGGCCTGGTGGTGGCAGCGCTGGAGCACAGGTGGGTGCCCAGGTGCCCACCACACTCGTGCTGGGGCTGGTGGGACACTGTGCCCTGGGGGAACTGCCGGTGTCCCCTTCCCTCCTGCCCCACAGGGACCATTCTGCTGCCACCACCTATTTCTGCACGGCAGAGGCAGGCAGGGAGGAGTGGATCCCCTTCCAGAGGGTGCCCCAAGGGCAGAAGGAGTTTTATTTCCGAAACAAGCAGGTACCAGGGCGGGGGTTCAGGGTGGGCAGAAGGGAGGTCTGAAATCCCTCCTGCAAGCCAGGCTGGCCCTGCATCCCTGGGGATGCTCCTCCCAATCCTGTATTTCCAGAGTGCTGGGCCTGAGCTCTCTCCTTGGAGATGAGAAAAATCCATTCAGCCTGTTTGTCTCTTGTCTCCTGGGGTCTGTCTGTCCGGCTCCAGCTGACCTGGCAGGAGCCAGGCTGGGCTGTGCCATGGCCCTGGATAATGTCCCCATGCCCTGGGGAGAGCAGGACTCTGTGCCCAGCCCAGCTCTGCACCGGCTGCTGGGTTTGTTCCCACTTGGATTTTTGTCTCTCTGGGATTATCCCGGACAGCTGCTTGCTGGGGAGCAAGAAGGTTTCCTGCTGAGCCAAGTTCCCCCCCTCTGTTTGTTTCTGCCTCATTTAAAAGGACAACAGCAAGTGAAGATTAGTCGTGGAAGAGCTCTCTAGGAACGGAGGTGCTTTTGGCAGCCTTAAATCACCTCCCAGCCTGTTATATTTGTGTGTGCTCTGCCTCATGGCACATTGCACAGAAAAGGGAAACAGTTTTCCTTGAACCCACGAACAGAAATGGTGAGGGAGAGAGAGAGAACTGATAAATAGAAGGAAATAGTTGCCAGGTCAGTCTTGATTCCAGCATTTTCTGTGTTGCAGGGAGCAGGAGAGAGGTTTTCATTGGAGTTTTTTGTCACTTGTCACCTTTAATGTGCACAGACATCAGTACTGGTGTCCTTAGGGCAGCTGAGGACGTGGCCTCAAAGTGACTCCAAGTCAGGGCATCCTCTCCCTGAATCATCTGGGATTTTAGGATGCTCCTGGGCGGTGCCCCTGAGCTGGGTTTTAGGGGAACATCCAGGTTTGTCCTGGGTTAGGGGTTCTGGGGGGGTTTGGAGCAGGGGTTGACTGGGCTGGGGGGCGGCTGGTGAGGATCCCAGGCTCTCCCTCCTCTGCTTCCTCCCCAGAGCAGAGGCTTTTGCTCATCTCCAGCTGTCTGCTGCCAGATTAACATTGAATTAAAAACAAACACCAGAAAGAAACCATTCCCACAAAGGCGCCGTGTCCCTCGGGAGCCGCCTCGCGCCTGCTGTGGCGTTGGTGGCAATTCAGGGAGAGCCCCCTTGGAGAAAAGGAACGAGCCTGGGTGGGCACTGGGGGAAGCTGTGAGCCCAGATTTGTGGGCTGTGTTTGCCAGGGAGCGCTGACTGTTCCAGGTTCACCAGAGGGCTCAGGAATGCGTGCGGGCGCTGCGGCTCTTCCAGGACATCGCTGGTGGCAGATCTGTCCCCAACACCCTTCACCAGGGCTGGGACCTCTCCGTGCTGAAGGTACCTGGCTCTGGTTGGGGGGCTCTGGGTGTCCCTTGGTGGCAGGATCAGTCCTGGCTGCCGGAGGCTTTTCCTCCTGGGACAAGAAGGGTCCGTGCAGAGCCCCAGCCAGAGCCCATCTCAGCAGTGGGACACGGCATTACCCCCTTCCAGGGAGACTCTGCTCATCTTCCCTTGGCTTTTTCTTCCCTAATGAGAGACTTCCAGCCACGAGGTTTGGCCTCAGACTCCTCAGCCCTCTCCCTTTTGCAGGACAACCTTGATCTGACCAAAGTGGCCGTCATGGGCCATTCCTTCGGGGGGGTGACAGCGGTGCTGGCCTTGGTGAAGGAGCCCAGCTTCAGGTAAGGCAGGGAGGAGCTGCCGAGGCCCCGGGGACAGGGCTCGTCCTGGTGGGAGGGGGGCCCTGGTGGGTGCCTGTGCTGCTCCAGGTGTGCCGTGGCTCTGGATGCCTGGATGTTCCCTCTGGAGAACCTGCTGTACCCGGAGGTGCCCAAGCCCGTGCTCTTCATCAACACCGAGAAGTTCCAGACTCCGGAGAGCGTTGCCAAAATGAAGAGGCTGAGCTCCAGGAACAGCCAGACGAGGATTGTGACCGTGCTGTGAGCCTGGGGCTGGCACCCACCCGCTGCAGGGAGCCCCTGTGGGCGTCCCAGCAGGAAAACCTCTGGGTTCTGCTGCACATCCCCCTGATGCACATCCCTCCCTGTCCAGGGGAACCGTGCACGAGGACCAGACCGACTTTGCCTTCTTACCTAAGAAGCTCTTTGGCCTCATCTTCGGCAGGAGGGGCACCCTGGACCCCCACAAGGCTCTGGCCATCACCAGCCGGGCAGCTCTGGCCTTCCTGCAGAGGCACCTCGGTACAGCCCAGGGTGGGGAGCAGGGTGGGGGCTTGGGGGGCACGAGAGCTCCCTGGTTTGGGGGGGCTGTGGGGCAGGCACTGCCCGCCGGGGCTTGGGGCTGGTGGCTGCCCCTCGGTGGCCCCTGTGCCCTGGAGGGGAGGGTGAGGTGACCGTGTCACCCTCTGTGCCCGTGCAGAGCTGCAGGAGCAGTTTGCTCAGTGGGAGCAGCTCCTGGAAGGTGTTGGGGACGCGGTGGCTCCGGACGCGCCGCTCGGCCGATCCCGCCTGTAGCTGCTCCAGGGCTCTGCTGCCAGCTGGGACTGGGAAAGGGGCTCCTTCCTGCCCGGAATGGAGGGACCAGGAAGGGCAGGAGGACCCCTGAGGAGGGCAGGACATGGGGACAGTGCTCGTGGTGACCGAGGTGCTCAGGAGAGCCGTCCCTGCCCGTGTGCCTGCTCTGAGGGAATAAAATCCCCAGGGATAAAGACTGAGTTGGCTGTCACGGAGTAATAAAACCACGGAGGGGGTTGGGTTGGGTTGGAAGGGCCTTTAGAGACCATCCCCAGCTTCGCTGCGGGTTGGGGCTGGTTCAGCCATGGCTAAAGGAGATGCAGCATCAGGGCTGCAAGCACGGGGGTAGGGAAAATCCCATCATTGTCCTGGAAAGCCGTGCAGACGCTGACTGCAGGGGGAAGGAGGAGGATGGTTTTCAGCAAGGAGGGGTCTCTGAGCATCCCAGCGGCGCAGGGATGTGCGATGGGGACTGGGATCGGCCTCGGGGCTGGAAGGGGAACAGCCCAGCCCGGCCCCGCAGCACCAACAGCGGTGCAGGGACAGCTTCGGGAGCACCGGCAGCACACCCCGGCTCACCCCGGAGATGTCAGGGGTGCTGTTTGAGGGGGGTCCGATCCTCAGCCACCCCGAGGAAGGGCTGGAGCCGGGGTTTGTCCCGGAGGTCCTGGCCGGCTCAGCGGGATGCGGGGCACGGCACTGCCCGGTCCTGCCGCGCCCTCTGCCCGGGCATTGTCCCCGCCGCTCCCGGGGCACACCGGAGGAGCTGCAGGTGACAGCGGGGGACACCAGCGCCAGCCAGGGCCCTTCCCGGGGAGGAGGGAATGGAAAAGCAGCGGCGGTGCCGGAGCTGTTCGTGTCACCCTGGCAGCAGCGTCCTCAGCTCCCCGGCACGGAGAGAAGGAGCAGCCCTGGGGCTGGGGATGCTCCAGGACGGCCTGGGGGAGGCGACAGCACCTGCAGGGCAGGGGGGACATCCCTCAGCAGAGGGGACAGCCTGAGCTGACAGGACATCGTCTTTCGATGCCTGCCCCGCTCCCCGGTGGCACAAAGGGCTGATGTGAACAAGAGCCTGCCGCTTTTAAGCCTCGCCGATGTTAATTTTTAGGTGTTTGACACCGAAAGCAGCGTTGGCAGCGCCGGGCTGGGGCCGGGCCGTGGCAGCCCGCGGGGACAGGGCTGTGCTGCGGTGGCAGGGGGACACCCAAGGTCGCTGCGCTGAGCCGGGGGGACCTGGCAGGTCCTGGAACAGCGACAGACAGCGACAGGCGCAGGAATCCAATCCCATTTCCCTGCCGCGCTCGGCCCGGCGTGGCACAGTGAGACCGGCTGGGAATTCTGCAGGGCTCTTATGTAAAGGCTTCCCCACACCGGCTCTGCCCGGGGGCTCTGCAATCGTTAACCCTGCGCTGCCCGGGGAGCAGAGGGGCAGGCAGGCATCCTCCTCCCATCCCTCTGCGCACCGCCACCCTCCGGCACGCCTTTTGTGTCTCTGAAGGAAAATCCTGCCGGAAAAGAGTCCGAAAAGCCCCGAGGCCGCTTGGGCAGGGCAGGCACCCTCCTCCCTCTGCTCTGCTTTCCGTGGGGTGTCTGGTGCAGGAGCCTCACAGGGCGTTCTCCTCATTCACTGTCTCGCTGTGTCTGCTCTGAAATGCAGCCCGGAGCCACCTCCTCGCCCGGGCTCCCTCCTGAGCAGGGTTTTACTGCCTGGGCTCCCTCCCGAGCAGGGCTCTGCTGTCTGGGACACCCCGGGGTCAGTCGGGGTCTCTGTCCCAGCTGTGTCCCCTCCAAGCTCCCTGTGCCCCCCCAGCCTGGCCCTGGGGGTGACAGAGCAGCAGGAAAGGCCTTGGCGCTGTTCAAAGGCTGCTCAGACACAACAAAACATCTTTGTGTTATCACCCCTGCCTTCAGCACAAACCCAAACACGGCCCCAGCCCAGGCATTGCACGGGAATTAACCCTGCCCCAGCCCAAAGGCAGCGCATCCCCACATCCCAGTGGGATTGCTGGGGCTGGGACTGGGAGAGCTCTGCAGGAGCTGGGAAGGGGCTGGGAGGGCTCTGCTGGGGCTGGGAGAGCTCGGCAGGAGCTGGGAAGGGACTGGGAAGGGGCTGGGAGAGCTCTGCAGGGGCTGGGAAGGGGCTGGGAAGGGGCTGGGAGAGCTCTGCAGGGGCTGGGAAGGGGCTGGGAAGGGGCTGGGAGAGCTCTGCAGGGGCTGGGAAGGGGCTGGGAGGGCTCTGCAGGAGCTGGGAAGGGGCTGGGAGGGCTCTGCAGGAGCTGCAGCTCCCCAGGCAGGCGCTGAGGTCGTTCCCAGCACGGGGGTCCCTGGGGTGTCCCCGGCTGCCGCAGACCCCCTGTGCCACGCTGGGAGGGTCTGTGGCAAAAAGCAGAGATAAAGATCACCCCAGGATTGATCTGCCTCCAGCACAGGGCTGCCCACACAGAGGCTGGGTTTGGATGTGAACTCCGGGGTTTTACACCCCTAAACCCAGAGGGATTTTGTTTCTCAGGGATGTGGGAAGGAAACATCAACCCTGTGACTTTGGGGGTCAGCCCTGGGATCCCCCACCCGCAGGATGGCAGCCCCAAGGGGTGCTGAAGGGTTCCCTTCCAGCCAAGCACTCCAGCGTGTCTGCCCTGCCCTGATATTCAAACCTGTGGCTTTAAAAATTAAACAAAAAACCAAAAACATCAAAAAACCCCCAACCCCAAACAAAACAAACGCTCTGCCCATTGATATTCCCCTCACAGCTGTGCTTGCAGCATGGCTGGGGTATGAATGGACACATTCCTTTTCCCACCAAAGCTTCCCACTCCTGGATCTGAAATCCCACAGTGTCAGCACAGCCCTGGCTCCAGCTCCTCACGTCTCAGAGCCTCCTCTCCCTCCTGGGAGCCCCTTCCAGGGCACATCCCTGCAGCAAACCCAAATTCCCAGCTCCAGCCCTTGCTGCCATCCACACAAAACCTCATTTGCTCAATTGGAGCTTCCCCGTTGATTTAATTAATGCTAATCCAGACACGTTTTAAACCTCCTCATAATTACCGTAAGGCTCTCGTGGTTTTTGTTGGGTATTCTGTTTTTCCTTTTTCTTGTGTTTTTAATAAAAACAGCGAGGCCTGGATTCACAACAGCCCGTGGAGGTGCAGGGCCCTTCCAGCTGAGCCCAGTGGGAGCTCTGGGGCTCAGTGTGCAGCCCCAAAGCCCAGGCTGGACTCAGTGCAGGGCTGCCCCAACCCCAACGCCAGGCAGCACCTCCCTGAGCAGAATTCCCAAAATCCCTTTGATTGGTGAGGATTCACTTGCTCTCATGTCGGGTTTTTTCCACTGGAAAAATCCCAGCTTTGCTCTGGGTGAGAAACTGAAGGAAATTCAAGTTTCTTTCTCTCTAAAGTGAATTTTTATCATCTCATCCCTGAGCTGAGCAGCCTGGATGCTCCCAGTCACGAGGGATTCAGCTCCACATTTAAATCTTCCCGAGTTCCTCCCACACAGGACAGACCCTCGGGATCTGGAGCAGCTCCGAGCTGCAGGCTCAGAGTTCTCCCCATTCCCTGCCCTCCAAAAGGCACCAGCACGGCCCAGGAGGGCTCCTGCTCCCTCAGCCAGCAGCACCCAAGGGATTCTTGAGGCACAAGTGGTTTTTCCAGCAGTTTTCCCTCTGCAGCCCCATTTTGGGCTGGAGCCGCCTCTTGCTACCCCAGGGATGGTTCCTGAATAAACAGGGGGGAAAAAGGGCTGAGGAGAGAAACTGAGGGAGAGAAGGGCTGTGTGAGGTCTCTGTGCTCTGAAAAAGCCACTGAGACAGATTGAAATGATGCATTTTGGGTTGTTTCCAGCTTTCCCCCATGTTAGGAAGGACAGGCTGAGCTCAGCCTGTGGATGCCGGCTCCTGCCTTTCCCCAGTGTGGTGGGAAGTGGGGAGCTGGGTGAGCACGAGACCCCAGCTCCTCCTTTTTAACCCCTCAACTCATCATATTTAACCCTTTTAAACCCATATTTTCACCCCAGTGGTGCTGAGACTGTCAACAGCCCTCCCTGGGTGACACCAGAGCCCCCAAACCCCTTCAGGCTGTCTCCTCTCATGTCAAACACAACCTTCCGACAACATTCACCACACAAGGCCTGGGCTGGGCATTGTTTTGGGGGGGTTATTTATTTTTAATTTAATTAGAACAAAGCCCTTGTGTTGCCCATCACACGGGGGTGCCTCTCAGGGTGCTGGTTTTGGCACAGAGCAGCAGATTGCGGGTTGATTGTATAAAAGATGGATGTTTCCCCAGCAGAAAGTCTGGCTTTGTCTGTTCTCCCAGCCACAGTGGATGTGTCAGGTTCTTTTGTCTTTTAATTTATGTATTGATCTATCACGGGCTCAAATTAGTAGGGGGAAAAAAGGGATCAAAAAGCACGGGGCAAATGTTAAGTGCAGGTGTTGTTTCCGTGCTGGTGTTGCTGAGATGCCAGGGAAGGGAGTGGGAATTAACCCATTTGGGTGTGGAATTGTCCTGGAGACGGCAGGGGAGCTGCTCGTCCTGAGAGGGTCTGAAATGTGGGAACAGATCTGGACAGAAGCTCCAAAATCCACAAAACCCCACCCCAGACTGGTCTCCTTGGCTCACAGATCCTGTGGGAAGGGGTCCCCCATAATCACCTACAGATATTCCATGGAAAATCAGCTGTGGCTGTTACTCCAGGTTCTCCTGCATTCCCTGGGTGTGAGGAGGGGATTCAGGGTTCTGCCCTCTGCCCAGAGCTGCAGCCTCGTGCTGTGACTCTGCAGGGCCCCGGCAGCTCAGAACTGCAAATCCACCTGTTCCCAGGCAGGAGAGCTCCTGGAAAATCAAACCCTGCTCCCACTTGGCCGGGCACTGATTTTGCCAGGGAGACCGCTCTGATTTCCCTGAGCTCTGCACTGAGGAGCATTTCCACGCCTGCCCTTTGTGGGAGCAGGCTCGGTGTGGGGCTGTCACAAACCCATTCATTTTGTTTATTTGATCTTGGGGAAGTCGTATTCCTTTAAGAGGATTTCCACCCCTCAACTCCTCCCCTCGTGACACTTCCAAGCCACATTTTGTCTTGAAAGGGTGGCAGTATTTTTAACCATATCACGCCAGGGAAGTATTAATAGCACAATGGGCTTGCTGAGCTGCCGGTGGAGCTGAATCCATATTTTAAATCCAAGCAGCTAATTAGGAGCTGGGGAATAATTAGTGCCATACCCAGCTTTTCTTCATCCCCCCCTGCCCACCCCTTCCATTTTCAAAGATTCACGGCAAATGTCTGTGCTGGAATGTTCTGCGGCTGTTGAATATTTCATGGCTGCTCCATGCATTGCTGCTCCATGCATTGCTGCTCCATGCGGATCCCCCGTGCCCTGTGCTGCATTCCGGCTGCAGGGGCTGGCTCGGGAATTAGTGCTGGAAAATGGGAAATGGAAAAACCCCGCAGCCCGAGCGCTCCCTCCCTCGTGCTCCCGGTGCGGCTCGGAGCGGCACCGAGGTTATTTTTGAACCCCGAGGTGTTCGCGGGAATAGCGGGAGCGCTCGGAGCTCCAGATGGAAATGCAAATGTTGGGAGCGGGGCGGGAGAGGCGGGGATGGGCTGGAGCGGGAGAGCTCCGGGGGATCCCAAAATGGGAATGGGAATGGGAATGGAGGGGCGGGAGAGGAGGACACACGGAGCTGGGCTGGGCTGAGACAGGGGAACACACCTGGAGGGATGGGAATGGGAATGGGAATGGGAATGGGAATGGGAATGGGAATGGGAATGGGAATGGAATGGGAGTGGGAATGCGAAATAGGAATGGGAATGGGAATGGGAATGGGAATGGGAATGGGAATGGGAATGGGAATGGGAATGGGAATGGAATGGGAATGGGAATGCGAAATAGGAATGGGAATGGGAATGGGGACAAGGATGGGAATGGGAATGGGGATAGGAATGGGAATGGGAATGGGGATGGGAATGGGAACGGGAACGGGAAGGGGAGTGGGAATGGGAATGGGAATGGGAATGGGAATGGGAATGGGGTAGGAATGGGAATGGGAATGGGAATGGGAATGGGAATGGGAATGGGAATGGGAATGAGGATGGGAATGTCCTGCGGGATGTGCTGATGGAGAGAAGAGCCCGCGTTGGGGCCGTGCCCGCCCGTGGGAGCACTGCTGGTGCGAATCCTCGGCTCTCTAATAATAGTTGGGCTTGTGATGGAGCCTCTCCCTCGGCCCTGCCTCTCCCCAGCCATCTGTTCCCAAGAAACTTGTGGAATCCTCTGAGCTCTGGGAGGGGCAGGGGAGAGCGCCAGGCAGGGCTTTGGGGCTGCAAACTCCGATTCCCTGGGCAGGGGAGGATGGAAACATCCCTGGGCAGGCTGGGCAGGGAATTCTGCTGTGCCCGGGCTGGGCAGAGACAGGGCTGCTGAAGGGAAGGGCCAGACCCTGCTGTGGGGGGGATGGAGCTGCCCGTGGTGAGAACCCCTGACCTTATTTCTGCGGCCCTTCCTGAGTGTTTGGGTATTTGTGAGGAGGGAACAGTGTTCCTGCAGCCTCTGGCTTTATTTCCTCAGGATCTTCTTGTGCTCCAGAGCCTTGTCACCCCCATCACCACGGGATTTGGGTGTCAGTCCCGTGGCTGCATCTGCAGGGGTGAACGTGACATTCCAGGGCTCTGTTGCCCCAATATCAAAGCAATTAATTGATATTTCCGTCCCTGTGCTGCAGGCGCAGTCACCATCTGTGCTCAGCGCTTTTCCTCGTCTCGTTTAAGGGAGGAATTAGCAGATTTCGAGTGAATTTCTCAAAAAAACAACCTGTCTGATCCGCAAAAATTCAATTATCTCCAACAGCGCTTTGGGAGGTGCAAATTTATTCCGAAGGGAACATTTTCTTAATGGTGTTTTTCAGCATAAATATAGTACCAGTCTAAACACCTCCAGTAAACAAATATCAATTACTTTAAACGTTTCCTGCCCATGGAAAAGCTTTCATTGTGAGGGAGACACTCCCTAAAAATCTTGGTTTGTTCTTCAGTTCCCTGGGGTCCTCGGCTGCGTTTGGATTAAAATGCATTTTTTATCTGAAGATCAAGAATTTTTAAGGTTGGAAAAAACCTCTGAGATCTTAGAGTGGATTGAAAGAGGTCTTGTAGCCCTTCTCTAGCTCTTAATTTCTTTTTAAAATACTGCTTCCTCCAGCAGGCTGGTTATTAAATCCCTCAAAATGATCCACTCAAGTCAGAGAATAGATTGGATTTCTATTTTAAAATAAACTTTGCTAATTCGGGGCTGTTGCCAGCCCTAGCAAGTATCACTAACCAAGGTGCTCTCAAACATCCTCTGATTAACAAATTAGCTGTCAGTCCCTCCACCACCACCACCAGTGCTTAAGGCTGGCAATTCCATACTCAGAAACCACATTTTCTTACTGGAGATTAAATATTTTTGCAAGTTAAAAGAGCTGCCGTGGGCTGAGTTGTCACCTAATTATGTCAGTCTCTTTGTGGGGTGTTTTGATAAGCACATCAGAGCAGAGGCTTTAATCTTTGGGCTGAATCTGATCACGTCACGTCCCAAATTCACACCCACCAGGAGCCCTCTGCTGAGACCTGGATTTTTGTGTTTCAGGGCAGGGTGGGCTGGGGCTGAGGGGCCTCAGGTTTGGTTTTTGGTGGGGCTGAGCCTCCCTGGAGCACTGAGGGGCTGCCAGAGGTTTGAAGTGGGTGCTGTTCTCTCCATAGCCACTGGTCACATCCCCAATTTACAGAGCCTTTGTCCTTTCTGCTCTGTATCTCCTGCAGGTCCTGCTCTGATCCTCTATTTTCCTCAAAAGGCAGAAATTCATCTGGCAGAAACTCATCCTGATGTTAAATTAGGGTTTTAAACAGTGTTTTTCTTCCCCAGCCTGTTTTGGGGTTAAATGTGACATGTTGGAGGATGTCTCTCCCACTGCTGCCTGCTCTCTTAGTGGCAAAACTGGAATTAAAGCAAGAAAAATGAAGCTTTTATTGGTGATAAGGAATCCAGTAGATAAAAACTACCACAGCCACATGCTGAGGAGGGAAGAGTCTGTTTGGAACCGCAGTAAATGTGTCAATAAACACAAATCAAATGCAAATTAAATAAAAGCTTTTCATACACTCCATTCTCCTCGAGATCAGACAAAAATAAATGCCACATAAACAAACGGGGTTTATGAAACGCTCCAAAAATAAAACCACTCTTGCAACAAGGCCAAAAAATGAGATTGCCTCTGTGTCTTTCCACCTGCTGGGAGCTCTTGTTTCCCTCTGTATCACAACAGTGCTCAAAGATTTTGGTTCAAGTCAAAACCAGCAGTGGCAGGTGTTGTGAAGGGGTTGGGGAAGAGCCTCATCCTAAAAGATAGGGCATGGAAAATGCCAGAGCTGAGAGCAGATCCCAAATCCTCTTCCCAGCTCTGTCAATAAGTTTCCTCTTACATAAGAGAGTTCTTGCCCAAAGGAAATATTTTTGGCTTTTAAGCCAATCTGCAAAGGAAGGTGAGCTACAGTCAGATTTCTTTCTTTTTTTTCGTTTTTTCCTTCCTTTTCCCCCCACAAAATCAGCAGGGAAGTGCTGGCATGACTCGTGGCTCTCTCTCAGCCTGCATCCCTCCTTCAAAGGCTGTAAAGGAAATTTCCTGCTCCCCTCCCCAGGGGTGAGCCCTGACTCCAGGGCCTCACACAGGTACCAGACCAAAACCCTCAGCCCAGGAAGCCCCTGGGAAATCCAGGGATCATCCCAGGATAAGCTCATTGATTTCACTCAAAAGCATTAATATTAAATCCTCCAACACAGTGTTGGGCTGCACGGGCGATAATTAATAAATGATGAAGTGAAACACAGGCTGGTGGCAGGGGCTCTTGGCTGCTTTGTCTCCCACAGCGTTTCATCCAAGCACTCAAGATGTTTCCCTGGAAAACACGTGTGTGCTGGGTGACATGGACGTGTTTCCCTGGAAAACACATGTGTGCTGGGTGACATGGATGTGTTTCCCTGGAAAACACGTGTGTGCTGGGTGACATGGACGTGTTTTCCCCGGGATGGAGTTGGAACGCCACGGAGCTGCCAGGGGTGATCCCAAAGGGCCAAGCAGCGCCTCAGGTGTCAGATCTTGGTCCTGGGGTCCCGTCAATGGCACGGGAAGGTTCCACCACGCAGCTGGAAAATGGCTCTTCCCGTGCCCACTCCGGCAGGAGCCTCTCCCAATTCTACAGCTCGGCGGCTGGATGTGGTTTCCATGGAAATAGACGTCAGATCAGCAAAAAACAGGGCCAGTGTTTAAAATAATCTCTGTTTTGAAAGCTTCCTGCCTTTCTGTCACAATATTAACCTTCAGCAAGGTAGGATTCCTCTCTTTTTGGTGCAAATCCTTGGGTTTAAGGGGGTGCACGCCAAGGGGGGTCCCAGAAAAGTCCTTTTTTTGGGGTTGAGGGAGTGGAGGCTGCTGGGCTGGGGCTGTAGCGGAGGATTTAGTTGTGTGTCCATCTGCCTTTTGTGAGGATTGACTCTTGGTGTGGCCGGAGCGTGGGAAGCTCTACGGGAATTGCACGGGATCCACTGGTGTGGAACACGTGGACACGGAGGGAATTTGTTGGCAGCACCTTTGGGAGTGAGACACGTCCCCGGGGCTGGCAGTGGTGTTGTCCTGGGGAGGGGAACACCCCCAGGGCAGATCCGTACGGAGCCACCGTGCCCATTCCATGGAATCTGCACTAATGGGGGATTTTCTGGAAGGGCTCGGGCTCGCTGGTGTCACCCCAAAGGAGAGGTGGCCTGGCCCCCAGAACACTGTGGGGCCACAGACCCCCTGTGGGGCTGTCCCGTGGTGGCTGTGACCCTGAGATGACCAAAGGGACTCAGTGGTCATCTTGATGATGACCAGGAACCCTGAGGTGGCCATGCCCTTACATAGGTGACCATGAGGGACCATGAGGTCTGAGGGACCAAGGTCTCAAGGCAGGTGGCCATGAGGTGACCGTGGCCATGAGGTGGCCGTGGCTCTGAGGTGGCCGTGGCCATGAGGTGGCCGTGGCCATGAGGTGGCCGTGGCCATGAGGTGACCGCAGCTCTGGTCATCCCAGCCAGAGCTCCCCTCCCACCGTTCCCCCTGCGGGGCCGGACCCCCCTGCCCACAGCAGCGGCCGTGATGCCCGTTTCCTCCCCACCACAGGGGTGGGACACAAAGGCAGTCCCAGCAGCTGGGGGGCAGCAGCGAGATCCCAGCGCGGGGCTCTGGGGGCCGGGGGTCCCCGGGGCCCGGGGGCTGTCGCGGTTGGGCCCCGCAGCCCCGGCCCGGCCCGGGCCCAGCGCGGGGGCCGCCGCCCCCCGCCGGGGGCGAACTACAACTCCCGGCGTGCCCCGCGCGGCCGGGGCGGGGGGACTCGGCTGGGGGGGCGCGTTGGTGAGGGGGTGGGCGCGAGCCCCCCCCAGCCCCCCCGGCGGGCGGCACGTGCCGGCGGGCTCGGCCAATCGGGGCGGGGCGGGGCGGGTCACGTGCCTTTGTTTGGCGCTTTTGTGCGCGGCGGGGCGGGCGCGAGCGGAGTGTGGCCGGAGCGGCGGCGCGGGCAGGTGGGTGCGCGGCGGGGCCGCCGGAGGGGGGAGCGGGCACGGGCGGGCCGCGGCCGCAGGGCCCTCACCCGCCGCGCCCTCCGCATCTCGGGAAGGCGCAGGAAGAACGGGGGAAGCGTCGGTGCTTCACGGGGGTCCGGCGCCCCGTTGATGAGGGCGGCGGAGGGGTCCTGAGGGTGGGTGTCAAGGTGAGGGGGGGCTTTGCGGCGCTTCGCGGGCGCTCGGGGCGGGGGTCGTTTTTGTCCCCGCTCGCGGGCATCGCGTCGCCGCCCGGTTTTGGAGCGTGGCGGTGACAAAGGGAAGGGAGACAATGGGGGGGATTCTCCGTATGTGTCCGTGTTCCCCCCGCGCCCCGATCGCTGAGGGGAACGGGGTGTCTATTGTCCCTCTGCGAGGGGCGACGCCCTACCCGCGGCAGCGGCGCCCCCTCCCCTCCCCGCCATTGTTAGTGGGGAAGGGGCGGTATCCGGGCGACCGCGCCCCGACGCCATCGAGCCGTGGGGGCCCTCCCGGAGCCCCCTGTCCCCGCGTCGCTGCCCGGCGCTCCCCGTCCCCTTCGCCCCTGCGGGGCTGAGGCGGGGGGGGGCGGCCCCGCACCTGAGGCGGGGGGCGGCAGGTGCCCGGATGTTGGCGCTGGCCCCGCCCCCTCCCTCGAGCCCCCTCGCGCGGGCGCGCGCGCGCTCTCCCCGGCCGTTTGAATTCGGTGCGGTTGGAGGGGCGGGGGCGGGCCGGGGGCGGGGCCTGCGCTGGCGCCTCGGCGGGGATTGGCTGCGGCCGCGGGAGGCGGGGCCGGGGGCGGGCGGTCCCCTCTCCTCCCCCGGCCCCGCCCGGACCCCGCAGCGGCGCCCCTTCAAACCCCCCCAAAAAACCGCTTTTCTCTTTTCTTTTTTTTTTTTTTTTTACTGGTTTCTAGACGTTTTTCTGGCATTTTTTAACGACGCCCTCTTTTCACGAGGTGTCCTGGGCGGTGTGCGCCCTCGCTGTCTGCCGCGGTGTGAAGCATCTGACTTGAGCTGCGCAATTAAAACCGAATTTTAAATGAGCTCGGTTGCGCACATTTCAGATCCTTCGGGAGTAGCAGGAATCCTGGCTGTGCTGTCCTGTGATGCGTCATTTTTTTATTCAGCGAGCTCTTACATGTGTGTGAGAGCAGAGAAATCCCCATAGTGCCGTGGCAAAACGGGGGTCTTTGTTCGAGTCCCTTAAGGTGGAATAAAACAGGTTGAAAATGCTTGAATATCACACAGATCCTGCAACGCCACTAATTCCATAACCTCTCCGGTATTCCCAGCTGTCCATCAGCTCCATAAAATGCCAGGAATCACTGACTGCAGTGACCTACCTTGCCTGCCTTTTGTTCAGCAGCTCTAATTCTGTTTAGCAGTTGTCATTAGAAGGAGCAGCATCCCTGTGCAGGCTGGTGAAAGGCACATCTCTTTGTTACCTAGGAACCCACCTGACTGACCTTCTCCCAGGCTTGGCTTCTGGAGTCTTATTTTCTTGGCCATGGCTACTTCTGGTAGGTAGAATTTTATGTTAAATGCTTTTGTGCCTTTTTTTGTTGCTGTTGTTGCCTCCTGATTTCCTCGGGAATAATTTAAACCCGAATCTAGTGAAACAAGCTGCTGTCAGCAGGCTTTTCTCCCACTCGGGTGAGGCTGTTGAAGCTGGGTGGTTGTGAAAACACCCCAAAAGAGGAGTCTGGCAGCAGATGGGCTTCAGCTCCCTGCAGCCATCTGCTCCCTCAGAGCTGGCTGCCACCGAGACATCTCGGGGACCACGGGCGCAGCTGACACCGTGCAGGGCTGGGGGAGACAGCCCTGCCTGCAGATTTCTCTAAAAACCTTTCATTTTTAGCTCTTGGCTTTCTCAGGTTCCAGGCAAACGCCTGGAAATTCATCCTCAGGTTTGTCACCGGAGAGAGAATGGTTTTTGATTTAAATAATGAACTTGTTTTCACGATTTGAGATGCTGAAGGCTGAATTACAACATCAGGTGCTTGGGATATATAGGATCAAGGAAGGATTGCAAAGGAAATGTCCACATTTTTGAACAGTATTGCTGTGCTGGAAACAGAACTCCTGTCTTGGATTCCCTTCCTCAGGGAACTGCGTGGTGCTGGATTTTGGGAGGCTGGTTTTGTCACCCGAGCCTGTCCCTGCATAAAATTCTCCCTTTTCTGGCTTTGTCCCCTGCGTTGCAGATATCCAGGTGAAGGAGCTGGAGAAGCGAGCCTCTGGGCAGGCCTTCGAGCTGATCCTCAGCCCCCGCTCCAAAGAGGCCGTGCCGGAGTTCCCCCTGTCTCCCCCGAAGAAGAAGGATGTGTCCTTGGAGGAGATCCAGAAGAAGTTGGAAGCGGCCGAGGAGAGACGCAAGGTAAGCCTGGAGCAGCTGAAGTGAGCTCTGCTCCACCAGTCTGGGGGGCTTGGGGCTCTTTTTTTGTTTGTTTCTTGGGATAAGTGTTTTTGTATGGCAAATTGAGTATTAATGGAATTTATTAATGAAATCCCTGGGGCTCTTATGAAGCTTTATGGTCATGGTTTTTGTTCCAAAAAGACTTTGAAGAAGAACTGGGAGGAAATGTAGCTGAGAGGGGCAGCTCTTTCAGGAAGAAGCTGTTTTTCTTGTCTTTTAACACCAGAACAAGGTGAATTTTCTCCTAGAAAACGCAGCAGTGAATCTGTAATGAGAACTGGGGGAATAAATTGTCTGAGTGATGAAAGACGTGGCTGGGGCTGCAGCCTGGAGCCCTTGAGGGTGGCGAGGCTTTGACTGAAGGGAGCCTGACCTGAATCTCAGTGATTCACCCCTGTGAGAAGGGAGGGTCTTCAAGGAAAGTTCCATCAATGTGAACATAAAAAATAAATCCGTGTTCCCTCTCCAGAAGATCCCATTTAAGGAGATCTGCAGCAGTGGCAGCCAGGGGGGTTTGCAGTGGATTGGTGGTGAGGGGAGGCTCTGGGGGAGGCTGGGGCAGCCCCGGGGCAGCAGCAGGGCACAGAATCCTCTGCCTGCCCCTGTCCCGCAGTCCCACGAGGCAGAGGTGCTGAAGCAGCTGGCGGAGAAGCGGGAGCACGAGAAGGAGGTGCTGCAGAAAGCCATCGAGGAGAACAACAACTTCAGCAAAATGGCAGAGGAGAAGCTGACCCACAAAATGGAAGCCAACAAAGAGAACCGTGAGGCACAAATGGCTGCCAAGCTGGAGCGCTTGCGGGAGAAGGTGGGTGTGGGGCCCGGGGAGAGGGAGCTGGCCCTGCTCCCGTGGGAAGGGGAGATGGAAACCCCCAAAAGCCACACGAGGAGGGGCCCTGAACACGTGGGGAGGGCAGTGGTGGCACAGTCTGGTTATGGAATCTGCGAGAGGCTCTGTGGGAGGGACGGATGGAGCTGGAGCAGCCTCTGCCCCCTCCGTGCCCCACGGGGTGTGGGAGCCTCTCCCGGGGCTCACAGGTTCCTGCTGCTGCTTTCAGGACAAGCACGTGGAAGAGGTGCGAAAGAACAAAGAAGGGAAAGACCCCGGCGAGGCCGAGACCGACTGACTCCGTTCTGGAAACTGACTCTCCCCCTCCTCCAAATATCCAAAGACTGTACTGGCCAGTGGTTTTATCTTTGGTTTTGGTTCGGTTATATATATATTTTTTTTTAAGTTTCTTAGAAACTGATGTAGAACTGTAAAATTAGATCCAAACTGTACACTTGCTTTGGGGGTAGAGGGGAGAGCTTCCATGTGTCACTTTTCTAAAGTGTTGTCTTTCCAGTGTAGCTTTTTCTTCTTGTTGCATCCTTTTCTACGCCAGTGCACTCGCTCCTGGGTTGATGGCGAGTACTGTATCAGCTCTGTAAGACCTTTGTGCAAGGAATCTCTATAACTGTTCCATGCTGAATATCTGTTACACTTCAAACAAAAATCTCTGACTGTCCAGTCTGCTCAAATCCTGCTGTAACCGAGTGACTCAATAAAGCTGCACAGTGCTGTTACCCCCGTTCCTTCCTGGGGCTGGGCGGAGGGAAGGGCCTGGAGCCAGCCCGGCATTGTCCTGCCGTGACAATCGGGGCTTTGTGTGACACCTCGGCCGTGTCAGCTGTGGCCGTTTGTGTCCCCTGTTTGTGTCCCCTGTTTGTGTCCCCTGTTTGTGTCCCCTGTTTGTGTCCCCAGCCGGGGCCACGCCCGGCACAGCCCCACGGGCCGCCCTTGTTCCCGGGCCGGGGGAGCCTGAACGGGGGTCCCGGTGTGCTGGGGAGAGCAGCACCCGCCCCAGCCGGGGAAAGATGATGTTCAGTGGATTTGGAACAGAATCTCCGTGTTGCACCCCAAACCCTTCCCCTGAGGATGGCCACAGGTGCTTGGGCTGCCCTCGGGCTGTGACCTGGCACTGCCACCCCTGGGGTGCCACAGCCCCGTGCAGGTGCCACTGCTCTGTCCTTCCTCTGTCCCTGGCCCCGGCTTGGCTCCCAGCTTTGTTTGCAGTTTAACTCCACACCCGGAGTACCCGAGGAAGGAAAAGCCGCAGAGAATTGGGATTTTTTGAGACTCAGGGAGTCTGGGCCGCTTGGCTGCCGTGTGGTGGGGAAGGAGCCTCCGTCCGGGCAGCTTTTCCCGTGTCCACCGGGCCCTGCCGCGCTGCTCTTGCCCGGAGCAGCGAGCCCGAGCCTGGGCTGCTGCAGCGGCTCCCAAACCTGCGGGAATCCCAGCGGCGTTGGGATGCGCCGCAGCCCGGGGAACGAGAGCGGTGCTGCTCCCTGCTGGGGAGAGCGGGCCGCTCCTCCGGGCAGCGCCAGGACACGGAACGGGGTCAGGGTCTGTCCCGGTGTGGGGTCAGGGGCTGCCCCGGTGTGGGGTCAGGGGCTGCCCCGGTGTGGGGTCAGGGGCTGCCCCGGTGTGGGGTCAGGGGCTGTCCCGCTGTGGGGTCAGGGGCTGTCCCGGTGTGGGGTCAGGGTCTGCCCCGGTGTGGGGTCAGGGGCTGCCCCGGTGTGGGGTGAGCACAGGAAAACAGGGCTGAACTTTGAGCCAAAGCCTGCGAGGGCAGCCGGGAGCGAGGCTGAGCCCCTGGCACGGCGTGAGGGAGCCCTGGAGCAGCTCCCCAGCATAAAATGAGGCGCAATCAGCAATCAAAAGCCCCAGATCTCCGTTTTAATGGAGATACCTGCTGAGGAAAGAGTGTCCCAAATGCCATGTGGGGATTTTTCTCCTCTCTCCAAACGTGGGGGAGGAGAATGGCAGCTCTGCCAAACCCCAAATGGTGCTGGAGCCCAAATGGATGCTAAATGCGAGGTTTGGGCTTGCCAGAGCTGTCAGAGCTCGGCGCGGGGCCTTCTGTTCCCTCCTCCTCCTTCTGCCTCACGTGTGTGCCGGGCTGGGCCGGGGCTGCAGGGCCGGGCCGGGGTCTCTGAGTGCTCCTGGAGGGATCCTGGGGGCGGGAGGGAGAGGACAGCAGCGACCTTAGAGCGGGGTAAGGGTGGGGAGTGACCAGGGCAGGAAAAGAGAACTCGGGGTCTCTCTGGGCTGGAAACAGGTTCCTTAAAAAAAAAAGAAAAAAGAAAAAAAAAAAGGCAAGCTCCGCAGCTTCTTCCCCCTGCGGAGGGAGGGAGGGAGGGATGCCAGGGGTGCGAAGGGAGCAGTAGCGACTCGGAGCAGCTCCAAGGGGCTGCGGGGGCCGCGACCCCCGGGCCCCCCGCGCCCCGGGCGGAGCCGCGGGCGGAGGAAGCGGCGGGGCCGGGGCGGCTCAGCCCGGGCGGGTCCGGCCCGCAGGTGCCGGGGCGGGGTCCCGGGGGACACCGCCAGGGAAGGAAAGGGACCAAAGCCCTGCTCATCCCCACCCACGCCCCGTGGGGAGAACGTCCCAGGGGAGGGAGAACCACCCTGGGCTGCCCGGAAGGTTTGGCAGGGCTGGAGCTGCTGCTCTGCGGGGCTCAGGTGGGTCGGGGGCTGATCGGAGCTGGGGGAAAGCCGAGGTGATTCGCAAATGAACGCTGCCTGTGCTTTGGGAGCCCTTGGGAGGCTTTGGGAGGCCGAGTGCCGCTGTGTGGCGGAGCAGGCAGGGATGTAAACAGCCGGGGGCGAGTCTTTATCACCAGAGAAAAATTCAGCGGGAGGGGTGGGAGCTGCTGGGCAAAGGAAACGCCGCGGAGGAAACGCCAAGCGGCTGAGGCGGCGTTACCGCCAGCCCACGGGGGAGTGCAGGGTGTTATTTGGAGTACGAGCAGATGAAGGATTTCCAGGATGCGCTCCCTGCATAACGGAGCGTTACTCAAGGCTCGGGAGCTGGGAAGAGCTCGGCAAATTAAATCCTGCTCCGACAAGTTTTGGAGGAGTTGAAGTAAACACCGCTCCCTTTCCTGCCTCGTGCTTGGCTGCCTCCGACACGGCAAATCCCCAGGCAGAGCCAGCGCCGCCTTTCCCGCTGGAATTTCTCTTCTGGGACCGGAGCGGAGCTGAGCCCCCTCCCCTGCGGCCGGAGGGCAGCGGCAGCCCCGGCACTGAGGCAAGTTCTCCGGCGCTGCTGCTTCCAAGCCGCCCCTGGAATTTAGGTCAAAACAGCAGAACTGGGGAGGTTCTGCTTTTGCCCTGGGTCCGCGGCAGCGCTCGGGGCGGTTTGGTTCAGAGCAGGAGGAGGTTCAGGGGGTGAAGCCCGAGGAAGTCGCGGCTTTTGGGAGGGTTTAGGGGAGGGTTGGGATCCCCCCTTGTGAGGAGCTGCCCCGGCCGCGGGGGCTGTTCGGGATGTGGGGCTGCTCTAACCAGGCCAGGTGGGCAAAGGGCAGCAGAGCCTGTTTGTTCCTGCATCTGTGCCCCTCGGATGCAGGCAGGAATGAGTTACAGCCTGACTGTGATGAGGAAACGACACAGTTTTTTAAAACAAACAGTCCCATCCCCACCTCCTCCCGTTCCCAAACTCTGAAGAACTTTTCCTGTCCCTGAAATGAGGGCACTTGCCAGGGGTTGAGGCACAGATCAGCACGGGAGCTGGACCTGGATCAGGTTTTCTTCAGGACTTGTCTGAGCAAGAGCAGGTAAAGTCCGGGGAGAATCTCATTTTGGGCATGTTCCGTTCAGTAAGTTTTTATGAAAAGGCTGAAGAAGCTGTCAGGGCTGCCTTTATCTGGGTAAGGGCAGCAGCTTCCAAAACGTAAATATGGAAATTCCTGCTCACAAAGATTATACTGCTGGACCTCGGTGGTGCAACAGGGGGAACTCACTCGGGCCACGTTGTGGGAAGCTTTTTGGAAAATCAGGAGCTGAAAGAATGAGGTCAAACTCCAAACACAGGAGTTGCAGCCTCTGTTACTTGTTGATATTTGTAAGGACAGACACTGCAGTTTACAGGAGGGGGAATCTGGAGTGGGAGGTTTGTTTAGGATGCTTGGTTTGTTTAGCAGTTCCCAAACCACAGGGAACAGGGTGAGCCAGGCTCTGACGTGTCCTGGTGTGTTCATTATTGTCCTTTAACCCCAGACCCGTGTCCTCGGGGCTCCCCACACAGCAGAGGCACCTCATGAGTCCTTACCTCTCCCTTCAGCCTCCTTTCTGTCACTGCTGCTGGGGATCCAAGGGGGGAAAACCCCGGGCAGAGCATTTCAACATCCCCTGCTTGCTGATTCTTAAGTTAAACCCCTGCTAAACCCCACAGCAACCCCCCTCTCCTTCCCAAAGGTAACTTTGCACAGCGAGACCCTGGGTTTGGCCCCACCATGGCCACGGTGGTGACGGAGAAGCTCAGCCAGCTCTTCATCAACGCCAGGCAGCTCCCGGCGCTGCTGGGGCCGCTGTCCCTGGGCACGGTGAGCAGCGCCGAGGTGCCGCCGGTCTTCTGGAAGCCCTACATCCACGGCGGCTACCGGCCCGTGCGCCAGACCTGGCGCTACTACTTCTCCACGCTCTTCCAGCAGCACAACGAGGCCGTCAACGTGTGGTCACACCTGGCACCGGCGCTGGCGCTGCTGCTGCGCCTGCTGCGCCTCTGGCAGCGCGTGGACTTCGGGCAGGACGAGCACGCCCGGCCCCTGCTCATCATCCTGGCCGCCTCCATCACGTACCTGACGTTCAGCAGCCTGGCGCACCTGCTGCAGGCCAAGTCCGAGTTCTGGCACTACAGCTTCTTCTTCATGGACTACGTGGGGGTGGCCGTGTACCAGTACGGCAGCGCCCTGGGCCACTTCTACTACGCCATCGAGCCCGGCTGGCACCGGCGCGTCCGCGGCTTCTTCCTGCCGCTGGCGGCGGCGCTGGCCTGGCTGTCCTGCGCCGGCTCCTGCTACGCCAAGTTCCGCTTCCACCCGGGCTGTGCCCTGCCCGGCCGCCTGTGCCAGGAGCTGCCCTCGGGGCTGGCCTATGTGCTGGACATCAGCCCCGTGCTGCACCGCGTCTGCACCGCCGCGCGCCCCGACCCCGCCCTGCTCTACCACAAGGGCCAGGTGCTCTTCTTCCTCCTTGGGGCCTTCTTCTTCTCCCACCCCTACCCCGAGAAGTGGTTCCCCGGCAAGTGCCACTTCTTGGGGCAGAGCCACCAGATCTTCCACGTGTTCCTGGTGCTCTGCACGCTGGCGCAGATCGAGGCCGTGGTGCTGGACTACGAGTCCAGGAGGGAGATCTACTCCTCCCTCCATGCAGGCCTGGCTCACGACTTCTGTGCCCTGTTCCTGGTCACTGTCACCTGCTCTGTCCTCACAGCCGCCTACATGGCCCACAGGGTGAAGCACAAGCTGCGCCTCAAGGAGGAGTAAAGAAGAAATCCCAGCCCAAATCGTGCCCCGAGCCTCCAGATGCTGCTTCCTGAACTGTCCCTCTGCAAGTGCTTTCTCTAGGGAATGGAAGAGATGCTTTTTATGCTTTTTTAATCCAGCCTAAGTTCCAGCTTGCTCACAGAATGGTTCACGGGTTCTGCTCACCTCTGAATAAACAGCTGGAACAAAGTGTTTTGTGTGCCCTGGTGGGCTGGGGAAGGCTCTGGGAAGCTGCCAGGTCTCCAGCAGGAGATAAGGAGAGGCCATCTGGCCCCTGTTAGACTCCAACCATGGCAATAGACCAAGATGAGGCTGTTTAAACCACTAAGAGGACAAATTAATTTAAAGTCATTTCAGGCTCCTCTGACAGGGCTGAGGGAGCTGTTCAGAGCTGTCCAAGCAGTGCCAGGGCTCTGTCCTTTACCCTGTGCGAGCAGGATGGGCACAGCCCTGT
The DNA here is from genome assembly GCF_021018805.1 of Prinia subflava. Lineage (NCBI taxonomy): Eukaryota > Metazoa > Chordata > Aves > Passeriformes > Cisticolidae > Prinia > Prinia subflava. The sequence continues at coordinate 777,377 of NC_086270.1, forward strand.
CCCTGAAGGCGCGGGGAGAGGAGGAGCTGATGCGATGGGGAGCCCCAGCACTGGGTCAGGGCTGGGAACAGCTGTTACTGCCCCGATGGGGATTCGGAGGCAATGGAGCCCGGCCCAGCCGCGGCGCTCCCGCTGCTCCTCAGCTCTGAGGTCGCGGCGCCGCGACCGCCGCTTATATAGGGCAGGGCCGGTGTGGGCGTGGTCTCATCTGCTATGTGGCCCCGCCCCATCTCCCATTGGTCAATTCCTGTGGGCAGCGCGTGCGCAGCGCGCTCTGAGGGCGGGGCCGGCGCGAGCGGGAAACTGGGACAGGGAAAAACCGGAACCGGAACCAGGACCGGGAATCACCGGGAATCACCGGGAATCGCCGGGAATCACCGGGAACGGGCCCGGGGAATCGCCGGGAGCCCCGGGATGAGGCGGCGGCGCGGGGGCGGCGCGGCCCCGGCCGGGGCGTGCGGGGTGTGGCTGGACACGGCCGAGCTGAAGCGGGGCCCGGCGCGGGTGAGCTGAGGCCGCGCTGAGTCCCCGCGTTCCGTGAGGGGAGCGGAGGCTGAGGGGGATCCCACCAATCCATACAAACATCCCCAAGGGCTGCACAGGCCAAACTCCGTTCAGTGGTGACAGTGACAGAATGAGGGGCAATGATCATTAATAAACCACGAGTTCCACCCCAGCGTGAGGAAGAATTTTCCCTGAGGGTGGCAGAGCCCTGAACAGCTCGGGGAGGGCTGGGGTCTCCCTCTGTGGGGACATCCCAAACCCACCTGGAGGCGTTCCTGTGCCACCTGCCCCAGGTGACCCTGCCTGGGACATCCCCAGAGGTCCCTGCAACCCCAATGATTCGGGATTTCCAACCCAAACGCCTCTGCTGCCGCAGAATGAAGGTGGGAGCTGTGCCACAGCGCTGGAAGAGGGTGGAGTTGGTTTTATATTTAATATTTTTCACTTGTTTCTTCCCGCAGCCCCTCGGCGCCAAGCTCAAGGCACCCACCCGAATTCCCGAGAGGAAGCGGAGCCCGGCGCTGCTGCCTCAGCCTGGGCACAGGCAAAGCACCATCCCCGCCTTCTTCAGCCCCCACACAGGTACCGGGCCAGGGAGGGAGCCGCAGCCCTCACAAACCCCTCTCACATCTCGGCTGCTTTGCTGGGCAGAAAAGTTCATTTTTGGGTGCAGAGGGTAAAGGTTTGAACTCCCAGGAAGGAGGAGCTGGTACTGGGAATTTGGATTTTATTTTAAATTGTTTCAGAGGCAGGTGTGGGATTGATGCCTCCGTCAGGCCGGGGCACTTTCCCCGGGGAGTTCTCAGGGGGTTTTGATAACTTTGGGCAGCTGAAGGTGCAGCTCTGGTGTCTCACCCCAGGGTGAACCCAGAGCTTTGGGTGCTGCTGCAGGGGATCCCAGGGGTGCTGGCAGTGCTGGGACGGTGAGGGACAGCCCTTAGGGACACACAGGGGACAGCAGTGATGCCGTGGGGGCGATTATCCCTGGCAGGGGGGGCTGCTTTCACCAAGTCCCTGTTGTTTCCAGATGAAAGCAACAAAGAAAACTCCAGGCCGACTCCCTGCACCCCAAATAAAGACTGGAGGGACTCAAATAAAGACTGGAGGGACTCAAATAAAGACTGTGGGGGCTCAGGGGTTCCCCTGGCTGCCCGTCCCATGAAGATCCTGGCCTTGCCACAGCTGGGGGGAGCCCAGGAAGAGCCCCCTGGAGCCGAGCAGGGGGTGCAGGGCACATCCCAGGCATGGAAATCACCTCTGGAGCCCCTGGAGCTGCAAGGGGAGGCTCAGGGACAGAGCAGAGCCTCCCGTGGGGCTGGGAGGGACCCCTGGTGCTGCTCCCAGGGCTCGGAGCACGGCGGGATCCTCACTCCCAGGAACAAACCCCAGCTAATTCCTGGAGAAACGGCCTCAGGCAGCAGCAAACCACAGCCCTGGGGCAGAGCTGACTCTGGGGCGGGCTGTGCTGGGGCTGGGAGCACAAATCCTGTCCCAGGGGCTGCTCCCAGAGGGGTTTGCTGCTCTCCCCGGAGCCCGGGGCGAGCTCAGCCCCTCGGGGAGCGGGGCCAGAGCCCGGGGGGCTCCTGCAGGCAGCTCCTGGGCCAGGGGAACGGGGACAGGGACGGGGATGGGGACAGGGACAGGGACAGGGAGTGCTCCCTCGGGGAGCTGGAGCTGGGCCCCGAGTGCCTCTTCACGCAGGACTCGCAGGGGAACAGGGTCATCAAGCACTGGTGAGGGCCCAGCTCTGGGCACTGTGGGGCTGAGCAGGGCGTGCTCACAGCTGGGGAGCTGAGCCCCTCCTGCTGCAGCCCCCAGCGCCTCTTTGTTCTCTGAGATGTTGCTTTAATCCAAATAAAACGTTGGAGTTTGTTTCCGAGGGTCTGGCAGTGTCAGTCAGGGTCACAGCCTGTGTCCCTGCCCTGCACGTTCCCAGAGCAGGGACTGCTCCACAGGCCCCAAAATCCACCAAATCCTGGGGCAGAGGAGCCCTGTGGGGACAGGACAGGGCTCAATCCCCCAGGGGCTCTGGGGGTGCATCCAGGAGGGGAGGAGCTCTCCCTAAAACTGATAAATCTTCCTTCTCTCTGCCACAAGTCTCTTCTGTCGTGTTGAAAGTGGGGATGATGATTTAAATTTCCAAGGAAATCCAGGGGGATTAAGAAAGCCCCTGGCACCTGAATATCTGGGATTCCACCCCCAGACTGCCCCACAGCAGCCCCACCCCGACCCCAGCAAGAACCCCACAGACCAGCGGTGTCTTATTAAGGCTCCATTTTATAGAAAGGAAAAAAATCATACTTTAAATACAGCCATGAGGAAGGGGCACTGCAGGGAACGTGGAGCTGGGGAGAGCTCGGAGTGAGGGGGAACTGCAGCCACAGCCAGGCCAAGCTCCTCCTGCCCTGGTGTGCCTGGCCCTTTGCACTGCTGCCAGGTCAATAAACAGACCTTTGGAAGGTGAAATAAAACACAGGCTGGGACACAGGGATGGGTAATGGAACTTTAAATTACTGGCGAGAAATTAAGGCCATTCTGTCATGCAACTGTGGGCTGTGAGAGGAGAAACACCCAGGGCACACGAATCCCTCAGAGCTGAGATGGGATTTTTGGGAAAACACCTTTTCCCAGCATGATCCCACAGCCCCCAAAGCCCTGGAGAGCTGGGGGCACTCAGGAGCTCGTTCTCAGCACTCTGTACCACACTCAGATCAAGGACTGGAGGTTTGTCCTGTTCACACTGGACATGGGAACTGCTCTATCCTCACAGCTTAATGCTTAACTGGGACCTAAGGAAAAGTGCAGGTAGGAAGAACTTCATCCAGCAGCACTCCAGGAGATCCTCACCAGTCACCAACAGCAAAACACTGGTGGAAAAGAGCTCCCATCTTCTTAAAAAGGTTTTTCTTAAATAGAACAACACGTGGAAAACACATCAAACCCCAAGGGTCTTTCCTGATGAAGTGTCCGGTGCACAAACCATGTCTGATTAATAAAAGAGGCAAAAGGCTCAATCCTCAGGAGAAGGCAGCTACTGTGGAGGAGATTTTGGGAGCGTTTTGCTTACAGAGCTGAGTGAAAGCAGCTTCACTTCTCCTTCAGGGCCAGGTCTTCCTCCTTGAGGGCAAATTTCCTCCTCAGGACCTCTGCGATGAGCACGGCCGGGTCCTCCTCCTTCATGGAAGGGCGGTTCCTGCAGGGACAGGAGCCAAAACTCCTCATTAGCAGCTCTCCTGGAGCCTCTGCAGTGATTTCCTGCAGTTTTTATCATGAGATGCTGCCACAAGGGCAGGACGTGCAAGAAAAACACCACAAGACAACAAGAGGAGGGAAAATTCAGCCCTTTTGTGTCGGGCTGGAAAACCAGGAGCTCACCTGGAAATCCCATCCTAAGCTCTGGGTAATTCTCATTTCACCGTGCTAATAACAACCAATCAACCCAAAACTTCATTAATTATTTACAGCCCCTCCATATAAATCAACCCAACACCTCAGTGAGGTGTCTGGGGGAGCTCCTGGAAATTCTGTTTTTTCCATTAATATTGCTGCACTATGGATTTCTGCTTCCTTATTTCAAAATGGGAGATTCCAGGCATTTTAAAGCAGGGCTGGTGCAGATTTCCTGCAGCTACACGAGTTCTGTTCTCAGGGCAATCTGCCTCCTTCAGCAAGTTCACACAAGCAGCTCCTTTTAAAGATTATTTTACAGGAGGCCAAACCTCAGTTCTTTTCCCTCAGGTACCAGGGTTTTGTTTACAACCTATATTAATAAGCTCAGAGCTTTATTTTTTTCCATAGTTGGAGCCCTCCCTCACTCAGAAAACATCATGGGAGTTTTAAACATTCCTAAAAGACAAAAAAAGAAACCCTGGAATATTTCCACCAGACTCTGGAACAGGCTTTAGTTCACATTTGCTGAAACAGGCACATTTCTCCAAGTTCCTCGCTCCTTCCTGAAGCTTCCAAGGCTGGGTTTTAACACAAAGGCTGAATTTAAACACAAAGGCTGGATTCAGACACAAAGACTGAATTTAAGCACTGAGTTCCACACAGCAGCAGCAGGAAACATCGCTGTAATTATCTTTTCAAGCATCTTTTGCATCTTTAAGCACCCTTTCTCCTCCACTTAAAGAGCACCTGACCCTCTTCAGGCTTCCCAGTGCTGCCCAGTGCAGCTGGGGGAGAACAGGGGCTGCTCCACCACGGCAACAAAATTAGGAATTAAAGCTCATCAAATAATGAACATCAGTAATTAACTTAATTTTTCAGCTACCTGCAACTCTTCAGACAGCCTTAATTAATGTGTAATAACCCCAACCCATCAGTGCTGTGTGCAGGAGAGGCTGAGGCAGAGGAGCTGAGCGTGTTCCTCCCATCTGACTTGCATTTTTTCAGTGCTGAGAATCTGATTCCTTTCAAAGCCAATCAGGGAACAGCAACTGTCACAGGCACCACCCAGGGAGGTATTTTTGGCCAGGAATCTCACACGACAGAATGAGAAATGGAGACTGAGCTCCAGCACTGGGATCTGTGAGGGGCAGGTGGCACAGCCAGCACTGGAGAAGGAATTCGGATCTCAGCTGGGCAGGATCTTCAGGAGTTCTCATGGTCAGAACTTGCCAGCTCCTCATGAGACAAGTGCAAACTCACCCTGCCCACGCCCAGAGCTGGGCCAGATGAAGAACCACAGCAGCTGAGAAGCTCCACGTGTTAAATCCCTGCACATTCCACGCTGGAAAAGCTGCTGAGCTTCCCAACTGCCTGGGAATGTGAGGTGGGCTAAGAGCAGCACTTTCCTCACTCTGAAAGCTGCCAACACACACAGGGCTGGTGGGCAAACACAGCTTTTTGTCAGGTGAACGAGCTGGAACAGCCAAACATTGGGATAAGCAGTTTAAATTCCCCTCCACTATTTCCTATCGAGGGAAAAATCCCAACAAAACAAACCAGGAATGAGTTACCAAGTTCTGCTCTAAACAGGCATTTCCCCCATGAAAATTCTCCATTATTTCCTATCCCAGAAAGGCAAAAAAACCCCAGAATGAGTTACCAAGTTCTGCTCTAAACAGGAAAGAAGGACGCAGAGCAGCACCAGCAGCCAGCTCTGCACAGATTTGACACAAAATAAAAAGAGAAGCTCAGGAAACACTTACAAGTCTTTGCTCTGCTTCATCCTATGAATATCTTTGAGGATTCCCATCATGTCAGCAAAGCTGCTGGCCTTGGAGAGGGACACGGAGTCCTCCTCGTCGGGGTCCCGGGGCTCGGGCCGGCTCTCGGCGGGGCCGAGCACGGAGGACACCGGGGGCAGCTCGGCCACCGAGGGCAGCTCGGGGCTCTCCAGCTCCGCCTCCTCCTCCGTGATGTCGCTGATCACAAAGGACGTGGTGGACTGGAACGAGGGCCCAAAACAATGCACGGGGGAGGAGGCGTTGGAGCTCCCCGGAGAGAACAGATCCGGCGTCAGCTGGGCTGAGGCTGCAAGGGAAACAAGAGGTGGATGGAACTCCCAGCAAACCACACGGGACGGCTTTTCCACAGAGAATGTCACCTAAATATCAATAAACACAGCCCCAGAGCCAACACCCCACCAAGGGAGCTGCTGGCAAACAGCCCTGAGTGGGCCTGGGGGAAACACAGAGCAGAGCTCCACAGGAGCTCTGGTCCCACCTGACTCTGCAGCCACGATCTTGGCGATCTGGCTCCGCAGGTGGCTCAGCTCATCCTGCAGCTCCGTGGTCCGGCTCAGGGCTGGCAATCCTGGCTTCTTCAGGGCCAGCAGCTTCTCCTCCTGCTTCCTCAGGTTGGGCACTGAGGCGTTTCTCTGGATCACTGTGAAGGGACTGGGCTTCCACTTGTGCTTCAGCGGGCGAGTGTCACTTCTGGGGACAAAAACCTGTCAGTCACAACGTCCAAACCTCTCCATGACACAGCCTGGCCTCCCCCGAGGGCAGCAGAGCCTCCACCAAAACAAAGGAGGCCTCTGTGCACCATCAGAGGTGCAGATGTGCTCTCTGCAGCACAAGGAACAAGGGAACTGTGGCTGTCCCTGCATCCCTGCACGTTTCCAAGGCCAGGCTGGACAGGGCATTTCAGTCCTGGGAGATCTCAACCTTCCACGTGCTGAGCAGAAAACACCCCGGAGCAAGGGGTTACCCTGCACAGACCAGTGAGGGAAACAGCACATGGCACAGGCTCCTGGCACTTCCTACAGGAATTCCTCTCCGGGTACTTTGTCATTTTTTTTCCCTCTTAGGAAAGTCTTTCAAGAGGCTCCACATCAGGCCCTGGGGGGACTGGAGGCTGTGGTCACCTGAGCAGTGTCTGGCCTGAGCTCTGGGACAGAAACCAGCGGGTGAAAACCAACCTGACCCTGGCGTAGGTCTCCTCATCGTCCGCTGCGATCCACACGATGTCAGCCAAGGTGGGGACGGGGGGCACATCATTCAAATACAGCTCTGAGACACTTGGCAGAACCTGGCAAGAAGCACAGACTGCTGAGGAGATGGTGTTTGTTCTCCTAGAGCTGCCCCGGGTGGGCTGTCAGAGCCCCTGTCCTCAGCAGCTGTGTCTGCACAACAGCAACTCCAGCAGGTTTCCTTTGGTTGGCACAACTGTTCAATTATTTTGAGCTGGGAGATGAATCCTGTGGGTCTGGGCAGTGCTGTGCTCCCCTGGGTCAGTGTGTGTGAGGCAGGACGGGACAGCTGCCAAGGCCACGTGCAATGCTCTGCCACCCAAGTGCCAGCCCCGAGCTCCAGGGGTGACGTCAGGGGCTCCACAATCCCTGGATCAGCCCCAGAGGGCACCAGGCTCCTTGGAGGTCACACAGCAAAGCCCTGGGTCAGCAACTCCACCTTTCCCTCTCCTCCAGCACAGACACTGCCTGAGCAGGGATTTCCTCAAGTTGCCAGTGATCACTTTACAAGAACAGAATTAAAGAAAAAAGAAATTAAAAAAAAAAAAAAATTAACTGTACCGGTGCAGGTTTTGTGGCTACAACTCTGCAGATGTGAGGGGGCAAAACAGCTCCTGCTGGCAGTGCCTGGACAAGGCCCAGGGGTCACTCACCTCGAAGGTGGCCCTGGGACAGGGCTTCAGGGGCAGGTTGGAGCCGATCATCCTGACCACGCTGCGGGCTGAGCCATGGGGCTTGTTCTGCCAGATGGGGATGGTCTACAAGAACCCACAGCACACAGTTAATATCTCCACTCAGAGCCCTTCCTGAAATTCATCCCACTGGAAATCCTCCTAAACTGTCAGAGAGTCTGATCTCTTTTTGTCTCTTCCCTTTTAATAGAGAACCTGGTGATAGCTGAGGTCCCCATTTCTCAAAGCTGTGTTCACCTGAGCACAGGTGACAGCCACACAGTGCAGGGACATTTTGAACACGGGTGTGGAGTCTTCAGGACTGCAAACTAAAAACTCTCTATAACAGGCATTTCTTGGGTGACAGCAAGTGACAAGTCTATCCAATGCCTGTCCCAGCCCAGGACCACGAGGAACAGCCCTGAAGAGTGTCCTGATCAATGTTTCAGAGCTCTCTGGGCACTTGTGAACCGCCCCCAGCACGTGAAGTGTGTGTGACACCCTCAGGCTGCTGTGGCAGGAGGCAGCGCAGGGCTCTGACAGAGAACACCACAATGACAAAGCTCAGCACAGCACACCCATAAATGATTTACTGCTGGAGCCCGTTCTGCACTTTGTGCCGAGCACTGCTCCGTGCTGGCACACCCGAAACTCCTGGGGAGCGTTTTACACCGACCCTCGGGGCTGGGGCAGGGAGGTGCCAGCGCTCTGGCTGGGGAGAGGAGAAGGTGCCAGGGGCAGTGCCCGGTGCTGGGAGCGGGGTCGGGGGAAGGTTCCGGGCAGTTCCCGGACAGGTGCCCGGGGCTGGCGCTCGGAGGTGCCGGGGGAAGCGCGGGGGCAGCTGCGGGGCAGGGCCCGCCTGTCCCGGCCGGGGTCACTTACGGCCTCTGCGTCCATCTCCGCTGGCTCAGCGCCGGCTGCTCATGGCACCGCTCCGCCGCGTCTGCCTCACTGCAACACACAGCGGGCGGCTGAGCACCGCCCGGGCCGGCCCCGAAACCCCCGGGATCCCCCCGGGATCCCCCCGAGCCCCCCGGGATCCCCCCGAGCCCCGGTACCTGCCGGCCCGCGGCGCTGCTCGGCCCCGCTGCCAGCGCCGGGCGCGGCCCCTCCGCCGCCATCGCCCGGAACCAGAACCAGAACCCGCCCCTGGAGCAGCGGCGCCTTCCGGGGGACAGCGCAGGCGCCGGGCGGGACAGCGGGGACAAACCGGGACAAACCGGGACAAACCGGGACAGCGGGGACAGCCCGGGACAGCGGGGACAGCCCGGGACAAACCGGGACAGCGGGGACAGCCCGGGACAGCCCGGGACAGCGGGGACAGCCCGGGACAAACCGGGATAGCGGGGACAGCCCGGGACAAACCGGGACAGCTCGGGACAGCGGGGACAGCCCGGGACAAACCGGGACAGCGGGGACAGCCCGGGACAGCGGGGACAGCCCGGGACAAACCGGGATAGCGGGGACAGCCCGGGACAAACCGGGACAGCTCGGGACAGCGGGGATAGCCCGGGACAAACCGGGACAGTGGGGACAGCCCGGGACAAACCGGGATAGCGGGGACAGCCTGGGACAAACCGGGACAGTGGGGACAGCCCGGGACAAACCGGAACAGCGGGGACAGCGGGGACAGCCCGGGACAAACCGGGATAGCGGGGACAGCCCGGGACAAACCGGGACAGCTCGGGACAGCGGGGACAGCCCGGGACAGCGGGGACACTGGGGACAGCCCGGTGAAAGGGGGACAGTGGGGACACCCCAGCGCAAGGGGACATTGGGAACACCCCGGTGCAGGGGGACGCCCCAGTACCGGGGGACACCGGGGACACCTCCGTACCGCGCAGCGCGCCCCCGGCTCGCCCCGCGCCCGCCCGCAGCCCCGGCGGAGGAAGGAGAGCGGAGGCCGAGCTGAGGGTCACGGGTGGTTTTACCGGGGCCGCTCCGCCGCCCCTCCCGGCCGGCATCGGCCCGGGCCCGCCGCGGGTTTCGGGCCAGGGCGTCACAAGGCGCGGAAGGGGCGGCGGCAGCGCCGGGAGCAGGTACAGAATGAGGGGTACAGAATGAGGGGTACAGGGTGAGGGGTACAGAGCGGGCGGTACAGAATGAACGGGCGGTACAGAATGAACGGGCGGTACAGAATGAACGGGCGGTACAGACGGGACGAACGCCGGGCACGGAGTGATGAGCCTCGGGCGGCAGCGCAGGGACAGCGGCAGAACAGCTCGGCGGTAACAGGGACAGGGACACGTCCCCTGTGACCCCTCGGGATCCCCCAGGCGCTCCGGCTTGGGGCTCCCTCCGCCGCTCTCCAGACCCGTCCCCTTCTCCCGGGGAGCTCCTGAAGGAATGAACAGGTCCCGGGTGGGATCCCAAAGGCTCCCTCCGAGCTGGAGCGCTGCAGGGATGGCAGTCCCCGGAGGGATGGCAGTCCCCGGAGGGGTGGCAGTCCCCGGAGGGGTGGCAGTCCCCGGAGGGATGGCAGTCCCCGGAGGGGTGGCAGTCCCCGGAGGGGTGGCAGTCCTCGGAGGGATGGCAGTCCCCGGAGGGGTGGCAGTCCCCAGAGGGATGGCAGTCCCCGGAGGGGTGGCAGTCCTCGGAGGGATGGCAGTCCCCGGAGGGGTGGCAGTCCCCGGAGGGATGGCAGTCCCCGGAGGGGTGGCAGTCCCCAGAGGGGTGGCAGAACAGTCTCAAATGCCGCCTGGAGGCACGGCCACAGCTCAGGCTGCCACACCGGAGAGTGGGGAAGTGCCCAGCCAATGCATAGTTACAGAGCCAACGCTGAGAAACATCCCGGGGCCAGGCATTCATCTCACTGCAGCAATTAGTGAAGTGTCTCTGGTCCAGCCCAGAGGCGCGGCTGAGCTCAGTCTCCAGGCTCGGGTAGGGACAGGAAGGCTGGGCACGGTGGGGACAGAGGACAGGCTCCTCCCAGGACCTGGAGCCCAGCAATGAAAATACCTCGTCAGAAAAAAAAAAAAAAAAAAAAAAAAAAAAAAAAAAAAAAAAAAAAAAGGCTTTTCCCTTAATTTGATTTGGTCCAATAAAATTGTGCTTCAGAGAGCAGAAAAAGCATCACCAGGCAGGGCTGGCTGCAGGCAGCTACAGAAGATGCTTTGTCTCCTCACAAGTCTGTAGGAATATGCCTTAAAACCTGTTTCCCTTAACCTTTCCTTCTCCAAATTACAAAACGATGCTCACTCTGTATCCAGGCACTAGCACAGAGCAGGAGCAACTGCTCAGAGTGGCTTCAGATACGGGATAATGGCTTCATGTCTGAACAATCTCTTTGGAAAAAAATCCTGAAAATACCTTTCTGTACTCCTGGCTTTTAGAAATGCCCAGTTCTCACTCAGGGGATGCTCTCAGGGCAGTTCCCTGAGGGAACTTCATGGTTCCTCACCCAGCACGACCTGGAAGCTCAAAGCAAACAGGGACAGAGCAGCAGCTCTGAGGGGACACTGGGAGAAGCTCCCAGAGCTGCAGGGGAGGGGGCCCTGGCAGGGATGGATGGGTGGGACACTCTCACTGCTGTCTCCTTTAGCCTGGGGTCACTGGGGGTTCTCAAATTGATCCTGACCCGGCCCCTCTGAGCTGCACCAGACCTCAGTGCCCTGGTGCCACTGCTGGTGTCCCCGTGCCACCCTCAGGGGCACAGGCCCTGCCTGAGCTGGGCCACCAGGTCACACAGGGCGCTGCTCAGAGCCCATCCCCGGCCCAGGGCTGCCACACAGATTGTCACTGTCACCGTCAGCCACTGTGCAGGGCTGGCCCAGGGGGGCTGGTCCTGTCCTCCCCACGAGGGCAGCGCTGCAGTCCTGGGCTTGTCCTCCTTTCTCCAGTCTTGGAAGAGCTGTGCAGATGAGGGTGGGTGGCACGCCCAGGCATGGGCACTGGGAATGGATTCAAGTATTTTCACTCCTGTAAAAAACGTGCCTGAGCTGCAAAGGGCAGGTTGTGGAACCTGGGACCACCAGCCTCAAACCAAGATCCAGAGCACAGCCCCGGCCTGGGGCTGCCTGCAGTTCAACACCAACGTCTGGCATGGAGATGAGGAGGGTTTGCTGTAATCAAAATAGATCTCTGAAGTCTTTGGCCATCTCAGTGGGGCGTTCAGGTGCCTGTTTCTAGGGCTGCAGGTATGGTTTTGCTCTCTGCAGCCCTTCCTTCAGGAACTGGAGGTAAGTTGCAGTTGAAGGGTCTTCAAAATTGGTTGAGAAACTAAAGATGCTGCTTTCAACATCCTCAGGCTTCATAGAAGTAATGTCCAGGAAATAGTTGGCATTGATATGGTGAATCTGGCAAAGAAAACAGATGAGAGGAGATTCTGAGGGTCAGAACAATTCCCCTGCTGCTGCCTTGGCCTGCAGCCAGGACAGAGGTGACAAAGCTCCTACAGAATATCTAATCCTTTCCAAGTGCTAATTCAGGAACCAGAACTCAGGTCTGAATCTCACAGTCAGAGAAAAATATGTGATCTTGCCCCAAGGGTGCTGACCCTCTGCTTAGGTGAAGAACAAGAATTGATTTGATTTTGGAAAATTCATGGGAGGCTCAGATCATCCTGTGAGCAGGAGCTGGGAGATGGAGCCTGGGGGCTGCAAAACCAACACGGGGCAGGGGAGGGGGACACTGACCCACCGTGGCTGCTGACCACAGAGCTGGGGCTTGTCACAGCCCACAGCCCCAGGGGACAGCGAGGGGACCTGCAGGTGTCACCAGCTGGTGTCTGGGCAGGATTAGCAGCTGACACAGACACCCCACGCTGCCAAGGATCAGGAACTGTTCCCTGATCCAGGGGGAAGGGCAGTGGGGGCTGCTGGGGGGCACAGCACAGCCAGAGCACAGCATGGCTGATCTGCTGTGACCAGTCTGGGGAGCTGGGAGAGACAAATGTGCTGGGAGGTGCTGATCAGGAGATTTTCTTCAAAGGATGAGCACAAAGGGCCCAAGGGAGCAGGAAACAAAGCTACAGCGGCTTCCCAAAGCTCAGGGACAGTGAGGAATCACACTTAGTTCAAGCCTGCTCTGCCCCTGCCCACAGCTGCTGCTGTTCTGTGAATAAAAATACATTTGTTTCAGATTTCCAGGCAGAGGGACAAAGGCTCAAGGGGCAGTCCCAGGCCTGCAGACCCTGCAGAGGACACACTCCATGGGAAGAGCCCAGCCTACCACTGTGCCATTGGGCAGGCAGATGATCATCTCCACAGGGAAGTTGTATTTCTCCAGGTGCAGCTCAGCCAGTTTGCTGTGGAACTCATTCTCTCTGTTGCTCTGCAGGGAGACACCAAAGAGACACATTTGCACACCCCAGAAGTGGCACCCAGGACACAGGAGAGAGGGAGGGAGGAAGCAGAGAGCTGCTTTGTAATGGTAACTGGTACCATTCTCACAGGCTGCTTTCCCATTCCCTTTCAAATTTCAAATAAAAGCTGCAGATCTTCTCCCCAGACAATAAAATCACCCCATCCCAGGCACAGCAACAGTCTGATCCCAGCCTTTCCCAGAGTCTCCAGCTCTGTGACTGATCCCAGCTGACAGCACAGGCTCACAAGTTGGAAAGGCTCAGTCAGGAGCCCCAGGGTTCAGACAGTCACTTGGCTGTTTGCTGTCCCCTGGGCTGCAGGGGGACAGTTGGCTGATGGCACCAGAGGCCCTGGGCAGGGCTGTCTCACAGAGAAGCATCTGGTTTAGCTTTAAACCTGGCACCAGGACAGAGCCAAGGGGGGTCACTGTGCCACTTCTCCACTGCCTCCATCTGGTGTCTGCCTGGCCCTTGCAGTGGCCGAGGACAGGGAGGGCTTGGAACAGAAATGCCCCTGGCACAGGGAGCTGCCCTGGCACCCAGCAGAGTGTGAGCCTCACCTGCAGCTCCTCCAGCTCCTTCACCAGGGACCAGCTGCTGATGAAGCTCTCGTTGAGCAGGGCGAGGATGGGCGAACTTTCCAGGACCGTCTCCCGGAGAGTTCGCCCCGAACCTGGCACGGGAGAGGCACAGGGGGCTCTGCTGTTGTCTCCTGAGTCACTGTCACCATGAGTGGCAGCTGACTCTGGCTCCCCCAGCCCTCCCCACTGTCTCTCTGCTCCGTTGTTGGCAGTTTTCCACGGCTTCTGCTCCCTACAGGTGCTGCTGGCAGAGCAGAGCCCAAGCCAGGCACAGAAGGCCCAGGAGAGGTCAGCCATGGAAGCCACCCCGAGTGCCACGTGCTGCTCATGCCCAGCACAGCCCAGTGCTGAGGGGTTTTCAGGGCAGACAGGACTGAAGGGACCCTTCCCCTCCCACCCATCCCTCCTGCCACACGTGGCGTGGAAGCTCCCAGGCGCTGAGGGGGAAAAGCTGCACACTGGGACAGCCCCAGGGCCAGCCCTGGCTCTGGCCACTCCTGTCCCTTTTCCCTGCCAACGCTGCCTCTCCCCCAGCAGGAAGGAGGAAGGGGAAAGACCAGAGCCATGTCTCCTCTAGTGCCACACAAGTGACCCAACGTTTCCTGCTGGCTCCTGGGCAGTCCCTGAGCCCCAGCTCTCCTCACACCACCCCTCCAGCCAGGGAATGTCCTCACCTCAGCAGGACTGGTCATCCAGGGCACCCCAGAGCAGGATGGAGTGCACCAGCTTCTTCTCTGCTTGTGCTCTCTCAAAGGCCTCTGTGAAGGGCAGGTAGGACACCTGGGGCAGAGGGACAGTGTGACAACAGGCACAGGCAGCCCAGCTCCCACAGCAACAGCTCTGAAGGAACCAGACCCAGACACACACAGAGCCCAATCTGCAGCAGGACCAGCAGATCCAAACAAGTGACAGCTGTGCTGGTGTCCCCAGGAGGGGCAGGCTGTGGTCCCTCTGTCCCTGCAGAGCCCTGATGTGACACATTGCAGAGAACACCTGCACCAGGCTGTCTGCAGCCCCACCTCCTGCTGGGAAATGTGGCCTTGAGATATTTATTCCAAAACCTCCTGAAGCAGCCTGAGAACGGGCTGTGAGGGAGCTGCACAGAGCCTGCTCCAATCACTCAAATGAGAGGAACTGATATTAACATCCTGGCAGCCTGAAGGGACATTTGTAAGCTCAGGCACAAGGAGGCAGCCACTGAAACGTGTCCCTTCAGCCAAGGAAGCAGTGACAGGCAGTAGCCATCTGCTCCACAGGCTGCTGGCATGTTAAATAGTTTGGGTCACCCAGAGCTATAAATCTGTGTCTGGCTGCAGGCTGCAGAGGCTCAGGCAGATCGTGTGCTCTCTGCTGATAAGGAAAGCTTGGTCCAGAGGCACCTGGGTGCTCTAGAACTAATGCCAGAGGGAAAACCATTTGTAAGCAGCACGATTACCTGCCTGCTCCAAAATCACAGCAGCAGCCACTGATAAGAGGCAGGAAGGATGAGCCAACACCCACACTGCAATCCTGGGGACACCTGACAGGAGCTTTGCTCCTGCCTGTGCTGCTGGGTGACCCCAGGCGCCCTGGACACCCTCCCAGGGCCCTGGGTGCTGCTCAGGCTGTGCCCTGTGCACTCTGCTGGCCCTGCAGGGCCCTGGGTGGCTCAGCGAGGACGATCTGCCCCAGATCAATGTGCCAGGGAGGGCCCAGCCCCTTCCTCACCTTCTTGAAGGGATACATGGCCACTTCCAGCCTGTGGGCTGCCTCCTGCCAGGGGATCTGCTGCTGCCAGGGGATCTCCTCGAACACGAACTGGATGGGCTCCCCCGAGGGCTCCCTGCTGTCCAGGACGTTCCCGTTCTCGTCGTGGATCACCGAGGGGATGGAGGGCCCCGTGGACTCCAGCTCCATCTGCAGGGACAGGCTGGCTGGGACCCTGCACACAGCCCCCTCCTGTTCTGCTGGCCTCAGGACAGGATACAGACCCTAAACAGCACCTAAATAGCTCCTAATGAAAATACAGCTTCATCTCCCACCTCCCAGAGCTGCACTTTACCAGTGAAATGCCAGGAAAGGAACTTCATTTCCCTCAGCGAGGCTGTGCCCCCAGGACTGGAAATGCAGAGACTCCGTGTTCCCACCTTCCCCGTGGAGATTACTGACTGTGGGACACCAGATCCTTTCAATCAGCAGCCTGCAGGGCTAATTGGAAGCCCTTGCTCCTGTCACCAGCTCAGCCCTGGGAAGCCACGAGAGGGAGCAGCAGGAAAAGCTGCCCAGCAGCTTCCCTGTGACTCGTGTTCTGGCACAGCTGAAATGATTCTGTTAAATCTGCTTTCCCGACTTTTGCTCATTAAAAATGAACACGACCCTAGTTTAGGAGAAAATGGGCCTGTTTAATTCAGGCGTTCAGAACTCTGATTTATGTTTCCTGTCCCAAGAGCTGGGATCACCACGAGGGCAATAACCTCGTGCAGTTTCTAAACCCAGACCCACTGTTGTTCATACCCTGCTCTGGGCTCAGCTCTGGGTTCAGCTCCTCATCCTCCCTCCCGCCTGTCAGGCAATGTTTTAAAAAAAGGAAAAAGTCCCCAAGAGCTTAGGATTCAACCCACACCGAGGGAAAAAGGAAACCACCATGAGAGCTGGGAACAGGGAGCCCCACAGCTGCAGAGGACAGACACAGATAAATGGGAATTCTGCTGTTGTACTGAAATGATCAAAGGCAGCTCTAAGGAACGGGGTCACAGGGCCGTGGCAGCACAAACCCCTGAGGAGCAGCTGCAGCCCTGGGAGGGGCACACACCTGAGGCAGGTATCCAATGTCCACTTCCATGTTGCTGCTCTCGCTGGCCCCGTACAGCCACTCCATGTCCACGTTGAGGGACCTGCACGGGAACCCCGGAGTCACCCAGGGCTGAAGCTGCACCTGGGAAACCCCAAACAAACAGGAACATCCTCCTGCAGGCTCAGCA
This sequence comes from Prinia subflava, assembly GCF_021018805.1. Lineage (NCBI taxonomy): Eukaryota > Metazoa > Chordata > Aves > Passeriformes > Cisticolidae > Prinia > Prinia subflava. The sequence goes on from NC_086270.1 coordinate 793,813, forward strand.
CTGAACCAGAGCCTCTGGAGACCTCTGTGCTCCCTGCACCAGCCCAGCAACACCAGATCCCTGCTGCAGCACCCACTCTGGGAAACGCACTCAACACCTCTGAGCTCTGTCAAACGACAGCAGAGAGAGAGGTCTGTGCTCCCTCTTCCTTCCCGGCACTTCACTCACACATTCTGATCCTGCTGAACTTTTAAAAGTGGTTTTTTGGAAGCAAAAGGCTGCTGGCAGAGCCCAAAGTGTCTGCTGGCTGTAAGAAATGTGCTGACAGAGCTGCTGGGGTTGAGTCGCCAGGGTAACACTGTAATAGAATTTTCACTCCTGTCATGGGCAAAGAGATTTGAAGCTTCTTCCCCCTGAAACATTTCCAGCTCCCTGCCAGAGAGCAGGAACGAGCTGGGCAAAGCTGTGCACACAAAACCTTACCCTGTGAGACTCCAAGCAAAAAATCTGCTGGAGGAGGAGCATCAGGCCTTGCTCAGCTTCAGTGCACTGGGACTGCCAGTCCTGCCACACCCTGCCTGTCCCTCCCACCCTCCCAGTACCAAGGGACAGCTACTGGGGACTGAATCAGCCCCTGGACGGGTCAGGGACCCTCAGGGATGTAGAAATGCATTTACAGGCAACTGCAGAGCTCAGATCACTCGGATTTCCCAAGAAATGAGAGGGAAACAGCTGTACCTGTTGTTAGGAACAAAGAGCCTGAAGTCCCTGACGTGGGAAGAGTCCTTGGACAGGACAATGTAACCTGTGAACTGCCCCGGGGAGAACCAGAAGGGGAAGTTTGGTGGCTCGTTCAGCTGGAATTCAGCGTGGATCCTGAAAGCAGAGAGGAGCATCAGCTGCAGGTGACAGCAGGGAAAAGCTGTCTCCAGGCAGCCAAAATGATGAACCTAAACTGGGCAAGAGAGGTGGAGCTTAAAGAGCTTTCATGTCTCACAATGAAGAGGGTGAAAGACTGGAACAGATGCCCTGGGTCGGGAGCATCTCCAGTACCCATGCCTTCTGGAATTGGGCATACAGGAAGAATTAAATACTTCATCATTCCTTGAAACACAGAGACCCCTTTAGGCCCCCCTGCAGCTTGATCAGACTGTGTGTGACACTCCCAGTAAAACAATTCTGTGGATTCTCCCCCTTGGAAAGACACTCCACCCCCCGATTAACCTAAATCTAACAAAATTCTTGCTAGCCAGGTTCTCCCCTTTGAGCCAGGGGTAGTCAAGGACGACGTCCTGCATGAGGACACGGTGACACTGCCAGCACAGGTGGCTCCAACCACCCTCCCCTCCCTCCCTGCCAGCCCCTGGGGACACCTTGCAGTGCCAGGGCCCCTGTGTCCCCGGCAGGGTCCCCAGGGGCTGGCAGGGCTCCCCCAGCTCACCGGAAGGCGATGGTGTAGTAGAAGCTGCTGCGGGCCTGGACGCAGGCCACGGCTCCCTGCGGGGCGAAGCGCGTCCTGACGAAGGGGCGTGGGTGGAACATGCTCAGCAGCCTGTGGATCAGCACCTGCACAGGGAACCAGCAGTGAGGGCTGCCCCTCCTCACAGCTCCACAGCAAGCCCCCACCCCAAGGGAGGGCAGGGAACGGCTGGGATTTAACAGCCAGCTCAGGGACCGACCTCATCACACAGCAAGGACACAAAGCAAGGCACTGCTGTCACAAATAAATCCATCTTCCGTGGTTTATGTGCCAGTCCCGCGGTCTGCGGGGTTTCCATCAGCCCAGGCAGAGCAGCAGACTGATGTGCAAGGCTGCCTGCACCCCTGCCTCAGCCCTTGGAGGGGTGGGAGTGCAGCCACTGATCCCACCAGGCTCAGTCACCCCCTGCACCCAGGGCAGGGCATGCACAGCCAGGCCTCACCTCTGAGCACACACAGAGCCCCATGTGTCACCTAAAGGCTCCCCTGGCCACCCTGAAGGCTCCCCTGGCCACTGCTCCAGCAGGAACGATCACACAGCTCCTTTCTGAACACCCCTCTCTGGGAAAAACTATCCTCAGATCCCAAATTACCAAAGAAGATGAAGTTACTCAAGTCAGCCTCACTGGCTGTGACAGACACCCAGGGCCTTTGCCTGCTCCCAGTTTCACCTCCAGTTTGGGTGCTCCTGGCTATACACTGCAGAAATGTATAATAAAATCCCAGATTTTCCTCAGAAAATCCAGGGATACACACACAAAACCTGAGTTTCATATCTCACCTCTTTGCCCTTGGGAGGTGGAGGGTAAAACCTGTTGTTGGAGAGATACCCAGTGAAGATGTTCAGTTCACTGGGAATTATCCACCAGGGTTCCCCCAGATCCAGATCATCCTTTGGAGGGAGAAAGGCTTTAAACTGCCTGGCAAGCAGGACACTCATGGGGGCTGCTGGGGCCGTCCAGTTCCTGAGCCCAGACAGAGCCACGTGAGAAATCTGTGAACAGAAGATGCTGTCAGAGCCCAGAGTGGAGTCTCCCAGTGTGCAGTGATGTCATGGATGTAGGGAGGCTTTGGGAAAGGAGGAAAATGTATGTACCCCATCCCAAATTCCTTTTACCTCACCAAACAGTTCTGTCAGCCTTCAGGAATGTGAGTAACAGAGGAGAGGGGAATGTGCCATGAACACCACTGCCTCTGCACTCAGCTGAGGCAGGGCCAGCTCTCATCCCTGCTCCCAGCTCCCCAGGAAGGCTGCTCTAAGGGTGCTGAAACCCTGAATGCTGAGGGAGGCAGCGAGGACCCTGTCACAGCAAATCCCATGGGATTCAGCACCACATCCCCCTCCCAACGTATCCCTGCTGCCCCCACCCCACCAGACGTGTTTATCCCAGAATTTGTGGCCTGCAGGACACCTACTCCCAAGAAACCATCCTTGCTCTTCGTCATTGTTTCCATGACCAAGGGCTGGAATTTGGCCACAATGGACAAAGTCTCCCCATCGGGATCCGGCGTCTCCTCCTCCTCTGACTCCGAGTCTGGAGCAACCCCTGGACAAAAGGACAGGAATTCAAGCAGCTGTTTCCCCTCCCTCCCCTTTTAAGCAATTGTGATTTATCCTGGCAAATCCAGGAGCACTGGGAGTTTCCCAGCTGTCCCCACACAGCAGAACTCAGACCCATCCCCAGACCAGCTTTGGCTGCGTGAACTGAAGAGGAAGGGATGAACTCAATGGCTCTGAAGTGAGAGAGGGTGGGTTTGGGTTGGACATTGGGCAGGAATTGTTCCCTGGGAGGGTGGGCAGGCCCTGGCACAGGTGCCCAGAGCAGCTGTGGCTGCCCCTGGATCCCTGGCAGTGCCCAAGGCCAGGCTGGACAGGGCTTGGAGCAGCCTGGGGCAGTGGGAGGTGTCCCTGCTGTGGCAGGGGTGGCACTGGAGGGGCTTTAAGGTCCCTCCCAACCCAAACCATTCCACGATTCCCTGTTTCCCTGGCTGCAAAGCCCAGGCAGAGTCACAGCCCCTCAGAGTGATCCCAGCACGTGCTGGAGCCAGCCCAGGAGAGCACAGGCAAACCCTGTGTGTGTCCCCAGTGTCCATTGTCCCCCCACACTTCTCCCTGCCTGGCACCAGGCTCTGTGCTGATACAGTCTGCAGAGATGATCTCCCACAGCTGCCCTGCAGGAGAGCTGCCCCAGCTGAATAAAACTCTGTGACTCACTGATGCTTTTGGCTGGCCTGGGCTGAGCTGGATTTGTTGCATTCACCCACCCCAAATCCCCTTTAAGCTCCAGACAAAGTAACTTATGTACTTTGCTAGTCCAGCAATGGGATCCTCCACCTTGTAAAAACTGCACTTTGTCAAAGTGATGTCTGCTGCTTAAGCCTTTTCAACAACACCCAAAGCCTCACAGCCTCTCTTCATGCAAATGAGACCCAAGGCAGCACCCAGAAAACAATGAAGTGCATAAAATATTCAGTGGATCAGGCTGTGGAGCTCATTATGTTTGGCTCTGTGCAGGGAGGGCTCTGGAAGGCAGACAGGAACCCACCTGTGAGCTTCTCAGCGATGGGTTTGAACTCCTCTGGGCTCAGGTACAGGTCCTTGTTCGTGTCCAGGGAGGAGAAGAGGAACAGCCCCTCATTCCCCAAGGACTTCAGAGCCAGCTCCTGGTTGGGGAGGAAGAGGCAAGGGAGGTTTCATTGGAACCTGCTGCAGAAGTCCACTCTGGCCCCTCTGGAGTTAATCCTCATTCTTCCAGCACATCCAAGGGAAAGATGAACGCCCCTTGGCAGGATTTGGTGCTGTGTGCAATAGGGAGCCGTATCCAGCACTGCTGGCACGGGGATACTGAACCTACATCTGCCTGAGTAATTCCAGCTGAACCATCTGCTCACGTCCAGTGCCTTTGGTCAGAAAAAGTCCCCACTTTTTCCAGCCAGTTCGTCCTAAACCTGCAGATCTGGGAGCACCTGGAGGTGGTGATTGCTGGGATAAATGGATGTGCAGTGAAACAGAGGCAGTCAAATGTGTGAGGACGTTCCAAAAGCACAAAGGGAGTGAGCTGAGCCCTTGGAATGAGAAGCTTCCATTCGTGGTGGGATCCACTCCAGCCCGACTGCCCTGCTCTGCTCAGTGCCCCTCCAAACCTGCAGCCTCGGAACTGCACGGAATATTTTGGCTCCCTGCTCCTTCAGCCATCCATCAGGGAGTCACAGAACCCACAGTCTTCTCCAGAAATTTCCACAGCATCCCAGCTTCTCTGTGCCTCAGTTTCTCCCTCTGCAAAGCCCCCACAGGGCTCACCAAGGTGATGTTTCCCCCGGAGCAGCCCCAGAAGGGCTCTGGATGCTCCCAGACATTCCCACTCCTCAGTCTGAAGGGAGAGGGACAACCTGGAGGCAGAGCAGGAGCTCCAGGTTGGTGTGAGAGGAGGGAGGGACACAGAGCAGGTGGGACACGGCCCTCAGTGCCAGCCAGCCCTTGGCACATCCCCCGGCTTGCCCTGCCACCCCCGGGACAGGCTGGAGCTGGGAGCACAAGCACTCTGCATTCTGCTGCTCATCCGTGCCTGCTCTCCCTCGCCTGCAGCAGCACCACCATCCCCAGAGCTCCTGAGCCAGTTTATTTTCCATCTGTTGCCTGCCAGCCTGAAGCAGCACTAATGCAGCCTGGAAGGCTTTGCTCCCATCAATTGCAGCTACAAAAGCACTTCAGAGCCTTCCAGGGCAGTTCCAGGACTGAGACAGACTGGAATGGAGACCCTGGAACTCAAAGCGAAGATCTGGCTGAGGGCATGGCCAAGGACATAAAAAAATGAAGGGAGATGGTTATTTGTGCTCAGGGACAATCCACGCTGGACTGTCCACTGTTAACCTGCTTTTATTCCCTGAATGAACGGGGATGAGCATCCTTGGCTCTGGAAAGAGCCAACAGCTCCGCTGAGCACCTGGCTGCAGGTGCTGACACATCTGCCAGGTCACACCAGCCTCTCCAGCTCCAGACCTCACCTGTGCTGGGCACACGGCTCAGGAGCTGCACTCAGGGCTGCTCTGGGAGCCAGCGAGGCGGGGCAGGGAGCAGGAGCCTCCCCTGGGCAGGGCAGGCTGTCCTGGGTGTGTGCTGAGCTCTGGAGGGATGCTCCGCTGCCTCTGCTCTCCTCAGCACAGCACAGCTCCTCCCTGACGGATCTTTCAGAGCCTCTCTTCATTTCACACTTCACAGGCACGGACCCCGAGGGATGGGTTGGAATTTGCATTGCTGCAATGTGGGGAAAAGTCATTTTTCCCCTCCCTGAATGGGGCTGGAGGCAGGAGGAGAGGCAGCTGTGCCCCACAGGGACAGGGAACACCCCTGGGACAGCGGGACGTGAGCTGGGATCTGGGGTGCTGGACACAGGCAGTGTCCAGACACAGCCACGGCCCCCCTGCACTGACCCACGGCTCCTGCAGTGACCACCCCAGGAGAACCCACCCAGATGAGACCCAACCACGGAGGAACAAAGCTCCCATGGAAAACACTCCAGCCCTGCTGCATTTGGACACCAGGGATGACAAAAACGATGTTTAAAAGCAGAGAGAGACGTCAGGGCTTGGCCTTTTGCCTTCTGATAACATTCACATCAAACAAAGCTCCCAGAACCTGTTGGTTTTTTCTTTTCTCTTTTTAATGTGGGATTGTAAGGAAGAGAACTTCCCTGTTTGTGCCAGAGGGGTAGGACTGAGCTGTTCTGGTGTTTTTGTGGAGGAACAGAGCTGTGGTTTCCACAAAGAGCTCTCCTCTCCCACCTGTGTCTGTGGGTTGTTCAGCTAAATAAACACTTCCATAGGAAGAGACAAGACATATGTTTGAGGCAAGAGGAAGAAAAAATAAAAATCTTGGGCTGTTCACATTTTGTTCTCCTCTCCAGCAGCACCCAGTGACAACTGTCTGCCTGTCCTCCAGAAAAAACAAACCTCCAGCAGACCTGTCAGGCTGTGAGAATGTTCTCACCCTCCTGTCCTTGTTGGAAAAATTCTTCTAATTAACTTGTTTAAACCATTTTTCCCTTTTTGCAATGCAAGAAGAGACAAAGAAAAGAGGCGTCCTCTAAAAATATCCTTTAAAAACACTTCTTTTTGAAACAGAGGAGTATCAAGAAGGAGGAATCTGCTCTTTTCCCAGAACCTCAGATGTTCAGGGCTGAAGCGCAGAGCCAGGGGAGCGCGATCTCCTACAAAGGAGATCTCCAAAGCCCCTGCAGCCAATGGAATTACACGGATTACCATCAAAAACAGACAATCAGCCTCATTTAACGCAAAACCCCCCAAACACAACCCCCAGAAAAAAAGTGCTCCTGTTCTCCAGCTCACATCCTCCCTTTTGCTGCTTCTCAGTGACCTTCAGAGGCTGTGGCAGAGGAGGTGTGAGATGGAGACCCCTGAGCAGGAGCTGGACCCACGGTCACTGCTGGTCACTCCCGGTCACTGGTGGCCACTGGTGGCCACCACAGCTCCGTGGTGGTTCCAGCCTGGTGGTGGCCACCCTGTGGCTGCCTCAAGCCCGTGTCCACTGTGGTACCACAGCTCAGCGGTCACCTCAGCCCCAGTGACCACCTCAACCCCACCGGTGCCTGCTGCTCACCTCAGCCTGGCCACGGTCACCAATGCCTGGAGGTCACCCCAACTCCAGTGGCCACCCCAAGCCTGGTGGTCACTTTACCCTCCTTATGACCACCTCAGGCCCCACCGATGCCTGGTGGTCACTCCGGCCTGCCTATGGCCACCTCAAACCCCAGCGGCTCCTGGTGGCCCCCTCAGCCCGGCTACGGCTCCCTCAGCCCGGCTACGGCTCCCTCAGCCCGGCTACGGCTCCCTCAGCCCCGGAGCCCGCCCGGAGCCGCTCCTTCAGCCCCGGAGCCCGCCCGGAGCCGCTCCCTCAGCCCCGGTGCCGCTCCCTCAGCCCCGGAGCCCGCCCGGTGCCGCTCCCTCAGCCCCGGAGCCCGCCCGGAGCCGCTCCCTCAGCGCGGCCGCCGCCGCCTCCCCTCACGCAGCCCCGGCGGCCGCTCCCGCCATTCCCCTCCCTCCGGCCGTCCCCGCGGGCCCGCCCCTGCTCGCTGCCCGGTACCCGGTGCCCGCTGCTCGGTACCCGGTGCTCGGTACCTGCCGCCGCGCCTCCTCCGCGTCCCGGTAGTATTTGACGGCCACCAGCGCGGCGAGCAGGGCCAGGGCCAGCGCCAGGCGCGGAGGGGCCGGCCCGGGCCCCGGCCCCGCCATCGCGCCGGGCCCGCGCCGCGGAGCCGCCATGGCCGCCCGGCCGGGGGAGGCGTCAGGCGGGCGAGGAGGGGCCGCGGCCGCCCCGAGGGGCCCGGCCGCCGAAAAAAAAACCTTTTCAGCCTTAAATCAGCGCCGCTCCGACACAGGAAGGCTCTGTTTAGTGTTAAATCAGCGGCAGCCGGGCAGGGGAAGACGTGTTTTAGTGTTCAGTGACCATCGCTCCGTCAGGGAAAATCTCGTTTTGGTGTTAGATGAGCGGCACCCGCCAAGGAAAAAACGCGTTTTAGTGTTAAATCCACGCCGTCCGGTTAGGGTAAGCCTCTTTTTAGTGATAAATGAGCGTCACTCGTCAGGATAAAACCACGTTTTAGTGTTAAATGATCGGCACTCCTTCAGGAAAAAGCACTTTTTAGGCTGAAATGTCCCTGCTGCGAGGGCTCTTGGGGGGATGAGCCCCCTCCTCCTCAGCGGTCTCCAAGGACTTTGCTTTTATTACTGGAGAGAGGGTTTTGTGCCCATCCCCACATTTCCACAGTGGCATTTGGGCCTTAATTAAGCTTTTCCCAGAAAGAACAAAACCCTCAACTTGTTTTGCACTTGCCAAGACCAGCCGTACCCTGCATTTCTACTTGGTTAGAGCTGCCCAAATTTTTTTTTTTTTTTTTTTTTTTTTTTTTTTTTTTTTTTTTTTTTTTTTTTAACAGAACAGGTATGGGTGGGTTCACTTGCAGAGATTCCGCTGAGGTTTGAGCCCTAGGGATGGGATTAGGAGATGGGAATGGCTTGGGAGCCCTGGGGTGATGGTGCTGAGCCTCCCGTCTCCAGCATCACCCGCACATTTGGGGTCATTTTTACCACCGTGCCACATTTGGGGTCATTTTTACCACCATGCCACATTTGGGGTCATTTCCACCCCAAACTTTTCAGCCTCCCGATGTTTTCCGTGCCCTCCAGGTCCCTCCACTCGGCCGTGGCATTGCTGTCACGTTGTCCCTTAGCCTGGCTGGGCCCAGACTCTCGTATTTATTCATTTTAATCCCTCCCATGCCTCATCCCGCTGCTCCCCGTGCTTCCAGCCCCGCTGCAATCCCCGGCTCCGGGGAGGATTTCTGCTGCAGGGCCAACAGCAGCGAGCGTTTGATCTCTCCGAGGGTAGCAGGAGGCGGCAGCGTTTAATCCTTTGAAGCTCGGCTGTACCCTAAGCCTGCCTAATCGCTTTTGTTTCAGGTTTAAAGAACTCTAGAGATGGAGATGAGCGAGAGCATGACCAAGAGAGGAGGAGGGAGGAGGGAGGATGAGGACGGGACCAGGCAGAGGAGCCCAGCAGCGGAACCAAGGGGGATATTTGTGATTCGTGTCAGGGGTGTTGTGCAGGGAGAGAAGAAAATTCCTTCTGCCAGCTGCAGCACAGCGGAAAACTTCCCTGAAACTGCTCCGATCACGGCTTGGGCCGTGGGGAGGAGCGGGATGAGCAGAGCACGGAAATGAGTCTGGGGGCAGGGACGGGGGATGAGCCCAGCGCTCGGAGCTGTGTTTGAAACTCGCGGGGTGCGGAGCTGCTGCTTCCCGGAATAACCCACACGAGGCAGAGGATGGGTTTGGAACGGGATAAATGTCCCGGGAAATGAGCAGGAGGGGCAGGAGCTGGTGGAGGGGACCCGGCAGGGTGGTGGCAGGGCTGAGGTGATTCTGTTTGGATGATGAGAGGCACAAGGGCTCATTTTACACCTGAACCATTTCCAGTGTCACCGGCCACCACACAGGGATGAGAAACAGGAATTACTTGATGGGAAAGAGAATGAAAGACAAAAGGTGAAATAATTCAGGTTGGCTGCTGCTCCTCGAAAGAGAACAAACCCAACTCCTGGCTCTCCTCTGCTGGGTCCTGGGATTACAGCACTCAGGAAAAATGTTAAATATCCACACATCTGCTGTGGGGCCCACCCAGGCACACCTGGATCAAAGGGAATCCTAAAAATAATAACAGGGAAGATCTCCACTCAGCAGGAAAAACGATCTCAGATTTCCCCTTGGTCAGGAGGGAGAAAGTTTGGCTGAAAGTAAGGAAAATAGTGAGGGGTTGGTAGCAGCAGGGTGAAAAACTCAGAGGAACAAGGAGCATCCTGGTCTGGTTGTAAGGGGACAAGAAAACCAGAGGTGATAAAGCTTCACAGCCATGGAAACCAGAGAGTTCACCCCCAAAAATGCACGGCCAGCAAAGGAAATGGGAGTTTGAGGCATTTCAAAGCCTCAAACCCTCCAGCTGCAGGGCAGGAGCCAATCCCTGTGTCTCGCATTCCCTCCTCCTTGGCCTTTCCCTGTCAGGAGGAGGGAACCCTACAGAAAATCCTTTACAAAGCAGGAGTTTATGGAGAGGGTTCCTGACTGCAGCAGGATCCCTTTGGAGGCTCCGCAGGGAACGAGGCCAAAGCCCCGGACGTGCTGAGGAGGAGCTGCTGGGGCTGTGCTGGCCCCGGAGCCAGGGCTCTGCATCACATCTGAAACAATCAGATAAAGGGATCACATCAAAACCCATGTGGAAAAATATTCTGGCTGCCAGGCTTCTGAATCCAATAACCAATTCTGCTGAAAGCCTTCCCAGGGAATTTAATAATGCTGTAAAAATGAAGTGTGGGTTACAAAAAGGTGCATTTGTTTTCTGGATGGTTTTTTCTTATCTCTGTGCAGGCCAGGCAGCAGCAGCCCCTGGTTGTGATAGGGAAGAGTTTTCACCTCCACCACTGATGCAACTTTCTATTATCAGAACTTCATTTACAGGAAATTCCTTCTGATATAAAAGAGGGCCACAAGCTCTGATAGTGGAAATTAAGATGGCAATCACACCTTCTGAAGTAGAAGTGGAATGTTCTCAAGGAAATGGGCAATACACCAGGCTGGTGGCACTGCAGGCAGGAAAAACAAGACCAAAACCAGCAGAACCCCCACATACCTGAGACTGGAGGCAGCCAAAGGACACACATCAGTTCAGTTAACTCCATTTACTCACCTGCTCCAGGTCTGGAAACCCAGGGGTTCCCTCTGGGCAGGAAAATCCCACCTGGCAGGAGGAATCTGGGGTGGGCTCCAGCCCCTGCTGCCACAGCAGGGCTCCCAGGGGGCAGGAGCATCCAGCCAAGGCTCGGGGAAGGGAGGAGCTGAAGCATTTCAAGGCACCAGCAGGACAAACACTCCCCTCACCTGCATTGCTGTGGGACAGGAAAATCCCTGGTGCGGATCAAGGCCAGGCCTTGGAACAAAGCTGATCCTGGGAGTAAATCTTAGCTCCTGCTAAGCACAGCCACGCTGAGCTTGATGCCTGTGGTTAATGCCTGGGGATTTCAGGGATGTGTGGCAGCCCAGCACAGGAGTTTGCAGAGTTGCCTTGGCACCATCGCAGACATTCGAGCGCGGTTTCTGCTGTGCCTGGAGCTCCTGGGAGCAGTCAGGGGTGAGCTTTGCCTCTCCAGGGCAGCTCAGACACCTCCTGGTTCATGCTGTGGCCACTGAGCTGCAGGAAGCTTCCTCTGGAAGGGTGTGGGATGCTCCCACTCACTTGTGTGGAATGGAAACCACGGAGTTCTCCCGAAACACCAGGATCTGTTCCTAAAGGAGACCAGGCCCACACTGTTTATTTTGGGGGAGTTTAAATCCTGCCAGGCAAAGTGTTCCGTGTTATTCCAAGAGCAGGCCGTTCTTATTTAAGAATTCCCTTAATCCTTATCAAAATCCTTTGAGCTACAAGAGCTTCCAGATCCCCAAATCTCCTGGATAACACAGCTCACTCCCAAGATGTTTATTTACCAACAGCCATTCCTCTAGGCCAGGCTTACCAGGCAGCAGCTTTATCCCTGGGATAATGCTAAGTCCCCATCTGACAATCTTATTTCTCTCGGGGAATTACAAAGGCAGGAATTTAGAAACAACATTTTCTGTTTTCACAACTTGCTCAAAGCAACTTTATTTTTCCCCATGTTGCTGAATGAACCAATTGTCACGAGGATGTCACAGGAATGAACAAAAACGTTCCATCCCCCAGGGCCACAGAGCTGTGCAGTGATCAGAGGGAAGGCAGATCCCAGATCCAGCAGTTTAGGAGAGCTGGGAATTGCTGTCAAACACTGCCTAGATTCACCTAGAAATCAACTTCCACTGCACAAACCTCTTTAAATCCACCAGTATTGTCTCATTCCAAGCATGGAGTAACTGATCTTTTACAGTATCAACCCCAACAGGCTTTTTATTTTACAAGACTTTTATTCTGTTTCACAGATCTGACTATTACAGCAGTAAAATTATTACAAGTGACTCGTAACATTTAGTTCCAAATAAAAGTAGAAAAACACCAAAAAAAAAAAAGATAAAGGAAAGATAAATGAGATGTGATGGGTGGCAAATGTGTTTTAAGAGCATGGAAAAGAAGTATATAAAAATACATCAGGAGCAGGGATTTTGCAGCCAGGTTTTGGTTTAGTTACAATTTTGACACCACAGAGTCACAGAATGGCTGAGGCTGGGGGCACCTCTGGGGTCCCCCTGTGCCAGTCCCTGCTCGGGCAGGGCCACCTGGGCCCCGGGGCTGTCACTGCCCCTCTGGAGAAGTCCAAGCCTGCTCTGCTGGAGCCCAGGGTGGAGCTTTCCCCCTCCCTGCTGCCCTCAGGAGCCTGAACTCACCATCCATGGCCAGAGCTGCTTTGGATCTTCATTCTGGGCTCAGCAGAGCCCCTCTGTTGGCTCCTGTGTCTCTTGGAGGAGGAATTTTTCACCAATCCACTGCAGGAGCCTCCTGGATTGCTGCTGTCCTGCTGACCCCCTCCAGCAGGGACCAGGTTGTCCCTCAGGAGGAGCAGGGCCTGGAACCTGCAAATCCCAGCCTGAGGCTGCTCCTGTCTGTGGAGGGTCTGATCCTCTCATTTTCCCACTAAAACATCGCCTTTCCCTGTCCTCTGTGCACTGCTGAGCTCTCAGCTGGCTCCTCAGCCACCCCCAAGAATTCCAGCTGCTCTCCCACACCAGGGACAACTCCTGTCCTCGTTCCCCTGCCCCTCCTGGAGCCCCCAAAGCCCAGAGCACTGAGAGCTGTCCACTGCAAAGGTGATAAACCCAAGAGCAGATAAAAGGCAGAAATGAGACAGAGAAAGGAAAGGAGGATGTGTGTGTGTAAAGTCTATTTATGGCAAACTTCCAGTCCTTTGGCCACTATAAAGCAAAATCAGTGGATTTCATATAAATTCTCTGTATAAAGGAATGTCTATGAACTGTGTACAGTATGGCCCAGAATAAACATCTCATCATCAGCCTAACAGAGCTCCTCACAGAGGAAAAGAAGGTGCTTAGTCATGGTTCATCTTCCCAAGAAAATACTGTCCGGAATTGGACTAGTGCCCCAAAACACCATTTCAGGAACCACAGGAATTCCTTCAATGGAAAGGAAAAGCAGAGTCTGCCCAGGCTGGGGGAGCAGGAGCTGGGCAGGGGCCTCAGGGCTGCACTGCTGCTTTCAAGTCCGTGTGGTTGATGGGCAGGGGATGAGCCTCGGTGTTGAACACCCAGTCCTCCAGGGACAGCACATCATCTTCACAGAACAGAAGATAGAGGTACCTGGAGCCACAGGAGAGGGACACGGGGATCAGAGGGGCTCAGCAGGGACTCCAGCAGGCACAGGCAGCAGGATGTGCTGGGGCTGCTGCCTCTGCACTTGTGACACTTTCCCAGCTCCCTGGAAAATCCCCACCCTTCCCACTTAACCCAGTTCTGGATCACAGCAGAGCCCTTCAACCCCAGCACCCGGGCAGGAACCTCCAGGCAGCCAAAGGCAGCAGAGGCTCTGCAGCAGGAAACTCCCAAAGCTTTGCAGCCTTGCCCAGTTTCCCCCCAGAATGGGTTGGGAAAAGGAAAGATCCTGAAAGCTCCTCTGGTTCCAGCCCCCTCCCCCTGGAAGAGAAGACTTCCCCCTCATTATCTGAGGCTCATTAAGCAGCTGTTGCAGGAATTGTGCTGCTCTGGAAGGCCCCTGTGAGCCCAGACTTACTTCAGGGTCTCTGCGAGGAAGAAGCTCTGCTGCATGTTGTCGTGGGTGGGCGTGGTGGTGTAAACGTCCCGGATGCCAGAGAAGCCAGCGTCCACCCTGCAGTGCTTCTCCAGGGCCTGGGGGGGAACAGGACCCTCAGGCACCCCCAGTGCTGCGGGGGACCCACCCAGCACCGTCACTGCTGTCCAAGCCAGGTTACAAACCCAGCTCCTGCCCCTCACGGAGCACTGAGGGTTCCTGCAGCTCTGGGAGTCAGCCTGGCTCCAAGGGAACAGCAGGGGAACAGCAGCCACCTGAGCTGGCTGAGCGATGGCAGTGCAGCCCCCAGGGAGAAGAGAACACCCACAGCGCAGGTAACACACTGAACCGAGACACTGTGTATTCCTGCCCCGTGGCTCACGGCTCTGAGAACTAGCTGGGTTAAAAGGAACCTTAAAAATCCCCCATTGCCACCCCCATGCTATGGACAGGGTCACCTTCCACCACACCAAGCTTCTCAGAGCCCCACACAGCCTGGCCTTGAGCATTTCTGACATATCTCAGTGAAATAATTTCTGCTCCTTCCACTGACCAAAGCTGAGATTTTCACAGGAACACAGCGACCCCGGAGCTGTGCCCCCTGCAGCCTCACCTGCACCACCTCCCAGCCCCAGTGCCGGTACTTGGGCTCGTGGGTGAGCCTCCACAGGTACATGTAGCTCTCCACCACCTCGGGCCGCAGGATGTAGTAGCGCTCGCTGAGCCGCGTGGCCGTGGCCTCGCTGCCCGCGTCGAAGCGGAACGCCTCGGGGCCCAGCCTGGTGTCTGGGGAGAGACACAGAGAGAGAGGGAGCTGTCAGTGCCAGGGCAGAGCCAGCACAGTGCCAGGGCACACTCACAGAGAGCTGTCAGTGCCAGGGCACACACAGGGCTGTCAGTGCCAGGGCACACTCAGAGCTGTCAGTGCAGGGCACACTCAGAGCTGTCAGTGCCAGGGCACACTCAGAGCTGTCAGTGCCAGGGCACACTCACAGCTGTCAGTGCAGGGCACACTCAGAGCTGTCAGTGCCAGGGCAGAGCCAGCACAGTGCCAGGGCACACTCAGAGCTGTCAGTGCCAGGAGGGCACACTCAGAGCTGTCAGTGTCAGGGCACACTCAGAGCTGTCAGTGCAGGGCACACTCAGAGCTGTCAGTGCCAGGGCACACTCGGAGCTGTCAGTGCCAGGGCACACTCAGAGCTGTCAGTGCCAGGGCACACTCACAGCTGTCAGTGCCAGGGCACACTCACAGCTGTCAGTGTCAGGGCACACTCAGAGCTGTCAGTGCAGGGCACACTCAGAGCTGTCAGTGCCAGGGCACACTCGGAGCTGTCAGTGCAGGGCACACTCAGAGCTGTCAGTGCCAGGGCAGAGCCAGCACCATGCCACGGCACACTCAGAGCTGTCAGTGCAGGGCACACTCAGAGCTGTCAGTGCCAGGGCACACTCAGAGCTGTCAGTGCCAGGGCAGAGCCAGCACAGTGCCAGGGCACACTCAGAGCTGTAAGTGCCAGGAGGGCACACTCAGAGCTGTCAGTGCAGGGCACACTCAGAGCTGTCAGTGCAGGGCACACACAGAGCTGTCAGTGCAGGGCACACTCACAGAGAGCTGTCAGTGCAGGGCACACTCAGAGCTGTCAGTGCCAGGAGGGCACACACAGAGCTGTCAGTGCCAGGGCAGAGCCAGCACAGTGCCAGCCTGCTGCTGCCCTGCTGCTCAGGGTGCCAGGCCTTGGTTAAGGCTTTGCTCGGCCTTTTTTTCCACGCTGCCTTTGGAGAGAAGGGATCAGGACGATGGGAAAGGCTCCAGCAGCTGCACTGGTTTTATAAACAGAACATCAGGGGTGTGCTGGTCTCTGGTCTCCTGCGAGCACTGTCCAGCACTCAGACCCCTGCTTTCAACACCAGCCCTCTCCCTGCTGGAAAACATTTGTTCATGAGGGTGCCCAGAGCAGCCCCTGGATCCCTGGCACTGCCCAAGGCCAGGCTGGACAGGGCTTGGAGCAGCCTGGGGCAGGGGAAGGGATGGCAGGGGTGGGATGGGATTGAAGGTCCCTTCCAGCCCAAACCACTCCGTAATTCTGTGATCATGCCACAAGGTTCCCAGGAAAGCCACACACAGATGCTGCTGAGGCACAGACCCCCCTGCCAGGCAGTGCCCCATCCCCGGGGCTGGGGGTGCCCCCCGTGCCCCCCAGGGTACCTGAGCGTGCGTAGGACTCGTGGCAGGTGCTGGTGATCTCTGCTGCCAGCTCCCTGTGCCTCTGGCGCCGCTCCTCGGGGCCGTGCTCGGCCCCCAGGGCGATCATGCCCCCGGAGAAGCAGGCCAGGTGGCCCATCTTGTGGTCCAGGATGCCGCCCCGCCACTCCGCTATGTAGGTCAAGCCTCCCGCAGATTTTTTCACCAAATGCTTTTCTATTGCCTGCAGGGATGAAAATCAGGATTTCAACAGAGTGGACAGTAAGTAAGACTCACTCAGTGTCACTCAGTGACAGGAGTGAGCACCAAGGAAACCCAAAGATTTATTCTGAAGGTCTGAAACCTTCTCAGGAACCCCCCAAACCCACAGAGCAGCACCTGGCTCCTCACCTCCAAGGCATCGTCGTACATCTTCTTAGCTTCAGAGTCCTTCTTGTCTGACATCAGCCAGGATTTGATGAGATATTCATAAAAGCTGTCCCCGAGCCCCCCGATGGAGACGTGGTCTGTGGTGGGAGAGCCAGAAAAGAGCCTCAGCTTGATGACACACAATGAGCAGCTGCTGTACAAAGGGGAAACAATCACGTCCTATTTAATGCCCTTGTTCTCTCCTTCCTCTTCCCAGCTTCCTGGGGAGAGCTTGCAGCATTGCTTTTCAGAAAGGAAGAAAGGTGGAAAGTGCAATCAGGAAAAAAATGTTCTGTCATTTTCCAGAGCATTAGTATCCCTTACCAGAAGCATTCAGAGGCCTTATTTTACAAGTTATTTATACTGCAATGTGAAGATGCTTCCTGTTTATGGAGCCATCATCATAAATCCACCCTCATAAACCAAAAGCAGTGGTGGGTATTGATAGATTTCCATCTCGATGGAGCCCCTGGGAGCTGTCTCCCTGCCTCAGGAAAGGAAGGAGAGGCGTTGGATCCCACAGAGCTGCCAGCAAGGGGCTCCAGAGACACTCCTGGGCTTTGCCATTTGTATTCCTGGCTCAGGGAGGGACACTCAGCCCTGGGGAGGGCTGGGGGTTGCTGGCACATTAAAATGATGAAGTCAGGTACAGGGATGTGCACTGCACGTTCTCCTCTGCAGGAATCAAGTTTCCGAGGCTGTCTGCTGAGGGCACCCCCTGCTCTGACCTTCAGGAGGCTCTGAGGAATTGCAGTGTGAAATGGGGCTGGCAGCTGCAGGCTTGTGCCTGGGGGAGCTGCGGGATGGATTTACAGCTCCAAACTGAGCCGGGGGGGAACAGCAGCACTCAAAAGCAGGCAGGAACTCCCGTTTTTGGGAGAGCAAGACAAATCACCCTGCCTGGGCTGAGCCATCCCTGGTAATTAGCAGTGTCCACCCCTGGTCTGCACCAGCCTCATTTCCCAGCTGAGCACATGCAGCAGGTGCTCAGAGCTGCTCGGGGTTTTGTTTCCCCTCTCCTTGTACACAGATAAAGTCCCGAGGCTTATTCCAAATGCTGAATCCTCCCAGCAGCAGAAACCAACAGCCATGCATCATTTTCCTGACCTGAAGAGCAAACATCCCTGCCACACTGTGTCCAGTGATCCAGGGAATAATCCCTGGCAAAACAATGAGATTAAACACCCGCCTTCCGTGCGAGGAGAGAGGGCAGAGGATTTGCAAACACAGCCTGCCTTTAAAGAGCAGCCCTGTGATCCTGAGTGTGTCATTCATAAACTCACCAAGGCTGCAGCCCTGCTACGAAATCGTTTTCCACATGGCAGCAGCCCTGGCAGGGTTTGCCTCCCAGGAACCTGCAGGAATCAATCCCTGCCTTCAGCAGGGACTGGGCTTTCACTGCCCAGAGGGAGCCACAGTCTCCTCCTTTACAGGGGCTGCTCATGCTGCCACGTCAGAGATACACCTTTTAGGAAAATCACAGCAATTTCAAGAAAAACAGCTTCCTGCAAAGAGCTTTAATGGCAGGAGAGAAAATGAGGGCTGGCCCCTCCGGGGAGCGGCTGCAGCTGCCTCCCTGCTCTGGTCCTCCTCTGTTTCTGCCCAGCAGCACTGGAGATGCAGAAGGGGCTGATCACTCTCCTCCCTCCCTGCCAAGGTCACATCCTGAGCACCTGCCACAAACAGCCTGTGAAAGTCTGACTGGAGTCAGATTTCCAGGCCTTTGGCAGGAATCTGCCTGTCCCAACACGAGCAATCAGAGGCTGCTTTTAATGTGCTCTGAAAAGCACCAACAGGTCCCTCTTTACATCAGAGAGTTCAGGGCAATGCAGTGAAATCCGCAGACAGAAAATAGAATTAAATGCGTGGCAGAAGAGATGAGGGCTTCCTCACAGCACCAAAGGGCAGCTCTGCTTTAGTGGGACAACTGTGACCATCCCAGACACTTTGCTGGGACCAGCCCTGGCACTGAAAGGTCGGGGATTGCTCACAGCCAGAGCTCTGTCCCTGCCTGTTGCCACCAGAGCCATAAAAGCAGCAGTGGGAAAAGTCTGGAGTGATCCAGCCCAGCAAAAAGTGCAACAAAGCACAGGGACACCAGGTGATGCAAGGACTCAGAGTAACCTCCTAGATAATAAATGTCACCCACTGACAGGTTCAAACCAGTCTGCAGAAAGAGACTTTTCTTTGACAACATCAAATGCAGCAGCCAAAACAAGCAGGTCAATAACTGAGCAGAAAGTGGAGGTGAGAGGTCGGGGCACAGCTGCAGAAGTGGCACCTCCTGCTCCTACCACGGGGCAAATCTCTGCCCCTGGGTGGCCTGAGAGGAGGGACACAGCCTGTGTGTCACCCTGTGTGTCACCCTGTGTGTCACCTGTGTGTCACCTTGCCCTGGGTGCTTCCAGGACTCCCCTGCTCTCTCCAAGACCTTCCCTGATTGTTGCCCCCCCTGCCCACCACAGCAGCATCTCCCAATGCCCCATCTCCAGTGCTGGGTTCCCAGCAGGAGAGAGGAAATTGTTCTTATCTCATCCTTCCTTCCCGAATTGCTCTCTGCAGGGGTGCCATGGTAACAGGAACAGGAATGCACAGGAGAATCCAGCCCTGATCCGAGGGGGATCCCAGGCTCCTCCAAGCCCCTCTGCCTCTCCAGGTGATTCCTCACTTTCTGCAGCCCCTCTGGAGGGGAATCTCACAGTGCTGATTCCCAGTCCCTGTGAGAGGGGCCCTGTGCCACCACCCCCTGTGCAGGGACACCCAGATCCTCTCCCTGGAGCTGGGACCCTCAGCAGCCCTGCACCCTGCCAAGCCTGGCTTATCTCCTGCACCCTGCCAAGCCTGGCTTATCTCCTGTGCCACAGCCAGCCTGGCTGCTCTGGCAGGGAAGGATGGAGGCCTGGGATGCTGCAGGCAGAGGAGGCAGGGGAGGCAGGGGGAGGCAGGGGAGGCAGGGGGAGGCAGGAGGAGGCAGGGGAGGCAGGAGGAGGCAGGGGAGGCAGGAGGAGGCAGGAGGAGGCAGGGGAGGCAGGGGGAGGCAGAGGGAGGCAGGGGAGGCAGGAGGAGGCAGGAGGAGGCAGGGGAGGCAGGGGGAGGCAGGGGAGGCAGGAGGAGGCAGGAGGAGGCAGGAGGAGGCAGGGGAGGCAGGAGGAGGCAGGAGGAGGCAGGAGGAGGCAGGAGGAGGCAGGAGGAGGCAGGGGAGGCAGGAGGAGGCAGGGGAGGCAGGAGGAGGCAGGGGAGGCAGGGGGATACCTACGCTGCACCCAGCTCCCCGTCACCGGGCTCAGGAAGTTGGGGTACAGCCCCTGCGGCTTCTCCACTCTGTTGAGGACCCTGCGGATGTTCATCACCTGTGGGAGAGAGAGAGACAGGGCTGGGTCACTGCTCTGCTGCCAGGGCTCAATCTCTGCTGCCAGGCCTCAATCTCTGCTGCCAGGGCTCAATCTCTGCTGCCAGGGCTCAATCTCTGCTGTCAGGGCTCAACCTCTGCTGTCAGGGCTCAATCTCTGCTGCCAGGGCTCAATCTCTGCTGCCAGGGCTCAATCTCTGCTGCCAGGGCTCAATCTCTGCTGTCAGGGCTCTCTGCCCTGCTGCCAGGGCTCAACCTCTGCTGCCAGGGCTCAACCTCTGCTGCCAGGGCTCAATCTCTGCTGTCAGGGCTCAATCTCTGCTGTCAGGGCTCAATCTCTGCTGCCAGGGCTCAATCTCTGCTGCCAGGGCTCAACCTCTGCTGCCAGGGCTCGCTGCCAGCCCTGTGCTGAGCCCTGCCTGCCCCAGCCCAGCCTGGCACACCGGGCTCAGACAGGGCCCTGCTGGCAGCCCGGGCTGGGAGATGCTTTAGGCTCAGCCCAGTCTTGGGCCAGCTCTGTGGGATTTCACAAGTGGTTCTGGGAACCCTGCAAAGCCCCAGTTCAGTTTGGTACCGTGATCCAAAGCAATCCTGGGAGATCTTCCAGTGCCTAAAGGGGCTACAGGAGAGTGGAGAGAGACTTTTCCCAAGGGTGTGGAGTGACAGGACAAAGGGAAATGGCCTCAAGGTGAAGGAGGTCCAGTTTAGATGGGATATTGGGAAGAAATTCCTCCCTGTGAGGGTGGGCAGGCCCTGGCACAGGCCAGCTGTGGCTGCCCCTGGACCCCTGGCAGTGCCCAAGGCCAGGCTGGACAGGGCCTGGAGCAGCCTGGGACAGGGGAAGGTCCCTGCCGTGGCAGGGGTGGGATGGGATGAGCTTCAAGGTCCCTTCCAAACCCAAATGTGATTCTGTGTTTGGGGATCTGGGTGGAAATGGGAGATGTGAGCGATGCCAGGGGTGATTTTTTCCATGATCCAAAGGGGAAGGAGTGGCAGGGATGAGTGACTCACACAGCACTTAAATTCACCATGTGGTCACTTAACCTGATGAATTGGGGCCTTTAATTTCAACAACAGACACTTCCTTTAATACCCCAGAACAGCCAGCACTTAACTCTCTAAAGCCTCCCTTGGTTTCACCCCCATTAAATCCAATAGGCCTTTCCCTTAAGGGACCCAGTTAAATTCCATGCAGCATAAATATTCTATTATAACCTACAGAGCAGCTAATTCGCCCTAAACCTTTTACAAAATCAGACAATTTGCACACCAAAAGCTGCCTACAGGCTTAAGCCGGTGCTTCCAAGGAAGTTGTCAGGCTCCATAATATTTACTGGAGTTTAGGAGCTTGGCATATTAATGACAGGTTTGAATAAGAGACACAGATGGACTTTAATTCCTGCTAAAATCACTCAAGTCCCAAGCTGGGAGTTCATGAGTTATCTGCAGTAATTTCCCGCAGGCTGGGCTGTTAGAGCCCACCCCATCCCACATTTCCCCTCTCTGAGGGTGGCAGGGTGCCTGTGATCCATTTTCTGTGCACACATCAGCCCAGGAGAGCCCCTCAGAAAGGTTTTGCCCTTTTCCCTCCACGGGCTTAGGAGAAGGAGAGGAAAATCTCTCAGGCTGGGGACAGAGGTTCTACCCTGGCTCAAAATGCCACGGTTTGAACCCAGAACGATGCAATTCTGTTTTTAGCAGTGCATCCCCAGTGTTTCCTCGTGTCTCCCCTCCCTCCATTCCCTCACACATTTCCTCTCCACAGCACCGCTGCCTTTCCTGGCCCCTCCCCAGCTCCCCCTCCCTGGGAGCAATTTGTCATTATCCCTGTCCTCAGGAATTGTCCTCAGCCTTGTCTCTTTATTTCACATCACCAGCCTCTCTTTATCTTCCCACAGCGTTTCCTGTTTCCCTTCACCCTCTGTGACATTCCTTCACTCCTCCCACCCTCACTGCTTTCCATCCCCTCCATCCCAGCTCCACTTTGCTCTCCCAGCTCCTTCCTCCTCTTTTTTTCCTGTCTCTCCTTCAAATTCCCTCCTTGTTTCACAACTGACAGGCCTGCACTGCACATATCCTGGAAAAGCATCATTTTTAAATTGTTTTTTTTGGCAATCCTGTCTGGTTTTATCCCCCTGTGGCGCTCTGGACAAGCCCCATTTCCCTTGGGCTCACAGTTTGGATCCTGCCTGGAACAATCCCTCAGAGCAGGTTCTGGTGGGATCTGATGGCTGCACTTTGGCTGTGCCCCTCTCTAAAACTCACACAACTCCACCCACACTGGGAAAAACACCCCGGGAGGGAGAGGCCAGTCCAGCTGGGGGTTACTTGCCTTTTCTGCAAACACTGGGTTGCCAGAGAGCTCGGAGAGGTGCAGGAATTCCAGGTGCAAGGTCCCAAATTCTGCCAAGATGCTGCTCCCAGCGGATGCCCAGCCCCAGCTCCAGCTCATGCCACTGCAGGGAGAGGAAAGGGAGCCCTGAGTGCCAGGAAAACCCAGCCAGAGCCCGGGCTGCCCTGCCCCAGGGGCGTGTGCTGCACCCCAGGTGTCACTCGGGCATGGAAAGGACACACACAGATTTCCAGCAGCAGTTCCAGTGGGGTGGAGCTGTGATTTTCCAGTGATCTTCCAGAGATTCTTTAGGATTGGGCTGACACACAGACTGCACAAACTGCATTTTTTTTATTTTGTGGGAGAGGAATTCCTCCTGAGCAGCTCAGCTGAAGAACAGCTTTGGAAGAGCACTGCCACCCTGCCCTACAGAGATGTTTTGGGATGAAATATCCTTGTGGCACCCCCAGCTCTGGGTGTCCCTGGAACCCCGCAGACAGGACAATGTCCTGGGGATGCAGGGCTGGATGGAAGGACTCGGTCCCCGGGCAGACCCTGGGGTGCTGCCCCAGAGCCACCTCAGATGTGTGGTGGCTCCGGTTTCCACCTCCTCGCAGTCAGTCCCGGGGAGGTGACAGTTCCCAGGGACACGGAAGGGTGGGGGTGACACTAGATGGCGCCGGGAAACTTGGCTGGGAGAGGAGAAGGGTTTGTTGTTTACAGGAGGTTAAAACTGATGATCCTTCTGAGCACGGAAAAAAAAAAAAGGAAAAAGAAGAGAGAAGTTTCCCTCGCTGTGAGAGAAAAGCATCGCAGGTCCCGAGTGTTGTTTGCCTCCACACAAAGAGCCATTAGAGAAGCGATGCTCTGCCCTGCCCAGTCCCTGCCCGCTGCTCCGGGAGCACCAGGGCAGCCCCGATGGGGATCCTGGCAGCTCCTGCCTGTCCCGAACACAAACCCGGTGAGCCCGGGGCTGTGGGGAAGCCGGGCACAGCTCTCACACCTGTAGAGAGACAATTCCTTCCCTGAATTACCGCTCTGGAGGGCGGCTGGAGCGAGCACAGAGCTGCCCTCCCTGTGGGGCTGCAGCAGCCCCGTGTTTATTGTCACAGCAGCTCGGGGGGGGTCACTGAGACCACCAGAACCCTGTCCCAGGGACCTGCCCTCCCCAGCCACTGAGCCTTGGGTCAAACAACCCAGCAAAGTTCCTGGGGAGGGGTCTGGAGGAAACCGAGCCCGTCTGCAGCGTGTCCCGGGTCAGGAGCAGCCTGCAGGCAGCCCCTGCAGGAAAACATTTCTTCAGCCTGGATAAACCGGGCTGTCACAGCTGCTCTGCTGTTAACAGCTCAGAGGAAGCCACTGTGTAAAGGACCTTGGCCTCCAAGGGAGAAGAACATGCCCAGAACCTCCTTTATCTCCCAGATAAATGGATCTGAAATGTCGAATCATTGCCTTCCCTCATGGGGATGTGAAGCAGCAAAACCAGTGCCAGGTCAGGAGAGAGGCCTGGGGATGCTGAGGGGAATCTGGGGGTTCAGAGGGTTTGGGGAGTGGTGAAGGAAAGCAGGGCCAGGGTCAGCACAGGGCCAGGGGCACCGAGCAGCAGCTGCAGCAGACACAGCACTGCAGGGCTGGCAGGGAAGCAGGGGTGACACAGGACACAGAACCACGGGAAGAGAGGGGACCCAGAGGAAAAGGTGACAGCAGGAGATAAAGGCAGCCGGTTATGGAAGAGCTGGCGGGGCTGTCTGTGCTTGGGCCCTGGAAAATGAATGTGCAGAATTGACTCAATGCCAGGGGGGGTTTTTGGTTTTAAATTTCTGAACGTCCTTTTTACCCCACTGCCCAAGCTGCCACCAGAGGCCCACACACGCTGCAGGACTCTCCTCCTTTTGGGGTGCTGAGGCCTCTCTGGAATTAGCACATCCTTGCAAAAGCAGAATTGGAGAGAATTCCTTGTTGCAAAACTCTTCTGGGCTTTGTTTTGGCTCTGATATTTGGGTCAGTGTGGCCTCACAGCCTCTCCTCGCCCTCCTCTTCTTCCCCTTTCACACTGAGTAATTCCCTTCCCCTGTGGGTTTCCAGCCTTTGGCTGCTCATGGTGCTGCTGCAGCAGCTCCGGCTGTGGGTGCAGCTCCCTCCATCCCTGCTCCTAAACCGAGTGACACTCCAGCCCTCAGAGCAGCTCCACAGCCCCAGGGCAGAGCTCCAGGGTTCTGGGCATGGCTGGGTGTCCTGGCCATTTCCTCAGCTCTCACTCAAGGTCACTAGCGAAACACTTTGGGAATGTCTGGGCAGACAGAGGCTGCTTCGATTGTCTTCACAAAGGGCAGGGGAGGGTTTGGCATTTCTGTGAAAGGTTAGTCTCTGCAGAGCTTTATCAGCCACGGAGGAAGCAGGATGTGTGTGCTGTACAAAAGGACAATTACAGGGCTGCCAGTGGCTCCAGTTTTCCCCGGGATCAGGAGCACATCAGACAGCTGAGGGGTGACAGTGATATTTGAGCAACGCAGCAGCCTCAGCCAAATACTCGGAAGTCTTTTGCCTGCAGAGCCAAGCAGGAGATTTGGGCTAAGGGCTGGATAATGACTTTCAGGGTTTCACAAGAGGTGGGGATGAAAGGCTTGGTTAACCCTCACTCCCTGCCGCTCTCATCCACGGGCTTTGTTTGGAGGCATCAGAACCAGCAAATCCAAATCCAGAAAGAATTGTCTGCCAGGAGAGCCAGGGAGCAGCAGGGCAGCCCCAGCTCTGCCTGTGTCTGCTGCCAGACCTTCTGCAGGGATTTACTGAACTCAGCTGCCTCCCCTGGCCATGAGAACATCACCAACCTCAATTCTGGGGCTCTGAGGAAGGACAGAGCCTGTCTGGGGCTGTGTGCTGTACTCTCCCCCCTTCCAGCACCAAAACTGTCACCAGTCCCATCCACTCCCTTGCCCAGTTTTTCCAATTTTTAAAATCATTTTCCTGGATAAATTCACATGCATCTAGCTGGGCACACTGAAAAAATCCATGCTACAAGCAGACTACAAAATCACCTTTCAAAGAAAATGAGAGTGAGGAAAACACTGTTGCAGCAGGGAGCCCTGTCAGGAGGCACAGGAAGAAACTGTGCACAGCCCCAAATGAATAAAACACGGCTGGGTTTGACCTGAGTCACCTGCAGCCTGTGCCAAGGTCTGAGCTGGCAAAGAAAATGCCCTCGAGGAATCTGCTCAGAGGGGGCAGCTCTGAGGAGCTGCTGCTCCAAAGCAAAGGAAATGCTGGTGAGGACTGTGCCTTGCCTGCCCAGGTTGATGACTCCACGTGGGATTCCAGTGGGGGTGTTGAAGGCTGGCAGGAGTTTCTCCCCAAGTTCCAGAGCTTTGCTCCTGAACACCTGTTGAAAGGGAGGATAAATATTTGATGAAATGAGTCACACAGGATTCTCTCCCATCCCCTTTTCCAAACTCATCATAAAACACTGGAAGTGCTGCGGTCTGAGCACCTCCTGTTCCAGGTGTGCTCTGCTCTGGTTCCCCTGTACAAAAAAAATCTGAACCAAAAGTTTCACTGAACTTTGGCATCTCTAAATTTCCTCTCAAACCAGCACCCAGTCCCCTGGCAAAGCCTCAGCCTGGGCCAGAGCAGCTCACAACAGCACCCTGTGATCTGAGCTGATCCCAAGAGTGCTCTCCAAATTCTTCCCATTCCCAGGATGGCAGAGAGCACAAGGAGCTGAAATGGCTGAGTTAAAATCAGAAGAAATCTTTCTAGGCCGAGGCACTGTTAGATCTACAGCGTGGGCTTGCCCAGCTCGTGCCATCTCCTATTGTAAAACCCAGATTTGCACAGAACCATCTTCTCCTTGCAGCTCTGCCAAGGAGGATTCGTGGTTTCGTGGCCAAGCTGCTCCTTTTGCACTGGTAATGCCTCAGTTTGGGGCTCTGCAGTCCAATTGCAGCTGATGGTGCCTTGCAGCACAAAGAACACACACAATTATTTTGGGACAAACTGATACTAGCACTAATCTTCGCTGCAGAGATTAGTCCTGATCAAGAGAAGCCTCTAAGTGACTTAGGAGATAAAGCACAAGCCTTTTACCTCTAGCCCTGTGGTGGTGGCTCTCAGAAAGCAGGAATTTATTGCTCTAAAAATACAGCACCGAGGAAAGCTGAGCTCTCCTGTGGGCTGCAGACCTTTGATATCTCACAAGGAAACAGGGGCTTGGTTCAGAAGGGAAAGCAGGAGACAGGGACTGGTTTTTGCCTTTCAGCCCAGTGACACTGACTGGGTAAGTGACAGGCACTGCCCCAGCTGCTGATGGGACTTCAAGAGGTCACTGCTGCAGTTTTACGGTTTAGTGTGGTTCCTTTTTGCTCTGTTGATCTGAAACCTGTTGAAGTTGTCACTGAGACAGACTCTGAGTCGGGCACTGAAGTCTTTGAGAGTTTTCCCTGGAGGGGAAGCACAGAGGGAAGTCATTCCTGGAACTCATTTAAAATGCAGCTGGAGTGAGAGAGCTCTCCTGGATCAATGGTGCCACTGTGCAGGAGCCACCCCACCCCTGTGCTGGGCAGCACCAGGGCTGAGCTCCCAGGCAGGGCCAGTCCTCACAGATCTCCCCTGAACCTGAGCTCCAGCTCCCCAAAGACTGCCAGGGCAAAGGAATAATCTCCTCGTGTCCCTACAGCCAGCTGTAAAATCCCAGCCCAGGCAGGTTATCAAACAGATTATGGCATTATGGCCTCTGTGGGCCGGGCAGGAGGGAGGGGAGTGGAAATGAGATCCTGCTCCAGCCAGGGCTCAGGGGGATGCAGCATCCACCAGCCACAGGGGCTGTGAGTGCCGGGCTCTGCAGCTCAGGAATTCCTGCTCCAGAGGGGGATGTTCGGCTCAGTGTGGAGCACCTGCCCCTCCTCAGCCCGAGGCAGGAGCTGGGATCATGTCTGATGAAATCTCACCCGACTTGGAAGAGAGAGGAACAAGTACAAAGACAAAGATCCTCCGCAAATGGCATTTCCCCGGGGAGCAATGTGTCCAACTGCAAACGTGCCTGGCTACAATTGCCCACAGGAGGAAAGATCTCTGGCAAATGAGCCATGCACGGTGTGTGCAAGGTAATTATTCGAGGCTTAATTAAAGGAACATTAGTGGCACTTCCATATTCACAAAAACGATGGGTTTGGCCTGTTTTTATGGGGGGATTATCTCAGAGCAGAGCTCTGGAGAGCCCTCCCCGCCGTGCTGGGGGTGGCAGGGACACTCCGAGGGGACAAACCTCCTCTCCAGTCAGGTAGTAGGTGGCCAGCAGCCCTCCGATGTAGCGGATGTTCACCTCGAACAGGGACGCCTCTCCATTCTGCAGACACACAAGCACAGCCCTGAGAGGTGACAGCAGCACAGCCCAGCCCCTGCCCAGCCCTCAGCCCTTGGGGTGCTCTGCAGCCCCAGGGCAGCCTGGAGGGCAGAGAAACACCCACACTGCCCCTTTATCACTGTACAGCAGCTGAGCCAGGCAGGGACATTGCAACCACACAGCCACAGGATCTGCTGAGCTGGAAGGGACCCCCAGCATCATCCAGGGCAGCCCCAGCCCTGACACCCCAACAAGCCCACCCTGGGCACCCCTGGGAGCTCTGCCAGCCTCGGGGCCGTGCCCATTCCCTGGGGAGCCTGGGCAGTGCCAGCACCTCTGGGGGAACAACCTTTGCCCGACATCCAGCCTAAACCTCCCCTGACACAGCTTGAGACAGATCACAGCACTCAGCTTCAAGCAAAGCTCGTGGGTCTTGCAGTCCCTGGCTTGCCTGTCTGGACTGTGACAGCTCCTTGTACAGAAGCAATATTGAATGAATTTCCCCCTTGCCTCCCTGTGCTGTGCTCCCTGACTCCACGGATCAATCCATAGCATTCACTCTTGTCTTTACAGATCAATCTATTCTGCAGGCCAAGATTAAAAGCTTTTATGAAATCCAGATAAATTATCTCCCAGTTGATTTTGTCCCTTGTTTATCGATTCAGTAACAGACTGAGACCATTCACCAGATTTATCAGATGTGGGCTGCCTTTTATGAATCCATGAATGCCAGTGGTGCCCTCCCAAATGATGCTTCTCTACAAAGGCAGCTGCAGGCATTGTCCCCGTGGGACAACCATTCCTCACAACAACTAGACTGGCATTAAACAAATAAAAGTTTAAGCTGCGCTTTGGTTTAACATTCTCTGAGTGTGCCACTGATGAGATGCCATCAGCTGGGGATGAGGAATGCAGGGGCTGGCTCAGAGCACGGCCAGGGACAGGGGAGGGACAGGGGAGGGACAGGGGAGAGACAGGGCAGGGACAGGGGAGGGACAGCACCCTTCAGCTGCCAGCACTGCTGCTGCAAAGTCCCAGCACAGCCCCACGTGTCCAGCAGAGCTCCAGGAGCCCAGGGAGAAGCAGCTCTGGCCGTTTTTAGAGGTGATGCCCTTCCTCCCAAACCCTGGCTCCCTCTGTGCTCCCCCTCTGTTGCTGAGGTGTCACACAGGTCCCAGCAGGGACCAACAAAGGGCCCAGACAAGGGGAGCTGGGTTTACAACCTTCATCTAATTTAATAAGATCTTGTCTTATCTCAGGCAGACATTTACCTGAGATGAAACAGAACTTGTTCTTTGATGAAAATTTCCTTGGAGTGTCTAATAATGAGTGTCTGTTTCCATAACCCAGGCCAAAACACAGGAACAATTAAACACTGAACCTCATTTTCAGCCAGACACGGTGAGGCTGATCTGGTGGCCCCTGCTGGAACCAGCAGAAATTTGGGGTGAATCACTGCACTGTTCCCTTTGGCCTTAGAAAGAGAAAAGAACCAGCTGGGTGGTTTCTTCCCCCACAGAGCCCATGGTTTCCCTGCCCAGAGGACTCCTGGGGAAGGTTGTGATCAGGACTGGCAGTTTAGGTGGCACAGGCAGGCATTCCCAGCACTGACTCACCACGTTCAAGTCAAAGCTCTTCTCCACCCACTGCTTGGCTTCTTGGAATTCCTCCTCGAGTTCCATGATGTAGAGGGTATCTAAGGCATCGATCACAGTTGCTCCTCGAAGGCCTCCTGTGTGGCAAAAACACACCAGAGGTTTGTAGGCAGCTCTGAATCAGCCTGGGGGGCTGGCACAGCAGCAGCTCCCAGGGCTGGGGGTGTCTGGGGGGATCTTCCACCAGGGCTGCTCAGCTCTGCCACCCAAAACTGGAGAGGTCCAATCTTCAGAGGCCTGAAAGAAGTCTGAATTCTGGAAGAGCTCCCCCAAGGAACAGCTCCGGGCCCACACCTGAAGCCCCCAGTCCCAGCTGCAAGCCTTGGCCTTGTTTACAGCCCTGCCCTGGCCAAAGTGGCTCAGCAATGCCAGCCTTGGCCACTGCTTCGCTGCAGAGCTTTGTTCAGCCTCTGTGCAACCACTGCCCAGCTCTGAGAGAACTCAGTTTTATTGTGCAAGAGCGCCCAGGGCAGGGCTGTGATCCTTCTGTCCTGATGCAGAGTTGGTGTTCTGGGGCACAAATATTTTTGTTCCATGCCACGACCAGCACAGACACAAACCCCAGCCTCTCCTGGAGGCTGGCCAGAATCTCAGTGACCCTTGAGCAGCGTGGGGGATTTAGGGACCTTGTCCAGCTCCCTAAAACTCCTCCTGCCACGGGGCAGCCAAGGGCGTGAACTCCTGACTCAACACTGCCCATCCAGGCCATCCCAGCCCTGGGCAACTCAGCAACACAAACCCCCACGTGGGGCTCCAGTCTGGAACCATCCCCACTCACCCAGCTCCAGTCTGGAACCATCCCCACTCACCCAGCTCCAGTCTGGAACCATCCCCACTCACCCAGCTCCAGTCTGGAACCATCCCCTGACCCAGCTCCAGTCTGGAGCCAGCCCAGCCATCCCTCTGGGGTGTGGCACAGGCTGAGGCTGCCTCTGCAGCACCACACACGCTCTGCTCAGCTGAGCCACATTCCCACCCACCCCTGGCAGACCTTTGGGGATCTCTGCCAGCAGAGACGCTTGGATGAGGTTCAGGTTTTGTTTCTGCAGCAGAAGCTCCTCGTACCAACCCTGTCCCCATCACCTCCCTCTGCACAGACTCACTGCCATGCCCAGGGATTTTCCTCATTTCTGTTTGGCTCAGTTCTCCTCCTCACTCACACACTTTCAGCTGCTCTCCCAACTTCCCCCAGCCTTTCTCTGCACTCTCAGATGGGTTTGGCACTTCTCTCATACCTTCAGTGCTACTTCAATTCCCGTTCTGCTTAAGAGAGGAAAACCCAGCTGGGTGCTGTGCTGCAGAGGGGAGAGGGAGCAAAGGTGAACTGTGTGCCATCAGCCTTTGGTCTGCTCTCCCCACGGGACAAAGGGGCCGTGTCTGATCCCCGCAGCCCAGGGAGGGCTCAGATCCACCCATTCCGGGCTCATTCCTCCTCTCAGCATTCCTCTCCCGTAGGGAAGGATCCTGCCTTATTTTGTTGATGCTACAAGATTGCAGTTTTGACACTTTTCAGCCAGCCAGCACATCATTGCTTTAATAAAAACCCAACCAGGACTTTACTGCTCAACTACAGATTGCTGCCTTTCGGATGCTGTCTGCATCAAAAGCAGGGGCTGTGGGAGAGGAGGAAGGCGCCTGAAACAGCCTCCAGAAATCCATTTATTCCCGCAGGCCTGGGAAATGATCATCTAACTGGAGCCATCTCCGGGAGCAGTGGGTGGATGGAGTCAAACAGTCACTGGATCAACTGGTGGGCTCTAAAAATCAGCCGGGCTGGGGTGGGCCTGGAATGTTTGCCAAAAGCACTGACCATGAAAAACAACACCGTGGCAGGCAGCGCTGCTTTTATCAGCCCTAATGAGTCTTCAATATTAACGATGATGGGATTTTTATACACTTTCCTGTTAGTGAGGAGAGGCGTGATGGGGAGGCAGGGAAAGCATTTTAAGCAGGGAAGGAAGGGCAGTGGCACCTGAGGCACAGCCTGTTACTGTGATATTCTGAGAGGAAAATCACACTCGGCTTAATTTGATGATATAATCAACAAAAGCTTTTCATAATCTGCAGAGAGACAATGAGGAAAGTTGGATTTGCTCGAGCTAAATGGAGACAAAGAGACAACAAACTCACCATTTTCTGGGATGATTAATTGAAGTGAGAAATATTGGTGGAATCTACAGAGCCTTTTATGTTTTTAGCAAGTCAGGCCTTTAACGGGGTGAATTGCTCTGGGGATTGGGAACACGCTCTGCTCTCTGCTTGGAGTGGCTCAGCTCTCCTGCCTGTGTTTGACAAAGTGGAGGGCAAACCCCGCTCCCCTGCTGCTTTGTCTTTGTGTCACATCAAACATTTGTTTTAAACATTCCCTCACCCTCTGCATCAGAGCAACCTCGGGCTGTGTGTTCTGTACCAGGGGCTGGGCCGTGTTCCCTTTCTTCTGCAGCGCCTTTGAAGCGGCTGCAGACGCTCGGTGCCTCCTCCCCTGCAGCCCCCGGAGCTCCCCACGCCGGGATGGATGGATGGAACACCCTCAGCTCCTTCCCCTCCTCAGCCCCTGCTGAGGACAGCAGGGACAGTCCCTGGCCCCCAGGCTGTGACACCTTCTCTCCCTCCTGCCCTGAGCAGAAGGATGGAGCTGCCACAATTGGTGTGTGCACAGCCCAGCACAAACACCCCCCTGGCAGCTCCTCCTGCCCCCTCACACCACCAGCACCTCTCAAAGGGGAGGCAGCTCGAAATCAAATCAAACCCCTCGCTGTCACTCCTGACTCTGGCTGACACCCTCATCTCGAAATTGCTGGTTTCAGTCTGACTGTACTGGCTCTGAGGGAGTTCTAAAGTAGGAACCAAGAAACCCTCAGAAGAAACCCTTGACAGAAAATCTCCTGGAAGCACCCAGAGCTGGGAGCAGAGGCTTTTAAGCAGGACCCCACATCTGAGACTGTCTCCACAAACCCAAGTGTGCTGTGAAAAGCCCCTCCTGATCCTGCCCCACAGGGGCTGGCGTGGGGATACCTTCACCAGGGAGAGGCTGAGTCACTCTGCTGGTCCCAAATCGTGGGGATTTAGCATCCACAGCAGCTCCTCACTGCCCCGGGAGAGAAGAGCCACAGAACCCCAGATCAGCTGAGCTGGAAGGGACCCACCAGGATCATCCACTCCCTCCACTGGGACTGAGAAGAACGGGGACCTCAGGAGGATTCCATGAGGTCTGAATTTCTGAGTGTCACAGCAGCTCTGGGGACGGGGCCTCTGCCCAGAGTTGTCCCCTGAGCGATGATCAGGGGAGGAGAAGCAGCAGCTGATGGAGCAGACAAAGGTTCATCTCTCCCTGAGTAAGGAGGGCCTGTGCCACCCCGTATTTGCTCTTTTGTGCAGCAGAAGAATGGAGAGAGGAGTGTGGGCAACAAGGCTGCTCTGTTCCTGCTCCCACCCACCCCAGGAGCCCGAGCCCTGCCGCAGAGAGCACTAACGAGCATTAACTTAATTAACAGAGCGCTGGGGAAGGGTGCTGGGTGGAGAGGGGCTGGCATTGTGAGGGCTGTGAGGGGTTTTTTTTTGGGTTTTTTTTGTGGGAGATGACTCAGGCTCTAGGAAGAAATTCTGCCCCAGATGAAAAACCTTGGGGTGAGGTGTTCACATGTCCAAGTCCAGACTCACCTGCACCTGCCTCTCCCCGTGGCCTAACCCCAGCACCCAGGGCTGGAGAAATGTGGGATTTTGCAAAGAGGAGCAGCTGTGATGGGAGGGATGGAGAGCGCTGCCTTCCCTCGCTCCCCTCTTCCCAAAATAGCCCACGTGGAGTATCTCAGCCCAGCTAGGAGACTTGAAGGGCTCCCAGCTGCAAGTCTGCCCCTTGAGAGCCTTAAAAAAAGCCACAAAAGTGATGCTTCAGCAGCCAAGTAGCTACAAGTGGGGTCTGAAATAGCCTCTTCCTCAGGAAGCAGAGCTCCTTCCAAAGGCTCTCCTGAATCCATCCCACTCTCCACGCCTGGGGAGCCACGGACAACGAGGACCCTGAACCACGGGCTGGACTCTCCTGTCCCACCAGCTTTGCTTTGGGGTCCAAGGAACAAGGAGGAGTTCAGGGGGTGCCTTTGGAAAGGTGAACACAGTGCAAGAATTCCCCAGCAGCAGGAGATGGGAGCATCCTCACCAGGATCTCCACCAGCTTTCCAGCACTCCCTGATGTCAGGGTTTAGCTCCAATAAAAACTATCTTTCCACAGGCTGGTTTGGGATTGGAAGGGGCCTTCGAGTTCATCCAATTCCAACCTTCCTCTAGAAAATTCCTTGTGCTGTGTCCCCCTGTTTAGAGCCACGTTCCCTGGGATTGCCATCGGCTGTTTGCCCCAGGGGTGGAGGGAAGCCCAGGCTGAGCTCCGCCAGCCCTGCAGCAGAGCCTGGGGAATCTCATCTCTAAAGCCCTCAGCCCCAGGAGGGCTGGTCCTGCCACTTGGCAAAGAACCCTTTGTGGAGTTACTCAGTGAACAGAAACCAAATCCTTCATTTCCAACAAAGCCATCTCCAGCCCCGCACAGTAACGCATTGTGCCAACGCCCCAAGTGAACAGCACAAGCCATTAGGAAGATATCAGACTTAATCTTGCATACAGCAGGACTGTTTAAATGCTACGGAACAGGGGGTTCAAACAGCTCTTTGCTAACTTTAATAACAGAGTTTACAACTGAAAAGCAGGAGCAGAAGGGGGAGGAATTTAGATCAGCGCAACGTAAACCCAGATCAAAAATGAAAGGTCTTGACTCCCACTGTTCTTATGTCAAATCGTATTTGTCAAAACAGAAATTAGTGCTGAAATCTTGTTTGGAATAAAAATTAGGATGCAGTTTCTATGGAACATGATGAACTGCTTAACTGCCAAGGCACAGGGGGCTCTGGTTGTCACTGGTTGTTTACCTTCACCTCTTGGGGTACGGGGGGAAAACACGAGATCCCTTCCCCTGGTTCTGCTGGTTTGAAGGCTTCAATTAAAATCAGTGCCTTGTTACAGCAGGAGTCTGAAAAATTACCATCTCCAATTGCTGCTTTTTTTGGTCCTTTTTCTCCGTGACAGGGCTTGGAGAGCAGCCTGAACTCCTGACATTTATCCCAAGATGTGTGTGAGAAGCCTGGGAGCTGCCTGGGACCGCGTCACCACACAGCTCCTGGCTGTCCAATTCTGGGAGAAATCCACACAGAGACGTTTTACACAGCTCAGGATTATCTTGGCAACGAAGCAAACTGTGAAAATCACTGCAGCTCCTTGAAAAATCTGCCCTGCAGCCAAGATTTGCCAGTCCCTGTGTGGAGCTCCAGGTCAGGCACAACTCGAGGCCGGGAGCCTGCAGCTCCTGAGGTGGGAATCTGGGTTTAGGCCAGAGCTCCCTGCCTGCTCTGGGCTTTAGCTTCTCCTGCCAGCCTAAAAAGCAAGAGGAATTTCCCTCAAAGCATGAAAAGAAAGAGGCTTTAAAGGAAGAGAATGTGATGGTTAGAGAAATAAGAATTCATTTATCCACCACATCCGACCTGTCTGTTCTTCCCAAGCACTCTGCAGCAGCCATCCCCTCCCCTCTGGAACGGTGCAGGAATGCTCCCCACACGTTATTTCCTGACAATTCCTCCCAGCACGGTCCTGCAGCACTCACAGCTCACACCAGGCATGGGCTCTGCGAGAGGAGCTCCTGCTCAGGAGATGCTCTCCAGGGCAAAGTCACTGCTGCCACTGCAAGGATCAGCCCCAGGAGTGAGGGATCCCCAGGACAGGGCTGCTACTGCTGCTCCAGCTGGCAGAAATTAAACAAAAAATCCAAATGGAACTGGGAAATGGGTTTTGTATTCTGGAAGAAAGAAAATTTTTCAGTTAAACCCACAATCAACTCATTACACTCCTTCAGCTGCCTGTGAGTGGTACCTACTGCAGAAACACCAGACCTGAGCTACAGCCCTACCAGTGCCTTATTTATTGAGTTTTTTGTCTGTGAACCTGATAGCTGTAACACAGAGTAACTACATTCCCTTTATTTAAGGCAAACTAAACAAATTACATCTGAGCAACAAGGTAGCAGAAGCAAGGGATGGAGGGGACAAAGAAGTAGTCCAAGAATTAGAAAAGATCTATTTCTTTTTGTATCAGCACATTCTCTTGCAGAGTGAGAGAAAAAAAAAGTCCATTAGCTTTTGAGCAACCTCATTTTTCTTTGCTTTCCAAATAAACCACTGCATCTACACTTCAGAGACCTCATCAAGAAACACTTCATGGCCAAGGTTATTTTCCCATCTTCCTCACATCAATCTTCCTCACTCTGCTCTGCAGGTATTGGTCAAAGGGTCACCCCCGAGTGCTCTCCATGCCAGAGCTGCTCCCCTGATGGGCAGCAAAGGCCACTGGCACAGCCTTGCAGGGTCACGGGCAGCCCTGGCCCTGGCCCTGTCCCTGTCCCTGCCCCTCCATCCAGGGGGGTCTCAGGGTGACCCCTGTGCCAAGCCCCACCCCATGGCTCACAAAACCAGCCCCCATCACCTTAAAAGACAATTTCCCCCCTGATTTCAGTTTCTGTTCTGGTCTCTTCCCCTCCACCAGCCCTGGCAGATTCACAGGATGCTGGCCCTGCTTTGCAGGTCAGCAAGAGGCTGCCAGCCTCCTCAGCTGTCAGTCCCCTGGCCCTGGAATTGTGGATTTTCATGCAGTTCCAGAGGAAACACGGGATGCTCTGGAACTCCCTGCATTCCATGAGGCACAGGACATCACCCAGACCATGCCGAGGTTACATCACTCTCTGAGCTTCACACCCAAACCCAGTGCAGCCCTCGTCCTGTGCACTGCAGGGTGGTAAAGCCACGTTCCCCCAGCTGAGGAAAGGTCAAAGGGCTGAGCATTCCCTGAAAGATGCTCAGGAACAGCAGAGCAGCAAATCCTGGGGCACGTGGCTGGGAAGGAGCGGGGCCCAGGGCACATCAGAGGCAGCGCAGCCTCCAGAGCTCCATCTGCCAGCCCAGGCTGAGCCTCACCTGCAGCACAGGAATCTGCACGGCTGGCATGAGGGAAACCACCCAAACATCTGCCTCACACCACAGCTCAGGCTGCTTCTTGTTGTCAACAGCAGAGATCTTCCAGGTTCCTGGGAAGTGCTAATGAATCCCAGCTCCACCTGCACCACAGAGCATATGGGCTGCACAGGTAAAGCTGGCACCAGACAGGCAGCTTCAAGTGCTGCCTTTTAGGCTGCTATAATCAAATCTAATAGAGAGTGTGTTCCAGCTGGGGAAGAAATGGCTTTTTTGGATTACAAGCCACTCATGTTTTTCAAATATCAATTTCCCCTGGAGAATTAAGGCTATCGTTCAAGCTGAAGCAGCAGTGGCAGCTCTGTCTTGAACCAGTGATGGGTGAGAGACACAAAACCAGAGCTTGGGCTCATTTAGGGATGAGGCAAAGGAGGCAGAGTCTGGGGGAGAGCAGGTTAGCAATATTCTTATTATGCTAGAAAATGGGGAAAAAAGAGAAGAAAGGTGCTCAGCACAAAAATGAATTTTTTGTCACAGCACCAGCCCCTCAGATAAGTTACTTCCTTCAGAGGAATGTGAGTCTGACATATGATAAGCAGCTATTGCCAGCTGATTCTTAAATATTTAATACTTGGCAGCAGCTCCCCAGTTTAATCCTCTTTTCCCCAGTTTCTCCAACCACCTTTCAACATTTAGCGATCCTCCAGCCCCCAGCTCTGGTTCATCCCCGCACGACTCCGACACCTCCTGGAGCTCAAATCAAACCGTGCCTGTTTCCAAGTGTCAGGAGGAGGGGAGGATTGCCTGGGGCTGGGAACACAGCCCCTGATACAGCAGAGACACTGCAAATCCACTCCCCACGAGCCTCCCATCTGTCTCCCGTGACACGCAGGCAGCTCTGTGGGCCACGGAGAGCTCAGCAGGAAATTGCAAGTGATAATCGTTCAAATGCTCCTCTGGGAAAGAGCTTTCCTCCTGGTTTGGGGCAGCGGGGCTCAGATGTTGGCCAGGCAGAGGTAATTACTTCTGACAAAGATGGGTCATTTGACAAGCCACGAGCACTTCTGGGAGCAGCAGTTCAGGGAGGTTAAGCACAAGACAACAGCTGGGGCAAAACACTGCTGGTGCCTCCCTGTTCTGGATGTTTGAAATTAATTTTAGAGTGGTTAAAGGTAATCTGATTATATTCAATTTATTGCTCTTCCAC
This sequence comes from Prinia subflava, assembly GCF_021018805.1. NCBI lineage: Eukaryota > Metazoa > Chordata > Aves > Passeriformes > Cisticolidae > Prinia > Prinia subflava. The sequence continues at coordinate 831,020 of NC_086270.1, forward strand.
AGACCTCCTCGAGGACCTGCAGCATTTAATGTGAGGGGTCCCAACAGGCCCATTAAAACAAACACACACGTCCTACCTGCAGCCATTATCCTGCTCTGCCAGAGCCACAGGTAGCAGCTAATGAGCAGAGGCTGCTAATTCACCTCAGAATTCAAAGGGGAGATGCTTCATTATAACAATCAGAAGAAGGTGCCCTTCTGCCTCCCAAACACACTTCCCAAAAAGTGGCAGATGTGTTATGACAGCACAGCCTGGAACTCCTGACAGTGATTTTCCCTCAGCTCTGCTCGGCTCTGGATGGGCTCTGCAGAACAGGCACCACGTTGGAGCTGGGGCTGTAAAACCACTCATCCCTGACGTGGTTTTATCCACAGCCCAGCAAACATCACCTCCCACAAACTACCTGGTCCTTAACACCAGCCCAGGTGGGAGAGAAATCAGAGATAAAGAAACAAAACCACCCTTTGCCTCAAAATGAATGAACAGCATTAATTGTGCTGTTCAGTACAGGGCCTGGCTCATGACCTGAGCTTGGAACCCTCATAATCACGGATGGAAGAAGCTAAACACATTTTCGCTGAATGCAGTGGGTCAGGAGAATGCAAATGGTCCATTACCATGAGCACAAACACATTAAGCCACGGTAACTCCATCACTTGGGACCATCTGTCCCTGTTCTTCCCTTTCTCTCCCATATTGTTAAAGTCACACCAACAAGACCCCAGCTGAGAGCCTCCAAATGCTCTCCAGTATGCTGCTTGACAGGATTAGATATCAAAATAATCCCAGCAAATTGGGAAAATAGTCAGAAACGAGCAGGATGCAATTCAATGAGGCCACACGGCGCGTTCTGCCCCGGGGGAAGCACAACGAACCATGAAGCAGAAGGAATAAATGGTGAGGCAGCAATCTTGTGAAAGCCTTACCCAGGCTGCAGCCCTCAGAAATGCAGCTCAAACCACGGATTTCCAGCTCAAACCAAGGATTTCCAGCTCAAAACACGGATTTCCAGCTCAGATCAACCATTTCCAGCTCAGATCAACAATTTCCAGCTCAAACCAAGGATTTCCAACTCAAACCAAGGATTTCCAACTCAAACCAAGGATTTCCAACTCAAACCAAGGATTTCCAACTCAAACCAACGACTTCTAGCTCAAATCAAACATTTCCATCTCAGATCCACAATTTCCATCTCAAATCAATGATTTCCAGCTCAGATCAACAATTTCCAGCTCAAACCACGGATTTCCAGCTCAAACCAATGGCTTCTAGCTCAAATCAACAATTTCCAGCTCAGATCGACAATTTCCAGGTGCTCCCTGAGGTGAGTGGGAGTTGCAGGTCTCCAAAAAGCCTCCTGAGGAGGCAGCAGGGTGATCCCGAGGGAAGGGCAGCTCCAGGAAACCCTTCCCTATGGCTCCAACCCCTGCAAGCCTTTCCCAGAGCCACCTCAGTGACAGGGAACATCACAGCTACAATTTGGGATGTACACACAAAAGTCAGGAAATTAAAAATGCTGGTTCCCACAGCAACCAGGAGGGAGCCTGCCAAGAGAGAAGGAATGTTCTAGCCTAGGCAAAAGGTGTTAATTTTAATGCCTGAAGGCGACTTCCACTTGCAGCTGCCTGCAGGAGAAGTCCATGAAAGCTCTGCACTCCTGCACGGGCAAACCTTGATCCTGGGGTTCTTTGTTCCTGAATTTCCTCTCTTCCTGGCAGAGCACAGCACAGAGTGCAGCTTGGAAATGGAGATGAGGCAGAGCAATCAAGGCTGCTGTGATCCCCCAGTTCAGAATTCACAGTTTGGGTTTTCCCACCCCCCAGCTCTGTGAGGAAAGGACCCCACTGCAATCCTGTGCTCAGATGAAACAGGAATAACTTAGGTGTTCTTAATCCTGTGTTTGTGCCTAAGAGGTAAATTCTGTCCATATTGAAATTAGTGGGAAACAACCTCTGCCTTTAGAACTTTCTCTTGAAATGCTTTCATTTCCCTGCACTGAACTTTTTCTCCCTTTTTTTTCCCCTTTCAGAGCTGCATATAAAGTGTGGTAGGGTGCAGAACTGGTGCTGGGAATAAAACATCAGAAGAAGGATGAACAATTTTAGTCAGTCCAAAAAAAAAAAATCTTCCCCGTGTTTCACACTGATGCCTCAAGCAAAGGCTGAGGGATTTCCTTGAACTTCCAAAAAAATCCTCTCTAGAGACAGGAACAATCCTGGGAGGCTAAATGGAAGTACTTTGTGAAAGCATAAAGGTCTGCGAGTGACAAACGCCTGCTGCAACATTCTGAGCACACAGAGCCAACCCCAGCAGCAGTGACAAATCTGAAAGTGGATGTCCTGTGGGAGGAAGTTAAACCCACTGATTAACTGAGACAAGGGACTTCCCTCCCCTGAAAAGGCAGCAGAGATGAAAAAAAAAAAAAAAACCAGAAACAAGCACCTGGAGAAATTACAGAGGAAGAAATTCTGTAGCAGGACCCATTTGATATATGATCTCCTGGAGGTGAATAGAAAAATGTCAAAATCTAACACTAATCCAGATGAATATCCAATGAGGTACATAATGAGGGTGGAAAGAAACCTCAGCAGCAGCACAAAATGATGAGATAAAGCAGTTACGTTCTAAATGTGAAATCCAACGCAGCAAAGCCAGTTTGGAACCTGCTTAATCTCGTCAGAAGATTCAGGAGTGAAAACCAAGTGAATTAAAACCAAAGTAAGTGTTGTGGGGTTTTTTTGGTACAGTTTCCATCTCCTCTGCATAAACAAGGGAAAGCTAAAATACAGAGAGATAAAGGTAAGAAACCCACGAGTCTCAAGATTTTTCCAACATTAAAAGGCATAGCTAAAAGTGTATTTTTAAAATATCCTTAAGCTGCTCTGGTTTTTTATGCAGTTCCTGGCAGTGCAGGGGGGCTGTGTCAGCAAACTCCTCCTGGAATAAAGCTGGAGCCAGAGGGGCTCTGGGACAGGACAAGAAACGGCCTCAGGTTGTGCCAGGGTAGGTTTAGGTTGGATATTGGGAGGATTTCTTCCCTGAATTGGAACTGGCGGCTCAGGGAGGTGCTGGAGTCAGCAGCCCTGGAAGTGCTCAAAAATCTGTGGATGTGGCACTTGAGGATGTGGGTCAGTGCCTGGACTTAAAGGTCTTTTCTGACCTTAATTCTGTGATTCTGGCAAAAATCCCATAAAGACTCTGACTGCAAGCACACAGAAAACTCCTGGCCCTGAGCACTCCCAAAAGCCACCTCCAGCCCAAGCAGGGCAGTCGGGAGCCCCAGGCCTGGCATTTACCTCCCTATGGAATCCCAGAGTGGTCTGGGGGGGAAGGGACCTCAAAGTCCATCCCACGGATCCCACGGATCCCATGGATCCCATCCTATGGATCCCATCCCATCCCATGGATCCCATCCCATGGATCCCACGGATCCCATCCCATCCCATGGATCCCATCCCATCCCATGGATCCCATGGATCCCACTCTCCCACTCTGCTGCCCCAGGCTGCTCCCAGCCCCATCCAGCCCCACATTCCCAGTGAATCCCCAGCCCTGCCCAGTTCCCTGGAGCGGGTGCCGGATGTTTGTTCAAACCAGCTGGAAGTGCCAAGCCTCCAACTCATCCCTTGCTGTGGAGCTGCCACCAAAGCCTCCTAATCCAGAGCTGGATCTGAGAGCAGTCCAACTCCTCCCACTCTCAGCTGGCTGCCTTTTAATCACACGCTCAATATCTCTGAAGATTAGACAATTATTTCCGCATAATTAGTGTCCAGAATGAGGCACAGGCAACATCCATAATGGGGTGCTTAAAGAAAATATTAAAAGAAAAGAAGGAAAAATCTTCAAGACGAGCTGACTGCATTTTAAAATACACCCAGAGCCTGCAAAAAGGACAAAAAACCAGCTCCAGCCTGATTGTTCCCTGTGTGCTCCACCACGGGGCCGCTCACGTGTGGCTTCCTCCCCTTCTCTGCTGCTCCTCTCTCTGCAGCCCACAGAGGCCCCACAGAACCCTCTCCACTCACAGCTCAACGCAATTTTCTCCCTTCCTCTGCTCCCATTTGCTTCTCTAATGGTTGTTTTTCTGTTTCTTGTTTTGTTTCCTTCTCCCCCGTTTTGCTGCGCCAAGCACTTCTGACAAATCCCAAGACGCCCTCTCCTCCTTCCAGGCCTCATTAAGCTCCAGACTCAGCTTGGGGTCAGTGGAAAGTTCAGGAAGCTCGTGAGGAGCTGGGATGATTAATGGGGTTGCATGGAGATAATGAGCTTGCCCAGTTTGTGCTCAGGACAGGCCCAGGCCGAGCTGAGCTGTCCCCACATCCCCCAGTCTCAGATCCCAGGTTCTCCACCCAATTCTCCTTCCTGACTTCATTTCTCTGCTAAGATGGAAATCCAAGATGAACCCACTGGCTTCAAATGACATTTTCCATCAGTCACTGCCCAGCCCCAGAACCTGGTGTTGAGGAGGGCTGGAGGCCACTCCGTGAGACACTGGGGTTTTTGTTTAAACTTTTAAAATGAACATTTCAAGCTGAGAAGTCAATTGAGCCACTGTAATCAGCTTAAACCCCTGTGTGGGGTTCAGGGTCCAGCAGAGCCCTGATGTTGGAGCCACCACTGCCAGCAGGACTCAAGGTGAGAGTGGAGTGGGGAGAGATCTCCTGAAGGATTAATTAGCTTGGGAGTGATCTCAAAACAAGGGAAAAAAACCCCACCAGAGGGATTGGTGTCAGCTCCAACACGCAGCCAGACTCCAGTGAGTTTGGGATTTGGAGGACATCCTGATTCCCTGCTTTCTGCTGCCAGTAAATAAGTTTGTTGCTGCAGATTTCACTGACAGCAAAAGCCAAAGTCAACTCAAAAAGCCCTCCTGAAAATTATTCATCTGGGGAACATTATACATGGAAAACAACAAAAAGAAAAAAAAAAAGATGATGATGCCAGGGAGCAACAGAGTTCCAGCAACATCTTCATTACAAGGTATTTTTCTCTTTAAAGAGCCCATAGAGCCAAGCATCCAATGTCATGTGCAATAGGCAGCAGGCATAATTCAGCATAGGAATTAAGAGAGCCATTATTATTATTATTATTTTAATCACATAAAAGGACTCTCCAGGGTTTTGCAATTTTGTGATCACAGCGAAAGAGACCCAGAGACAGAAGAGAAAAGGTGCAGTAAGTGATTGCACAATTGGAGGTTCCCATTTCTCTTCTAGTAGCTGGGATATTGCTGAATTAATATTTTCATTCAATTACCTCTCCTCTGTTATATATTCACAGACCAGCTCCTGTCGCTTTTAATTGAGGTGGGTGTGATTGCTGCCTGCTGAATCCTGGCTAAATCCTGGATGGAGGAAGCAGCTCTTTGGGAAATGTTTGGCTCAGCTGGGTGGTTGGAGGCTCAAATCCTGGGATGTGGAGATTTTGGGGTCCAGCACTGAGCTGGGAGCCCCAGAGCAGCTGCTGCTGTCACAGGAGCCTGGGGGTGTTAAACCCAGTGGGGATTCCTGGAATTTCCAGTGGCATTCCTGGAATTATCTCCATCCAGATGTGAGCCTGGCAGGTCACAGTGCACAGGGTGGGATTTGCCAGGCAGAACAAACCTGAAGGTTCTGGAGCTCAGGACACTCAGTTTGGTCCTCCCCAGAGGCCCCTCTGGACACATTTCTGTGGTCACTGCTTTTCTTCCCCAGCCAGTTCATCTCATTTCTTTATCCTGGAGAGCCAAACCAGCCCCACTTCCAGGCAGCTGAGGCCAGTGACCTCCTGTCCCCAAAGCAAACAGCTCAAAGTCTGAGCCCAGCACACAAACACAGCCACGGATTTTTGCAGGAATTTCTGCACCCCGTGCCCTGTCACCAGGCAATCAAACGTGGAGCAACACGAGAGCCCTGCTGCAGGAGGAGGTGTAAACACCTCCTGTCCTTTCAGTGCAGCTGCTGGCAGGGCTGTGCCACCCACCCTGCTGACCTGGCACTGTCCTGGCAGGGACAGTTGTCACTTGGATTCCCAGCAGCTGAAGCCACACAGCCTCACCACGCTGCAGAAATTCAGCATATGCTGAGAGGAGCAATGGCTGCAACGAGACAATTCATGATTTCAGGCATGATATCGAGTGGGGAAAGATGAAAAAAGGGGAGAAACCTGGTTGAGGCTTGCTATTTTTAAACTAAAATTAATAAACCAACGTGCATTTAGGTGGTGAAAAATGCCTAACAGCACAGCAAGGTTCCTTATTTACTTGCTGTCACTGATTTCAGAGCAAATTGGCTCAGGTTATAAGTCAAAGAAAGATTCTTGTGCTGCCAGCACTGCACACTTCAAGAGATATCTGAAAATCAGGCTTCTCACCTTATCATTGTTAAAAGACTGTGCAATCAAAATGTAACTGACAATTCAGCTGATGCACGAGCAGAACGAGATGCCAGCTCACTCTCCCGTAGCTACAGAAGCTCTGTAAAGCTAACAGGATTTTAAAAACATTTTGTCAGAAGAATAAGTGGCTGTGACAGAGCTGGGGAGCGGGCAGAATAACAACCCAGCGCTGTGGAGCTCTGGTGACAGTGCATCCCAGGGGCTGTGACACTCAGAGTGCTGCCCTCTCCAGCTCCCAAAGTCTGCAAACATCACTGAATCCCATCCTCCCAGCACAAAGGCAGCACTGCTGAGGTGGTTGGGAAGGGTTAAAGTAACTGCATCAGCACTGGGAGCAGAATTTGTACCTGCAGATCTCCAGTCTCACCCTCAGCCACAAGCTCAGCTGTGCTGTTCTCCCTGAATGTTCCTAAAGCAGCACGTCTGCGGCTGGTTTGAGCAGTGCCTGGCATTCCTTTCCTTGGGAAATCCTGCAGACAATCCTGAACCCCTGAGCTGTGCAGCCTTTGGGACCATTTGGAGGCACTGGAACCTGGTGACTTCCAGCAGAGAGCATCCTCCCACCCTGCTGGAGCTGCCACGGCCTCATTTCCAGGGAAATCATCACACATCTGAGAGTTTGAACCGTGTTTACCCCACTGGAGGCCACGGGCTGGGCTGTTCAGCGTGGCACTTGTGATCTCAAGCATCGCTGATGAATAATTAATGCTGATGAAAGGAGCACAGCTTGTGGGTTTAAGGAAAGGGCTCTGGAGCTGCAGTGATTGTAAATGACAGCAATCACAGAGCTCTGTGCACATAAACCCGTCCAGAAACGTGGGAGAGCCTTGATGAGAGCGATGCCTTAGAAACAGGAGCTGGAGAACATCAGGCACCAGCAGGAACGTGAGACCAAGGCACCAGATCAAAGTCCAGGAGAGGGGGAATGCTGGAAAATACTTGGGAAGTGGCAAAGTTGGATCTCTGGAGAGATTAACGGGGTTGGGGATCCAAGTTTTCCCACCTGGGCAGGAAAATGGGGAGGGATGCTCCCTCCTGGCTGCCAGGAGAAGCAGGACACTCTGCAGGAGCAGAATTCACAATTCATTTTCATTTCTACTTGGACTTGAGGGAATATTTGATCCAGAGCAGCTCCCCCCAGGCTGAGGCTGCCAAACTGGAGGCTCCAAGTGAGCAGCAGCACATCCACAACAGCAAAATGTATCACCCTTCAGGAACTCGATTGCTTCCCATGCACACAAACACACTCGAAAATAGCCCCAAAGAGGTTCCTCCCCTCCCACATGGAAGCAGCTGCAGAGAAATCTCAGCTTAATATTGACATTTCCAGCCTGGAGAGCACCCAGTTTGCCTCCTTTCCATCTGGAGTCTGAATAAAAAGACACTTGATGTGACAGGAGGGGGAATGGGCAACAATGCAGGGCCACAGTGCCCTGTCCTCGTTTCTCAAAGTCTCTGAAGGCAGGAGGGACAGAGGGCAACGAGGGACTGCCTGATGCTGCCCTCCTCCAGTTAGAGGGAGGAAAAGCCTAGGAAAAGGCTGAAATGTACCACAGATCTGCTTTTCTGCAGTTGTCTGCAAATCCTCGTGCTCCAAAGCATTTTTCCCTGAGAGTGCTCACAGGCACACTACAAACAAGCATAAGTACTGTCAATTGTTTTAGCATGATAAATGCATTTTAAAGCTTTCAATATTTTTGTCTGTTTACTGGCACACTCCTTGAGGAATTTTGACAAGCTTGCCAGAGTGGAAGAGCTGCAAAATGCTTCAACTTGCTCCATGCAAATTCTCAAATGAAGAACCTGGCTGTTGCTGGAGGGGCTTGAAAGAGCAAAGCAAAGGCCAAACCCACCCAAATGAGAGCTCCTGGCAGGGAGGGGCTGGGCAGGGGCAGTGGCTGCTCACACCCAGCCTGGGACAACCCCAAACCTCCTTCCCTGACCCTCCACAAGGGCTTCCCTGCAGCCCAGCCCTGCACAGCCAGCTGTGAGCCAGATGTGGCCTCACCACCCCCACTGCAAAGAACTTGTCCCTAATGTCCCATTTAACCCTGCCTGTGTCAGTCTGAGCCACTCGTGGCACTCCAGACCCTTGTCAATGCTCTCTCCATCTTTCCTGTCCTCCCCTCAGGTCCTGGAAGGCCATAATGGTCACCCCAAGCCTTCTCTCCTCCAGGCTGGTGGTGTCAGGGACACCTGATGCCATCTCCACCCTCACACCTCCCACATCTCAGCCCCCAGAGCTGAGCAGGATCAGGGCTGGGGTCCACACAAAGCAGAACTCCTGGGCTGGAAATTCCCCTGCAGCTCCTGGAGAAGGACCTGGACAGCCACAGAGTGCAAAACAGGATGGGAGTGCTCTCCAAGCCCTCGGTGCCACCCTCTGCACTGAGGCAATCAGCTCGTGGGGAATCTGCCTGGCGAGGAGCTCCAGGAGAGAATCTCTGCACGCAGATCCCTTGGAAAGGAGCCCAGAGCCTGCACAGCAGGAATTCCCCAGGGATGGGGAGGGAAAGGAAGGGCTGCTGAGGCAGGTTGTGCTGGCTCCCCAAGGCACAGGCAGGGTGCTCTGAGTGCAGAGCAGCAAAAAGACAATTTAATCCCCAAAGGAAAACAAATGCCCCAAACCACAACAAGTATCCCACCAGAATGAGCAGGGGAACAGCACTGCAAGTGGCTCACATAAAAAAAAAGGTAATCTGCTAAAGAGTAAAATTATACAAGCCAGTTAGCACAGAGTATAAAGAGCTTTTAATATTGATTCACTCAATATTTCATGGAATTCACATCTTGCTCAACAGTGGAGAGAGAAAATGCTCAATTTGGTTGGGTCCTGGAGCCTACAAGCTCAGACAAATAGCAGCATTGTCAGCTCTGGGCTGGCTTCATGTTTTAATAACGACGCTCTCGTTTCAGCACTGCTCCCAAGCACGTTTGGAGCTGGCCCTGCTCAGAGAGGTGACCCAGGCTGGGGCTGGGAGCTGCCTGAGGGGGTGAGAATCCAGCCCTGGGGCACGCACAGCTCGCCTGGGGCATGCACAGCTCACCTGGGGCACGCACAGCTCACCTGGGGCACACACACCTCACCTGGGGCACGAACGGCTCACCTGGGGCACGCATGGCTCACCTGGGGCACGCATGGCTCACCTGGGGCACGCACAGCTCACCTGGGGCATGCACAGCTCGCCTGGGGCACGCACAGCTCACCTGGGGCACACACACCTCACCTGGGGCACGAACGGCTCACCTGGGGCACGCATGGCTCACCTGGGGCACGCATGGCTCACCTGGGGCACGCACAGCTCGCCTGGGGCATGCACAGCTCGCCTGGGGCACGCACAGCTCACCTGGGGCACACACACCTCACCTGGGGCACGAACGGCTCACCTGGGGCACGCATGGCTCACCTGGGGCACGCATGGCTCACCTGGGGCACGCACGGCTCACCTGGGGCATGCACAGCTCGCCTGGGGCACGCACAGCTCACCTGGGGCATGCACGGCTCGCCTGGGGCACGCACGGCTCGCCTGGGGCACGCACAGCTCGCCTGGGGCACGCACAGCTCGCCTGGGGCACGCACGGCTCGCCTGGGGCACGCACAGCTCGCCTGGGGCACGCACGGCTCGCCTGGGGCACGCACGGCTCCCCTGGGGCACGCACGGCTCCCCTGGGGCACGGATTCAAAGCCTTGCTGCTCACCAGCAGCTGTGACAGGCACCTCTTGCACTGCAGAGGAGCTGCCCTGGATGTGTGACCCTCAAAACCCCAGAAAAAGTGGAATTGCAGCAATTGGAGCCCCACTCACCGAACATGTTCCCGATGTGGCCGTTCCTCGTCAGCGGGCGCAGCTCGTTCTTCCCCAGGGCGTACTGCTTGTAGTTATCCCAGGCAAACTTCATCATCTGCCAGGGAAAAGGGAATGGAAACAGTCACCAAATGAGAATTTCCAGACCTGAGCTCTGGGAATCGATGGGATTTCCCCACTCACTGCTAAACCCGCGGCCCATTAATTATAAAATCTGAATTCCCACGAGGAGTGGGGCTGCATCCAGAGCTGGGATGAAGTCTCCAGCTCATCATTCCTGATGAAGAACCCGGCACATCTCACACCAAAACTCCACTTTTCCCCTTGGCCCTGCAAACCACGTGGGATTTGTAGAAAGCTGTCTCCACCTCTGAATTTCCAACCTTTTTCAGAGAGCATCAGTAATTCAGGATGGTTTTAAAATGGGCTAAGAATGCAAGGCCAAAGCTGATCTGTCCCTAAGGACAGAGAGAAACTGATCTTGGGGACTGCACAGAGGTTTTCATTCTATTCATTGACAGAACACATTCTCAAGGACCAGATCCATGACATTTTGTTATCATCTATCAAAACTCCACAGTGCTTTCTTCACTCTGCACATGGGCTGGGTGATTTCTGAGCAACCCCTTCCAACTCAAACAATTCCTTTTGGGACGTTTGAGCTGTCCTGCCTGGGCCCAGCACCCTGACCCTCCCCTGAGGGCAGCAGGGCAGTGCTTGTGCAAGTTCCAACACACACACACATCCCAGCACAGCTTTTTCTGTCCTCCTGCCCCTCTGGCTCCAGCTGGGAGGAAAAATTAAACCTATAAATGTCTTTTCTTCATCTGGGAGAAACTGGGACTTGTCAGCTTCCGAGGAGTGCCTTAAATGAAGCTGCCTTTTCTAACCCCCAGCCTGGCTCTGAGCAGTGCCAGCCCCAGCACCGCACTGACCTGAACATCCTTTGATTCAATCCCTGGGAGAAAAGATAACAAAGGGGAAGAAGGGGCTTCAGAGAATCAACCGTGTTCTCCAGCAAAGATAAGAGGAGTCTGAAACGCTTCCCTCAGACCAGGCTTTTGAGGGGAAGTGACAGTTTAAACCAAATCCTTCCTGCACAGAGCGCTCCCGTCTCGTGTCTGCAGCAGCATTTGCTGCTCTATTTCAGGATCAGAATCTGCAGGTTACTTTGGTCTGAAATTCCTCCTGTCATCTCAGCTCCTGCTCTTCCCTCCAGCTGTGTGTTTCACTAACCCAACATCACAAGCCCCTGGCAGTATCCTCCTTAATTAGCAAAAAGCCACATCCCCAGATTCCCCCTCCTTTTTAAACATCAAGCTTCCAAAGTAAAGTTTCCTGGAGCTGTTCATATGGAGGAGGATAAACATTTGCTGAACTGGTTGATAACACTCAGGCTCCAACACCACCAGGAGATGGAATGCTGGACAAACAAATAAAGGCAATTTGGGGTTTAGAAACTCAGTGTGGGATGAATTAGCCAGTGGAGAGCTCTGCTGAGGAAACTAAATAATGACCCTCCACAAAATGCACTCAGACATGTCCCAGTCATAAGACTCGAGATGTTCACTTTATTTTTGCCAAATCTGTTTTTTTCCAGTGGCAGCAGGTTGTGTATGGGAAGTTCTCATTCCTCATGAACATAACAGGGTGAACCTTTGAGGAGCTCTGCCCCTCTCTGGGCACTGCAGAGCAAAAGCTTTGACGTGTCCCAGCTTGACGCTGAGGCTGCAGCAGGAGGGATGATGTTTTTAGAGGCAGCACTCCCACAGCCAGCAGCAGGGCCCCTGCACCAAAAGGAAACAGCCAGGCTCCTCCTGGGCTCCCTTCTGCTCTCAGCCAGAGCTGGGGAAGGGGGACCCACCCTGCTGGCACTCGGGGAGCCTGGACACGCAGAGGATGTGGAAATGACTCTGCTCTGTTCCCTCAACTCCTAACGCTGTAATTCTGAGTCAGCCTCATTTTAAGCTGAGTATGAAATTTGAAGTTATTTCCTCCCCTCAGCTTCTTTAACCCCTCCAGGGTGAACCCAGCCACAGCTCCCTGGGGCCCAGAGCCTGCAGACACCTCCATCCCCTGGAGAACAACCCAGGGTTTCCATTCAGCCCCCACCAGCCACATCTCCTGCTGGAAAACCTCCTCTTGTCCTGTCTGCTCACACAAGGAGGAGCAGCCTGGGGCTCCCCAAGGTGCACCCAGGGCTCTGAGTCTCCCTCATCTGCCCATTCAGCCCCCTCAGCTGCCTCTGTCTCACTGCTGCACCAAAAGCTTTCAGTCTCAGGCTCTGCCTCTGACAGTCCTGAGCTAATCACCAGGGAGGCAGGGGATGATGGCAGGGGAAGTGCTGCCTCATCGAGCTGCCAGGCTCCCTTTAGGTGAAGCACACTGTGCTGGCTGCCTTTAAACCCTGCACATTTGGGAGGCAGCGTGCAGAACGTGGCAGCTTTTCATCTCCCAGCATCCCAGAGCTTTCCTCTCTCCACTGACGGCTCCAAAAAGCAGCAACTGGAAAAGTTGAAGAGCCAAGAAAGCATCTGCACCACTCTGCCCGTTCTGCAGCTGCCTCTCCAGTCCAAATTTAGCACCTCAGCTCCCAAACCACCAAAGGGATGCAGCAAGGTCCGAAAAGTGGGGGCTCCACATCCACAGCAGCTTCCTCGGGGCAGAGATTCTGTTCCAGGCTCATTTCTGATGAGCCACCAGGATTAGAAGTGAATATTTTATGCCACCCCAGTCCTCACACATCACAATACATCAGTGTTAACACTGTGCCATTTTGCATTTGAAAAATGGCACCAGAACCACAAAAATTATGGAAATAGATCCATAATTTCAGATTTTGTTCTCACCAGTGAGCCATCTGCCACCTAATAGACAATTATCTTTTTGGCCCTGGTATTCTAAGCACTCCGAGTCTCAGCTGATTTATAGCAGTGACTTCCAAATTTATAACTTAATTTGTCAGATGGCTCTTGCTTTTCTTTCACCTGTGAGCCACTTGTTACTTTGGAGAGTTTCAGCTGCCCAGCCAGACAGGTCTGTACTAAAATCAACTAGAAATGACAAAACTGAACTCTGAAAACCTGTGCTATCCCTTTCACCATTTAGATCCTTATCTTTTCTTGTGCTCTGCTGCATCCAAACCCAAAAGGGACCTTTCATGCCCACCTGCATTTCTCAGAGGCAGCAGCAGAACAAAAAGCATTTAGAGGATGCTGTGGAGGAAATAGGTCTCGGGATAAAAACTTGACCAAGAAAGTGTTTTCACTTTGAAGAGATGTGCAAATCTTTAGCACATTTAATAATGAAACCACTCCAAATCTCTGGGTTTATGGACTTGCAAAAAGCAGAGAGATGAGAGAGGGGGAAAAAAGAAGAAAAACTCTTCCCCCATCACTTGCCCTCCTTTTGTTAAACAGGGAAGATTTCCAAATGCAGAACATTCCCAAACAGCTTTTTGATTAGTTTTATCCATCTAGACTGGGATAATTAGTAAATGCTAAAAAGATGAAATCTAAATATACCAACCAATCAGCCCCTTTCAAGCCCTTCCAAGGAACATTACACAAAGCCATTATCTTCACAAGATCACCACTTCTGTGGCTCTTCAGCCTCTTCCTTCAACTCCCCTTCAAACATTTCACTATAAAAGATCAAAGAAATTTCCAGTTTGGGTTAAAAAAAAAACCAAAAACAGAAGGGCAGGGTGGTGAGTGTAATTTTAATATTTCTTTGCCCATTGTATTCCCAACTTGTTTTTTCCCCACTCTCTTCCTTTTCCTGCAGCTGGAAGCAGATTATTTGTCCTATCAGTTTCCAAAGTCGGACCTGTTCTATCCCACCTTTAACCTCCTTGCTGCCCCATGATAATCCTGTGTCAGTTTGGGTTTTCAAGCTGCAATAATGCCATTTATTTTCCCCTGCTGTATAAAATATCATTTGCCAGATGCTGAGAGAGAGAGAGAAAGAGGAATTGTCAGTCTTGCAGGAAGAAGTCTGCCCGAACACATTGGGATAACTCATTTCTATTTGGAATAATGGATGTATTTTTCCCTTATCAGACTTGCATAAACCTGTATAATTCAGGATCTGCAGAAAAGGTAATGAAACAGCATCATGTTTATTTTGTGTTGCTGCCTTTATATTATCACATGGAGATATAAATATCCAGGCAAACAGCAGGGCAGAATGCTATAAAAAGGCTGGAATTCATCTGAAAACCTTTAATAGAAAGCTGAGCAACTTCTCAGGTTACTTCTCTGGGCCTGTATCCCCGGTAATGCTTTTATGTAACAGCAAAATGATAACAAAAAGGCTGTGTGCTCACTGCCGTGGATGGAGATGTTCCATTTAGGCAGACACTGATATCCAGAGCCGTCCTCTGGCTGGGTTTAAAAGCCTGGAATTGCAGAGCAGGAGGAGCTGCAGCTCCAGGGATGTTACCAAGCAACTCCCGGAGACGACACCAACATTGGTAATCCATCCTAAAGTAATTACCCTTTATAATTAAAGATTACAGTAAATCCAATAGATCCCAACAGGAACTCCAGCAATTTAAAGGCACGCTGGCTAACCTGCCTGTTTTCCACGTTCTCTCCTGCCTGCAATGAGCTGCTCAGGGAACTGCAGAGATTTCCATTCCATCGCTGCCGACACGGGAGCCTCACCTGGGGACAGGTTAGCCCAACATTCCCCTCTTCTCCCACTTTAAATCAAACTCATCCTTTTATGAGGGTAAAACCTGAGCCTGTCACTGCCAGAGGAAAGGCAGGAGAGCACAATCCCGACTCCAGCTCCAGCTGTTTCCTCTCTGCTCTCCACTGATGGCTCTCCTTGCTCCTCCATCTCAAACACGCTCAGCCCTTTCCTCTCGGAGCACTGGGAATATCCAGAGGGTGCTGGACACAGAAATATCCAGAGTGCACTGGACACAGAAATATCCAGAGTGCACTGGACATAGAAATATCCAGAGTGCACTGGGCACTGTGAGCCTGAGCCCACCTGGTCCGTCAGGCTCCCTGGCAGTGCCCGAGGCTGGGCAGGGACAGGAGCAGCCTGGGACAGGGGAGGTGTCCCTGGAGCACTGGGATTTCACCCTTCCAGCCTGATTGGGCTCCCAGATAGCACAGGGCTGGTTCCTGCCACCAACAACTCCCTCAAAAGCAGAGTTCTCCAAACACGCCCTTTGGAATGACCCCAAAGCTCAGGAAAGCCTCACTTTTTTGATACCTGCTGCTGTTCTGCTCAGGTTCTCCTTAAATACAAGATAAAGGTTCATTTTCCCCACCTAAAGCAGCAGCCTGGGCACAGAACTCCTCCCTGGGGCTCCAGCTCTTCCTGGAGGATTCTCACCCAAAATTCCCATCCCTGTCAGCTCCTGCCTCCTCACATCAGCTGAGAGTGCAGTGGGAGATGGCAGACAGAGGAATTGCTTGCTACAGGCAGCTTTATCCTGAAGTAAATGTAACAGAGCAATTCCAGCAACAGGTGAGTGGGGCTCTGCTTCAATTTCTTTCTGGCAAACTCCTGGCAGCTCCTTCTCCAAGCTGCATTTTGGATTTTTCTGCCATCAGCTGCTATCACAGCTCACCCTCTCTTGCACAACAGCCAAAGGCATTGCTCAGAAAACTGATCTCCATCACTGGAACAAAGAGGGAATTCTTCAGGAAGTCAGCAGAAATCACCTTCCAGCAAGTTACAATATAAAAAATGAGCTTTAAGCTCTCCTTGCTGTTCCCAGCCAGAGCTGCAGAGCCAAGCACTGGGGATGAGCAGGACTGGAAGGCTGATCTGCACTGGGAGCACAGAAAAAAGCCCAGCACAGAGCAGTCCAAGGTTGTCAGTGTTAGTGGCAAGGACAGAAATAGAACTCAAGAGTCTCCCTGACTCAGTCCCTGCTAGGAAAGCTGAATGGGAGAAAACAGCTCAAACCACAATTAAACTAACACCTAATTAAATTCCTAATGCAACTAGATTTAACTGTGTCAAGAGGGGAAAAAAAAATAAAACCCTTCCAGGGCTATCTGAGGCACTAAACCCCAGCTGCATCCAGCTGCATCTAAATCAGGAAACATGTCAGCAAGAGCAGTTGATTTTGCAGTTACTCTGTAATGAGATGCTGGCCTGGAAGAGGCCGACAATGGTTTTGAGAACAAATTTGCAAGTCTAGACCAAAGCACGGGGTGATTTAGTGGAGAGATGAAGGAAGCTGCAGCCTCCACTCCCTTTGCTTCCCAGAATCAAAGCTCGGGGAAAATTCTGATAGGAATAAAAGGAATTTGTGTTCGGGGAAAATTCTGATAGGAATAAAAGGAATTTGTGTTCCTGGCCACCTGACACCTGAGCTCCGTGTTCCCTGCCAGCCCCTAGGGCTGATCAGACTCAGGATAGCCCAGAGCACGGCCAGGCGGGGGCTGCACAGCCACACCAGCAGTGAACACAAGAAATATTCCCTCTGTCCCCACCCTGTCCCCTCCAGGGGCCACCCAGGCACTGAGTAATGATGCTCCTTCAAATGTCACCTGTGAGTCCCCTCCTGGGTTTTGTGCCTGCAGCACAAACCAAGCAGGGAATTCCCCGAGCTCTTAAGATTTTGGGCACTGTCTCGTTCCTGCAGGCTGCCTTGAGGGCTCTTCCATTTCAGCTACTTCCCTTCGGGCATGTACAGCACACGGGCTTTGTAAACCCCTAATTACACACAGACTACAAATTCTCCTTGCAAGGGCCCAGCATTCCAGGTGAGCACCAGCAGCAGCTGAGGAGCCAGGCCAGAATCCAGCGGCTCCTCCCCAAAATCCCCCACGCGGAAGGGGAAGGTGCATGGAAACACAAACACGAAGCAGGATTGTTTTTACAGACCTGCATTATGACAAGGGAAGGGTTTTTCCTTTCCCTACAGACACCCATCTGCACAGGATTCTCATTTGTGGAGAGCCACAGCCCAAGGGGATGCTCCAAAGGAACTGTAGCCATAAGTAACCCAAAATGCTGCAAGGAGAAGGGAGAAAAGGAAAAGGTGTGGAAACAAAGGAAATCAAGGAAAATAAAAAAAGAAAATCAAAGTCTCCAGAAAGTATTTGGCCTGTCTGTTTGACAGCCTCTAGGACAAATGTCAAACAGATCAATAATGAAAAGAAACAAAACAGGGAGGAGAGGAGGCTTTGTACTCCTGAGCCTCGGATGTGGGAGCATGGCAGGAATTGTCAGTGCAAGAGAAGGAGTGAACAGGCTCCAGAGCATCTGTGTGCAAATCTGCACGGAGCCATCCCCAGGCTGGTCAGTAAAGCCTCCCCTGGCAGTGCCTGTGAGGGATGGACATCAGCAGGCTCCAGAGCTGGGGGCTCCAATTCCAATTCCAGGCTGGACAGCCCAGAGCTCCCATTCAGCCCAGGGAACATCTCCAAAGCATTCACGGAGACAAAAAGTGAGGATCAGCCTCACACCCACCATGTCTGTCAGAGGCAAAAGGAACAGCCCTGTCCCAGGTCCCTCAGATGCTCAGCTCACTCCCACTGCCCCATTTCAGCCCCACTCTCCCATCCAGGCCCTGCAGCTGAGCTGCCTCCCCCCAGCACCCACAGGGTGTGAATTGCTTCTGACACACGGATGGCTCAGGGGCCCAAAACACAGCAGAAGCAGATGGGGGAACTGAAGGAGAAGAAGAAGGGAAGAAAAAAATGTAAATACAGGCCAAGAGTCATCCTGCATCACTCCTGTTCTGCGCTGTGAGAATGGATTTAGGAAGCAGGAGGAGCATCTGTTTGGAAACTGGCTTTGTCTCAGCCCAAATGCTGCAACAGGAGAAAGAGGGAGGCTGAGGCCTGCCAGCACACCTCGTGCTTCATCTCACACTTGGATGGCTTAGCAGGAGAGATCTGGGAGGATGAGTTTAGTTTAATGATTTGTTGCTGGTTCACCTGCTCCCCATCTGTCTTTGTAGTCCTTGCTCAGAGGGACAGATTGGAGCACTGCTGTCCTCTCCCTTTTCCAGAGCTCCTCGTGATTGGAACTTCTGAGGAGAGGAACAGAGCAATTCTCCAGTATTAAGTAGTCAGCTGAGATTAGTCCAATAATTTATCACAGGTAATAGCTGATAACAGACACAAGAAACTCACTCAGAGCCTTCCTAGAGCCACGTGTCAGAGCTGCCACCTAACAAAAGTGGTACAAGAAATTCCTGGACCACAGTAGCAAATTTATTAGCCAGAGGCTGATAAACCCTTCCAAGAGCCCCAGAGCCCACAATAAATCACACAAACCAGGCTGCAAACACGGGATCTCTGATGAAAATGAGGTTGGTGGGGTGGATGAGAGAACAATGTCGGGGTTCAGTGGCAGGATGGAGGGGCCTGGCTCTCCCTGGGGTGACCTCCCATCCTCAGGGGACCCAGGCTGGGCCCTGGCTGATCCAGCACAGCCATCACACGGCAGAGACTGAGGGATGCTGCCACAGTAAAGCAGGGAATGGCAACTTTGAGGAGCTGGGTAAGGGAAGAACCACAAAGGTTCATCAGGATCAGAGGCAGCTCCTTGCTCACAGACTCCACACCAGTGCAGAAGTGGCACCCACAGAACTGCCACGAAATCCCACCCTAACACTCAACTCAAAATTTTATTTAAGCCTTTGAAAGGCAGAAATGAAAGAACCAAGAGAAGAGAGCTGCCTATGGCTTTGTCCTGTGCCAGCCAGAGCTGAAATCAACCTTTTGAATTATTTTGCTGTGCAGCCACCAGAGTGGGCAGAGCCACAGGCAGCAGCAGCAGTGGTCTGGCTGTGCGGGCTCAGCAGCACCCAGCACAAGCCTCTGAGAGATAAGCTAATCAAACACAGCCACGGTGGTTCAGCAGTCCTGACGTGATCTTGGTGCTGGAGAAAGGCCTTCAGGAAAGCCAAAACAGCACCAGAAATCAGCCAAGGGTTTGTTTGGGTTCATCAGTGGCTGAATTCCAACATAAATACGTGTCCTTCCTAGATAACTGCAGAGAAGAACGAGGCTCAGATGGCAGGAGAGCCAGAAACACCCCGTTTCCACTGCAAGTATTTTATTTGTATTTTATCCTGCTGGCTAACCCAGGCAGCAGGAGGGTTTCAGCATGGATGAAACACGATTACTTTATAATTCTCCTTTGTTACTTCTCAAAGTACACGGTTCTGCACTTCCCTCCCTGCCCAGGGAAATCATGTTAACACAATTAGAGCAAAAGCCCTGCTTTAAACACGGCTGCTCGGACGTTGCTAACACGGCTCCAATCCTCAGCACAGACAGCCTGCAGAGCCATCCTGCTCCATAAATCAGCAGCAGCTCTGTCACCGAGCCCCTCTGAAGGGAAGGGACACTCTCTAGGAGGAACACTCACTGTATATCATCCTCCTGTGCTAGTGCTGTTGCCACGAGGTGCTGCAGGATTTCAGCATCTCTTGCATTTAATAATAATAATTCTTTGCAGCCTTTTTCTTGCAGTATCTCAGAGAGGAAATCTAACAACGGCTCCAGGGCCACGCAAGGCAAGTGTCAGAGGCCAGATTAGAACTAATGAGCTCCTGGCTGCCACTCAATCCCAGCCTTTGAACAATTAGCTCAAATAAACCCAGGGACCGCTCTCTGCCCCGCTGTGGCCTGCCCGTCCTCCCGGTAACTCCTGAGCTGGAAAACTTCAATTGGCTTTGGCAGAGGGGAGAGGTCAGAGACACCACGGATCAGGGCAGGCTGAGAGCCCCAGAGAGCCCCACGGAGGGGGCCAGGGGAAGGTTCCTGCTGTTCCACTGAGGAGCAGGACGGGAGCCCAGGGGACCCTGCGCAGGGCTGGTGACACAGATGGACACAAGCACAGGTCCCAAGCTGTGTGATGGCCCTAAGGACATCCAGGGTTTCAGCAGGCAGGGCTCCCTCTCCTAGAAAGCTGCACTCTGCCACCTTCCAGCTCAGGGGAGAAGCCTCAGGAGCACCACTGCCCTTCCCAAAGGAATCAGAGCAGGGCTCTGCTGTGGTCCCACTCCTCACACGGGGACTCTGCAGCTCTGCTGTCAGCACGAGGAGATGCAGGAGGAAAGCAGGGCAGTCACTTCAGTTCAGTGCAGCCTCTTGCTGTTACTCACGCTCCAGTGTCCTCCCAGGGAGGCTGCAGTGCCCAGGAGGAAACAGCTCTGCTGCACATTTTCCTGCTGGATTAGGGATTGAGCAGCGTGTCCCATTTCACAGAGGTGCCACGAGGGATCTGCCCTCAGGAACAGAACACAAAGTGTCCCTTTAATTAGCAGAGGGTGCTCTGCCCCGTTAGCCAGGGTGCAAACGAGAGCCCTCCTGTCCCATAAATGGGGGATGTTTATTATCCAGTCCTCCAGCCCTGTGCTCTGTCTCCTGCCATGCTCTGGGTCCATCATGCACAAAGCTTTCACATTATGTGCAGCTCACAGACACCACTGCCCACGACAGCTCCCCTGGAGCCCTTCCAAAATGTGGTGTCAGATGATGAACTCAAGTGCCAGGGGACCGAGAGTAAAGACAGCAATCATGGCAGTGTGTGCTCCTCATGCCAAATCCACTCACAGCATCCACTGAAAAGTATTTTTCTGAGGAATGTAAATGTAGTCTCTTCCTTAAGTTTAAAAATCAGAATGCTCCCAGCACCAGGATTTCCTCTTGCCACCATTGGAGTGAATATTCCTTCCTGCCTTCTTCTGACAGCTCCATGTCAGTTTTATATTCAGGTCAGTCTTTCATTTAGTACTAAGGTACATTTCCCTTTCTCCCTCTCAGCCGCCCCATCTAGAATCTGAATTGTTTTCAACACCAGAGAACATATTCAAAAACATCAAAATGATAAACAATCTGTACAGTAACAGAATCACAGAGTAAACCAAACATGATGGATTAACCTCGTCTGGCAAAGCCGTGCATACAGAACCAAAGGAAAGAACACTTAGCACAAAAATCTTTCTCCCATTAAAGGGGCAGATTTAATCATTGATTAAAAGTTAATCATGAGTCCATAAAAATTTTGGCTGGAAAGATGGAATCTTAATGCAGGTGACTGCTTTTTGGTAAATATTTGAAGACTTGGATGTGCACAGGCCCCGGACTGATGGGTTACAGCAGGATGTTACTGACAGCTCACAGCCAGGCTCCAGCCCCCTGCCCCAAACCCATTTTCCTATGCAAGGAATTTCAAGGAGCTGGTGTGTATTTCCTGAAGTGATTCAGGAAAGTGCAGGTCCTTCAGCACAGCACATCTGTGGCCATCCTAGAAAGTCATTTCCCCACACCCGGTCACTCATCACCCGCCGCCAACAACTCCGCAGTGCTGGAGCTGTGCTGGCTCTAAGTGGCAGTTCAGAAACCAGTCTAGCATCAAATTTAGTCGTTGTGGAACAAGTGCTTTCACTGCTAGATTTGGGGAGAGAAGAGCAAATGACTGCAAATTGCAGAGCACTCCCAAATTCCAGAGTGCCCTCAGCCCGGGAGAGCGGGGTCAGAGCGAGCTCTGAGGTATGGCTGAGGCAAACAGCTCTGATCACAGCACGCCAGGCATTTCCTGCACTCTACCAACACAACAAATACATTTTTAGTCAATTAACTGTATCCCCTACAGCTAACACAGGCTCGAGGTCAGGTCTAAATTCTGTTTGCATGAATCCACCCGAGGCTACTGAAGCAAAAAACCCACTGCACGCACCATTTGTGGGATTTACACTACAGTACCCCTTTCACAGGTTCAGTAAATAAATGCATGAGGAGTGTGGAGCAAAGGAAAATTCCAGCAAGGCTGGAGCCAGCCAGTGCTGCAAACTGCAGAGAAATTCTCTCTTGCAGAGGTATTTCTACCCCAGAGGAAGAATTACAATCCGATCACAGCACATCTGACTGGTCTGAGATCATAATCCCACTCCACCATAGGAAATATTTTACTGAGGACTGGTTTCCTTACCCCAGCAGCCAGAGCCAGTCGGGTGGAAGTCCCTGGGTCCCCATGTGCCCAGCACACAGGATTAGACCTTCCCCACGTGCCTCAGAGAGGAAGATGTGCATGGGACGTGCATTTCCAGCTGCAGCTGTGCGTGGTGCTCCTCACGTACCGACCACACGACTGGCCTGGAGTGCTGCTCAGCCCAGAAAAGGCATTTTCTCCAAATGGGAGAACACAAAGTTGCACAGTGCAGGCAAAGGGAGAGGTCTGGCATCGTTTTCCTGCTGGCTGGGGAAAGGAGGTGGTCAGAAATGACCAATAATGGACTCACAGCCCAGCTCAGCCCCAGAAGTGCTCTGAGCTCTGCTTTTGGCAAACTGGTGCTCACAGCCCACCCCAGGGCACCTGTGGGCTCCAGGAGAGCACCCAAACCCACACAGGTGTGCCAGAGGCAACCAGCACCACAGCTGAGACCTTTCCTGGCAGGCTCAGTGCTGTGCCAAAAATTCGGGAGAACCTGCAGCATTTCCCCAGCTCTGCCCCAAAACTGAGCAGTTTTTTTCCACTGTGGTCACAACTGGCCAAACCACACAAAGCAGCTTTCAGCAGAGGCCGAGCTCCTGATAACATTCCTGTCTCTTGCTAATTATCTTTTAGTGATAAACTGTCAAGCTATTTGTGTTTGGAGGACTGATCCAGCTGCTGATGTGCAGAGTGATGCAGGGTAGCTGTGCACACTGCCTGTGGTGCCTCCTTCCCCCAGGGGTGATTTTTGAGAGCAAACTCATCCTCAGAGCTGTGGTAGAGGAGGACAGGGACAGCCAGGGGAGGCAGGGAGAGCTGGAGATGGGAGGAAAAACCAGGATGGAGAGAACTGCACTAAACAGGCTTTGGCATCACTAATCCAGAGGAAATGAACGCCGGTGTCAGACCCAAAGGGACAATCCCTGCCTGGATTTGACACATTCCCGCATTTGAGAGGGACAGAGGACACTGCCAGGTTCAGGCATGAGGCATTCCCACACATCAGGCATGGAAATGTCCCTTTTACACCCCAAAAAAGAAGAGAAAAATGAATAAATCTCTATTCACATTTTTCTCACATCCCATGACCGAGCTGGAAGTATTTCACGATGAACTTTCTGCTCTGGCTGGTTCCAGGGGTCGACTTTAAGCACTGGTTGGTATAAAAATACTTTAAAGAGATGCTCTTCCCTGTGTCCCCACCTATGAGATCCACGAGGCCACGGCAGCAGGAGTGCAGCAAGGAGCAGCCTGTTTGGCTCCATCCATCATCAGCAAAACTGTCAGCTCAGCTCCACCAGCAAAATCTTTATTACTGGTTATGATGCACAAGGCAGGAACCACACGCTCTGATTTCCTCAGATCTGAGGCTGAGTTTGCAGAGGCAGCAGTTGGAGGGGAAATAATTTTGACTTTTCCCTGAGCCAATTTGATCTGGAAATTGTTGAGAGCAAATAAATATGGAATCCCACCATGGCATTTCTGCAGTCACTCTCCAGCTACAACCACTTCTCCTTTTTTTTCCTGAGCATCAGTGATTTGTATTTGGCACATGTAAAAAATCAGCTAATCCCCAAAGCCATGCCTGACTGATCAATTACACAACTAATACCTTTTCCAGAGGTCATCTTAAGAGATGAATAATCCCTTCCAAAATTCCCCAGCCTGCAGCATGGAGAGATTTGTTGTTTGTCTTTCTGCAGCTTTCCTGGAAAGGTCAGAGTGCCCCCAGGCCCTGGGCTGCCCACAGGAACACACAGCAGTGGATGCCAGGCTGCTCTTCAGGTGACCAATGACCTTTAGCAGCAAAGGCTGTGCAATGCAGGAGCTCTCTTTTTTATTTCTCAATAAAAACAACTGTTAGCTGACCCTGGACTTGTCTTTTTAGGTAAAGGTGCCTGCACACACACGTCAGCCCAGCAGATCCACCCAGCTCCTCACTCTGCAAACAGCTCCAGCCCTCCCCACGCTCCAAAGGGCTTTCCCAAACTGCCATAAAGTGGGAGAGGCCACGGGACTTCCTCTAAACTCTGTTTTTCAAGCAGGAAAAGTCTAGCAGGGCTCCATGAGCTGCCACTTTCCCCACAGAACAGCCAGGAAAGCCTGGCACTGCCTCTGCTTTAGCTGAAGCATCAGGCAGCCCGGAGGTGGTGAGGAAGAACGGGCAGCAGCTCGGATTCCTGACTGGAATTCCTGACACTGAAGGGCCCTGTGGGAAACAGAAAGCTCCACGTCTCCAGGCTGGGCATCACCTCTGGGTATCTGTGATCATGCACCAGCTTTTCCTCCTGGCTTTCATCTGGAAGGCAGATGGGGGAAAAATATCAACAAATCCCATCCACATCCATCCTCCCTTCTGGAGGTGCTGACCTGTGAGAATGGCCTGAGGGAAGGCAAAGGAAATAACAAAACTTGCAGCACAAGGACAGTTTGGGACTCGTTTTTGCAAGTTACAGGACTGAAAGCTCTGGAGGAAGGGGGCAAAAGCCACTTGCAGCCACAGCAAACACCTCAGAACAGCCAGCACAGCCACCACCTGCCCTGCTGGCACCTCCCATCATGTCAGCAATATCTGCTAATCCAAAGGCTGTATCATCACTTCTTTCTTGCAATTCTTCTTTTCTCCATCTGTTTCTTTTCATGCAGCATTTGTCTTCTAACCTTCCCGGTTTGTTTTCCTCTTGTCTTTTTGATTAACAAAAAGAGACACACCTTATCTCTTCCCCAGGCTGCACCACCCTCCCTTGTTTTGCATGTTCAGCCTCATATCTCAGCACCATATTTGTTTCTCTCTCTCTGAATAAATAGAAGTGTAGGCACTTTTAAGAAATAAGGGCTCTGTTTGAAGAGTAATTAGCTGTCAGCATAAAACTAATATTTATGGATTCTCATCCTTGAAAACTCTAACTCTGCTACCCAGCACTGATTATGGCTGTTAGAAACAGATGGGGCTGAATCCATACAGCTTGAAATAATGCTATATTTAAAAAATAATTAACTCCAAATGAAGGACTGAATGCCACTCGCTTCCCCTAAATTTGATTTTTCAATTTGATCTGTTTGCACAGAGGGGGAGCTGGGCTGTTCCCGGGTGTGTCGTGCTCCCTGGCACACCTTGGAGGTGGGAATCTGCAGAGATCCAGGCACACGTGAGGGCTGGGCACTGGAATATTCCAAACACCCTGCAGCAGGAAAGGACGGCTCCATCCACCCGGGATCAAGGAACCAGCACCCCTGGGTGTGTTCTGTCTGGCTGCCCGGCACAGGAATTGGAATTTCACCAGGGGTGCAGCCTTTGTTTCAGTGTCTGACAAAGACATGGGAGAGGAGCTTTAAAAATTGTTTTTCAGATGCAGGTTGGAGAGGATGAAAGCCCTCAGTCTGTTATTCCCTGACTTGATTCTCTCTCCAGCCCGGGGCAGCATCGTCGCCGGATGCCTGCACCTCTGCGAGAGCACAGACCCAGGAAATTTATACTCTGCTTAATTAAATCTGTGCTTTTTACTTATTGGCACCTCTTCCAAGAGCAGAATTCCCTCCAAGTTGGTTATCCATCACGGCAAAGGATCCGACAGGCACAATCGAATCCCACACAAACCTGGTTAACTGGGTCACAGCCTGCTCCGAGACGTCTGCCAGGATTTCATGCACGAGCTGGAGGCACAGGGCCAAACCTCCCCCGGCCCTGACACCCCTGCAGACCCCAGCAGAGGGTGACAATTCCAGTCCCTGTGGGCCGGTCCCACAGGGATCTACAGGGACAGAGCCTCCTGCGAGGGCTCATCCTGTCCCTCCATCCCCGTGGACCAGCCAAGTCCTGTCATCATTTTTGTGCAAAGTCTGACCCCCCCCAGGGGTGGAGACTCTTGCACAACCAAAGACATCTCCCATAGATCGAGGGTTTTTCCCCCTAGAACCCTTTTTCCCCCTAATAACCAAGCTGAAATTTACGTTTCGTTAATTTCGGTCACGCCCCACCAGCGGTGTCTCCTCTCCGGTGAGGGGAGGTGTGTGCTCAGTGACAGGGACACTCCCTCGGGAAGGGACAGCCCAGTTCCTGCCGCCCTCCTTGGGAAAAGGAGCGGGCAAGGGACCTTGTGTGAGAAATGGGTGAGGCTGGGGAGGTGAGGGGTGGGCAGTGAGGGGGGACACGGCTGTGGGGGCAGTGATGGCTGAGGGGGGACACGGCTGTGAAGGGCAGTGATGGCTGATGGAGATGGGACCCAGACGTGAGGGCTGAGGTGGACACGACTCTGAAAACTGAGGGGGGTCACGGCCATGAGAGGGGCCAAGGGTTGACTGAGGGCGATGTGGCTGTGAGGGGAGGCAGGGACTGGCTGAGGGGGAGATGCGGCCGCTGGTGGCAGGTGAGGACTGAGGGGACACACACCTGAGGGGAGGCGATGCTGTGAGGTGACACAAGGTGAGGGCTGCCCGAGGGGGATGTGGGCACCGAGGGCTGCCCGAGGGGGATGTGGGCACTGAGCTGAGGTGAGGCAGAGCGGAGCGGGCACACGGCCGGGAGCGCTGCCGGCGCTCCTCACCCACCTCTTTGATCTTCATCCTGCGGGCGCGGGTCTCAGGGTCCTCTCCGTGCCTCCCGCCGCGCACCGGGTGCCGGAGGCTGCGGCGGAACCGCTCGTAGTCGAAGCGGAACGGGGCCCGCGTGTCCCGGGCCGGGGGCGCGGCGCTGGCGGGCTCCGCTCGGCCCTCGGCGCCCTGCACCTGCTGCCGGGAGCCGGGCGCGGTGCGGGCCGGCGGCCCGGCCATGCGGGCGGCCGTGCGGAGCTTCTCCCGCAGGCGGCGCGGGGCGGCGGGGCTGGCGTGGCGGGGCTCGGCGGCCGCGGGGGGGCTGCGGGGCAGGTCGGTGTCGCGGGTGGAGGAGGAGGAGGCTGAGGACGAGGAGGCGGAGGATGAAGAGGAGGCGGAGGCGGTGGCCCGGCGGGGTAGGAAGAGGCGCTTGAAGCGGGAGGAATCGGGCAGGAGGAAGAGGGCCCCGAAGCAGAGCGTGAGCAGGCCCGAGAGGAAGAGCAGGAACAGGAACTTCTGCGGCAGCCGCAGCCCCAGCGCCGCCGGCCAGCCCGGCATGCCCGGCAGCTTCCGCAGCACCACCATGGGGCACCGGATCGCGGCCGCCGGGCGGGACCCGCCGCCGCGCCGGGGGCTGCCGCTGGCTCCTGCGGCGAAAGGCTCAGCGGGGCCCGCCCTGGGCACCACCGGCCGCCTTCACCGGGGACCGCACGTGGGTGGCTCCGGGCCGGGCGGAGCGGCGCTTCAGCGTCCCCCCTGCCGGCATGAAGGCGGCGGCGAGCGCATCCCGCCGGGGCCGGGCGGCGAGCGGCGGCGCGGGGCTGGGCTGCTCCCGGTGCGGGCTCCCGGCCGGACGGTGCTCCGGGGCTGGCTCAGGCAGCGGCGCCGGGGCGGTGCGAGCCCGTCTCTCTAGGCGGCGGTGGGTTCATGCTGCAGCATTTCTGCGGGGCGGGGGGGAGACAAGAGCGCGGTCATTCAACACCGCCGAGGATGCGGCCGGCGAGACCAGCCTTTGTCCCCGCCGCTCCCCCACCCTCCAGCGGCTCTAGTCCGGTTCCCTCTGTCCGGACTTGGCGTCAACTCTCCGGTCTGCGAGCAGCTCCCCGCTCTGCAGCATCTCCCCTCCGGCGCCGGGATGCCGGGCTGTGCTGGCGGGGCAGCCCGGGGGACAACGGGGAGAGCCCCGGGAGGGACGAGGGGCTGTGGGACAGCCCGGGAGGGGCAGGGTGCCCCGGGACAGCGCGGACAGACAGCGACAGCGACGGGGCTGCTCCGCTGCCGTGCCGGGAGCTGCCTTCGCCCGCGCCGGGCTGGGCACGATGGGGCTGCAAACCAGCCATGCGGAAAGCTCGGCTCGGGCTGAGCTCCTTGAGGCAAAAATATTAGTAATGATAATAATAATAATAATAAAAATCTACGGGTTTTGGTTTTGCCTAATAGATCCCGGCAAATTTCTCCCAGATCTCTGCCTGCTAGAGTTATCCATACCTCCCCCCACAAATAATTTCCCTGCGGAGGAGACAGAGCTCAACTTTCAGACCCCGCAAGGCAGCAGGACCCGGCTCGAAGCCCTCCGTGAGCCCCGGATCGCCCCCTCCCCTGCGGGCACGGACAGCGCTGCCCCCCGAGCGCCCTCACTCCCGCTGGGGCGGGCGCTCTCCCACCCCCAGCGCTGCTTACTCACCCCTCTGACAAATCCAAGCCTCTCTGGCTCCTACAGTGAGTAAAATCTTCTCAGTCCTGCCCGCTCATCCCAAAAGCGACAGCCCCTCGCTGCTGCCAGCGCTCACGGGTGCCCGCTCAGTCAGGATGCTGCGCTCTCCGGGGGACAGCTCCTCTCCCTGCCCATCCGAGCATCCAGGAGGGAAGCACCTGACTGCACCGAGCTCCTCGGAAGGCGCTGTTTTTGCCCACCCCGGTGCCGGGCGCGGGGACCGGCGGGGCAGCGCTGCCCGGTGCCCTCACGGAGCCCCGCCCGCGCCGCCGCTCACTGCGACAGCGCCCGGCCCCGCCCCGGGCCCGCCCCCGCCGCGCCCCCTCCCGCCAACGGTCACTCCGCCGCCGCGCCAGCCAATCAGCGCGCACGGCTGTGCCCGCCCTCGCTCGCTATTGGCTGGATGTCCCCTCCTGGGAGCGCCCATTGGCTGCCGCCCGCGCCAGGGAAGCCGTTGGCCCCGCCTCCTTGTTTACCACAGATGCCCGGCCCGAGATCGGGGAGGGATGGCCCCGCCCCTTTCTTTCAGCCACCGCCTCCCATTGGCTGCGAGGAACGCCCCGTCCGCGCTGCGATTGGCGGAGGGGGGGGCGCCGTTACTTTAAAAAGGGGCTGCGGGCACGCGGCGGCTCCAGAGGCTGTGAGGGCTCGGCCGGGGCGGGTCAGGTGCTGTCACCGCTTCGGAGCCTCACGCACCGTCAGGGCTCTGAGGGAGCGATTTACCCACAGATCCTCCGCGAGAGGCTCCGTACCCTGCCGCTGCCACGGCTCTGACACAAGGAGAGGAGCAGGAGTTGTAGAGAGGGGCTGGAGGTGCTTTGGAAACCCCCTTTCTGGTTTATACGAGCCCATGTTCAAAGTTCAAATCTTCTTAATCCCATATTGTTAAATCCGCACCTTAACCTTAAACGTGTTGCCAGGTAAATTTGAGTGACCCTGTGAGTTAGTACTTTACCAGAGGGGAAGGTGGTGAATTAGAGTTTCTGCTCATAAATGTTACAAAAACCACCCTCAAACCTGCAGAATTAGCAATGAAAGGGAGGAAAGGCCATGACCCACACCCAGAGGCATCTGAAACCCCTCAGGAATAACGGGATGGGTGGCAGTGGACAGGATGAGGCTCCCAGGAAAGGGTAAACGCAGCCACCAGAGAACGGCTGTGACTAAACTTGGAAGAGCTAAAAGGGAACATTTTGTAGGCTGGAAAGGAGCTGGAGCTGCGAGGAGAGAAATCATCTGCTGTTTGTGTGTGCCTCCTGCACAATAACCAGCACAGGGACAATACCTGAGCGATGGCCGTGGCGCCCCACGCTCTGAGAATCGCAGACACAACCAATATTGTCATTTTCCCGTGCAAAATGCTTTAAGGGGTGTAGAGCAGGCGGCAGGGCAGGACTGTGGAGCTGCTCTTGACCCCATGGTCCTGCTTCACCTCCACAGCTGCCGCAGGTTTAGTCCAAATAAACCCAAAAACCCCCTGATGCTTTTAGCTGCGGTGGCCGCCCTGTGAGGCGGATTTGCACCGTGATGATTTGGGTTTGAAATCGTTCTTCCCCCGTGGCACAGGCAGGGCCTGCCGGGCGTGAAGGAGCCGTGGGCACCGGGCACGGCGGGCTCTGAGCGGAGCAGGAGGGGCTGGAGGAGCACAGGGAGCCAGCCCGGCACTGCTGCTCTCCTCCTGCACCCTGAGGAAGAGGAGGGAGGCAGGGGCTGCTCCTCCTCGGAGGTTGGCACTGCGCTCCACGGGCTCCTCAAAGCCCCTGGGAGCTGGCAGAGGTTCTGTCAGGACAGGGGGACAGCCCTGCCCGCCAGCTGCCACTTCCATGACTTGGAGCACGGATGGATTTTGGCAGCGCTTCTACCCCGGGCAGCAGCAGCAGCAGCCAGAGCCCAGCGCCCCGCGGGCTCCCCTCAGCCCTTCTCCCACACCTCAGCTCAGACCGAACAGAAATAATCCTTCACCTTCCTTAAATCTCCTCTCCCCCGGGGAAAGCTCACGCAGCAGGCAGGCTGCAGTTTGTCTCATCTTTATTAAAAAAACAACCTTGAACCAAGGGAACCAAACCCCACCAAAGCAAAGCTCTCTGCTCTTCCAGTGGTGGTCCCTTGATCTTCTTAGGGAAGGCCCCAGGACAGGAAAGGTTGGATGGCTCTGCTTCCTAAGAGGATTTGGGGCATCAAGGAGGATAAAAAATAAAAATCAACAGCAGAGAGCAAACCAGAGGGATGATAAAATACACAGTTCTGAGCAAAGTGAAGGGCTACGCCTCGCTCCTCATTCCAGGCAGCAGCAGTGGAAAACTTGGAGGCTTATCTTTTAATTAGGTTAAATTAGGAACTCTTTTTGTTTTGCTTTGTGTTTAGCATAACATTGTCTTGGAGGTAAAAGCTTGGAAATGGAAGGTTTTCCAGATTAGGTTAAATTAAAATATTATGCTTCTTAAAGAAGACAAAGCATTGTCTTCAAGGTAAATGTTTAATTACATTTTAAAAACAATTTTGTCTGTGCAATGATAAAACAGAGCCCAGCTCTGCCTGTGACTGCAGTTCCAGATGGAAACCAAATAAATTGAGAAATTGGTGTTGAAGGAGTTAGGAGGCAGAGTGTAATTACTGGGGAAATGGGGGTCCTGCTGCATTATGATTCTTGATTTTTTAGCAGCTCTGGAAGAAATAATTTAGAGAAAATTACTTTTTTTTTTTTTTATGGGCATAAGAAAAATAGAATTTAATATCCACCTTTCTGTGAGGAAGCAAACTACAGAGTGATAGATAACACTCAGGGCAAAGGAGTTTGGCCCAATTATTGCAGTGGAGCCTCCAGACTATCTTTTAAAGAGCTTCAATGTTTATTCCTCTCTCAGAGCAGAAAACTCTCCTGGTTCTGGCTGCAGGGTGAATCCCAGTGCTGGAGCAGCACCCCAGGAATACACACCTACACACGAGATATTAATTATCTGAGTTAAGAGTCACACTTAGGGATGCACAGAAGCCTTGCTGAGAATTCCAGCAGTTCTCTGCAGGCAGGAGAGAGACATTTGCACAGTGTAAACCCCATCACCTCAGCCAGACTCGTGTTCTACCCCAGAAGAGGGGGGAAAAAACCCATTCACATCTGAGGAATTGTGTAGGAACGAGCCCTCACAAGAGGAGGAATCTTGCTTAATTACGGTAAAGGTCTACATCTCAGCAATCTTACCTCCTGTGTTCCAGGGAAAATATCAAAGATGCTGAAAAATGGTACAAAAACAGAAACACAACATAAGGTGCATGGAGGAGAGAGCAGGAACATTTCTCGTTTATTGCTTTCCTGTAACACCAGGTGACTAATGGAGCAGGCTGCAGCTTTTTTTCTGTTTTTTCATTAAAATCAGCATCATCAGAACGTCTGTGTTCCATTTTGCCCTGCTTGAATAAGGAGAGGGCCCGAGGAACGCCGTGAATTTGCTCTTGTGAATGTGGAGCAACAGCCTATTTTAGATGGCTTCAGAAATAAGATCCCAAGTGGGAAAGGTCTAAGAATAATTTTTCATCCAAAGGCTTCACCTGTCAGGAAATGCAGCTCGGGCAAACCAGAGCCGAAGATAAATCAGGGAGGAACTTGGTGAAAGTGAAACAAATCCAGCTTTTCCCTGGGTGTCCCTGTGAGGCCAAACCCCCTCAGCTGGCTCTGCTGAGCTGCAGCAGCTCCCTGGCAAGCCCTGAAATAAGGAGAGGGCTCTCTGCAGCCCAAAATAACTTCCCAGTCACCTTGAGGGTGAAGTTCATCTGTCCCGACCTGAGGAACGGGTCACTCCCAACCTGGCTGGGATGAATCACTGTCTGCACTATATTTAAACAGAGCCCGGGGAGGTCAGCGCAGAATTGTCATTTTGCCAGGCTGGTGTCCCACGTTCCTCGTGACATCTGCAAACAAAACATGTCCTGTGACACAGGCACAGCCTGGAGGTGCCTCAGCACTGCCTCAGCCCTCCCCTCGCAGAGTTTTCTCCTCCAGTATCACCCAGTACCTGACTGGTCCTTTACTGGTGGCACTGTGCCAGCACAGCCCCTGCTGCTGCTGGCAGAGGGGGTTTTCATCCTCCAGCTCCGTTCAGAAATGTCCTCAGTGGCCTCTCAATTTTTCCTGGGTCAGTAGAAAATGAAACAATTTTATGGTGCTGGTGTGAAACAGGGAAATGTTTTTCCTTCCTGGTGTCTCCGTGTGCTCCCAGCTCAGACTCATCACTCCGTGAGATCCCTTGAAATTACAAATCTCCCACAGATCCACTCGGATTTCATCCTTCCTTTTCCTCCTTTAACACTGCACACAGGGCAATGCTTAATGGACAGGAAAAAACCAAAAATACCTTCCTTGGATCCTCACCCAGCCTGGGCAGATCCTCCTCAGGGACTCCAGACTTGTCCCTGTCCCACCGAGTGTTTGGAGCTCTCAGCAGTGCCCAGACACGGGGGACAGGAGGAGTTGGTGCTGCTGGAGCCCCCAGTCTGTGATTCAGGCTCTGAGGGGCTGCTCCTGCTGCATAAAAATGGAAAAAGCTCTGCCCGGGTGGCCGGGCTGGAGCGCAGAAAACGGGAGCTGGGGAAAACAACAATTACAGGATTATAAAAATACCTGCCAGGTATCAGGAATGCGAGACGGGGGAGGATCGAGGACTCCAGGGGAAGGGAATTAATGCCTCAGCGCTGTGTCCTTCTGTCCTGGCTTTGGGAAGGAAAAAAAAAACCCCAAAATCTCTTGGTAGGAGCTGAAGGGATGCATGGCCCAGCAGTGGAGCAATGCCAGCAGCCCAGCGCTGATTTTGTCCCAGGTTTAGGGGCTGTTGGAAGGCAGAGAGCCTCGGGACAGGCTGGTCTCCCGTGGGCACAGGGAATGCCGTGCAGGACCTGCGGAGGGAGGCTGGAATCGCTCATTTTTAGCTGGGAGGGAGGGGCGATGTCACCTCTGCAGATCTGAGGTCGGTGCTTTGTGTCTGCTCCCACTGTCAGCGGTCCCGGCTGTCACCGAGCCCCTGGTGGCCCTTGGGGACAGCCCTGGCCCTGTGACACTCCGGAGGGTGCACTTGGGGCTCCTCAGCTGCAGGATGGACGGAGCTGCAGCATCCAGGGGCATCCCAAAGCCCGGGAGAAGCCCGCAGAGCCCAGGGAGGGCTGTGTGTGCATGGCCCGAGGCAAACCCAGCTCAGCCTTTAAACCTCGCTGCCTTCCAGAGCCTTCCCCTCAACTTGCTCAGGGCTCTTTGCGTTTCATCCTACAACTCCCCGGTGCTGGCTCTGAGATGAGAGAGGAGGAACTCCAGGCTGCAAACCTCCCTTGCTGGGAGTCCTGGAGAACGCAGGGAAGGCCAGGCCTGAGGATCAAGTGGCTGGTGGCACTGGGGTGGCACAGAAGGGACTCTCCTCCCCAGACAGCTGCCACCTCCTCGCTCTTTAAATGGACGTTTGCACCTGCTGGATCAAACTTTGTCAGGATGAGAGCGGATACAGCACCTTTCAGAGAGAGGAAATAATTTTTTAAAGGCACATTTGGGAGCTGTGTGTGGCCTGCAGGAGTGCTGGTGGCAGCCTGGAGCTGGGTGTTAGTGGGTGACACCTCGGAGCCGGTGTGGAAAGGCACAGCAGAGGCTGAGAATGGTTCCCTGGTCACAGATTCTCACCACAGCTCCTCTCCAGATGCTGTGTTATCACTCCAGCACCTCCCTGAGATGGCCCAGATCAGATAAAGCCCGAGCTGATCGGGGCAGGCAGCTGTAAATCGGCATTTAGAGGAGCTTTATCGCGGCCGCTGGCTCGGAGCCGCGGCGGGAGGCACGGGGCAGGGTGGGATGCTCAGCCTGGCCCTGGCCCAGCTCCTGGCCCGGCGTGTGGCTCATCCCGAGGCTCATCCCGAGGCTCTGGGGGTGGTTAATCGCTCGGAAGGGGCGCATTCAGTGACATTTCACTGCGGCTGGCAGCGCCAGCACGGCGGGAGCAGCGCCGGTCCGGGGGCAGGGACACCCCTCGGGTGGCTCGGTGCCATCGCGGAGCTGGCGTGGGGACACCCCCGGGGCTGGGGCGGTGTCCCCCGCCCTCGGCAGCCCCTCACGGACAGACTGATCCACGGCAGGGCTCGGTGCCCGGGCTGGCATCGCACGGTGGCTCTGGCCCGCTCCGGCCTCTCCTCCGCCCGGGCTGGCCCTGAAGGAGGAAACCCGGCGGGTTTGCGTCTGTCTGTACCGGGCTGGGATTCGGGGCTCGGCCCCTCCTGGGCCGGAGGAACCGCCCGGGGGCCGGAGGAGCCCGCCCGGTCCCAGCCCCGGCCGGGGAGAGCAGCACCGGGGAGGCTCCGAGCGCCGGGCAGGGGATCCAGCACAGCCCGGGGGGCTCCGAGCGCCGGGCAGGGGATCCAGCACAGCCCGGGGGGCTCCGAGCACCGGGGCAGGGGGTCCAGCACAGCCCGGGGGGCTCCGAGCGCCGGGCAGGGGATCCAGCACAGCCCGGGGGGGCGGCCCGGCCTCTCCTGCCAGGGCTGGGAATGCCCGAGCGGTCCCGGCCGGCTGCAGCCCCTGGGTTACCGCACCGCGGGCTCTCCCACCGCATTCCGCAGCCCTGAGCTCCAAATACAGCCGGGAGACCACGGAGGAGCAGCTGACCCAGATTCTGACAGACCTTCCCCAATTTCAGCTTGATACACACCACGGTGTTTAACCAGCACGAGGAAAACAATTCCAGCCTCTCACATCCCCTACAAGCAAAGCTCCTGCCTGCCCAGCACTGGCTCTTCTCACACACAGTCACATTTTGCCAACCTGCTGCCCCCCAACACTCTCATGGATCCATCAAAGCCTCAAATACAAACGTGAAGGATCAAATCTGGCCCCATTTAAGAAGCAAATTCCCAGAAGAGCAGCACAGCCCCATCTCACAGACATTCCACAGGTGACAAATCCTCTCTGGAGCCTGCAGCCGTGGCTTTGGGGTTTATCTGGTTCCTCTGAGACCTGGGAAGGTGGAATTATCTGGTTCCTCTGAGAGGTGGGAGGTGGATTTGGGGAAGCTGTGACTCCAGCTGCGGAGGGGGAGACCTGAGCTGATGTGGAGCAGCTGAGCCTGGCAGTGGCAGCCCCAGCTCTGTGCCTGGAGCTGCAGGTCAGGGCTCTGAGTTTCTGTGTGACCCATGCTCAGTAAATATTCCTGACTCCAGCTGAACCACAGCTCCAATAAAGCTCTGCCAGAGTCAGTTGGATCATCCTCTGGCTCATGCACCAACCACGAAATTACAGGTTCCTGTTACAGGCTCTTCCTTAGAGGTGATTTCACGGGAGCTGTGATTTTCAAACCTGAGCTGGATCTGCAGGTCCAGCAGATTTTTTCATCATTCTCATCCCTCCTCAACCACCCACCTGCAGTGCTCTGTTTTTAACTCACATGTGAAGCCAGGTTGATCTGGAAGTGGCTGACAGAGGATGCCCCTGGCTCCTGTCTCTGCTGGCACCCCAATAACCCCAAAAGCTGCAGCCCCTCCAGCCCAAACCAACCCACCCATTCTGACACATTTCTGACATTTTCCTCCGGGCTGGCTGAGCCACAGCCCCTTCTCTGCACAGCAGCTCCTGCTCTATAAAGGTTAAGTGATTAGAAATATTTCATGTCTTTTAGGGCTGTCCCCCTGTGATTTGCAGGCTCTGTGCAGATCTGCATGAATCAGACGTGCAGGGCACGGTGACCTGGGAGTGCTCACAGGGCAGTGGGAACCAGAGGATGTGAAAGGCAAATCCCTGCTGCTCCTGGTGGGATCTGCCTGTGCTCAGGATCCTGTCCCACACCCAAGGACGCTGATCCAGGCTCTGCTCTGCCCTGAGCTGTCCAAGGGATGCTGCAAACACAGCTCACTGTCATCATTCCACTGACAATAATACACCAGCTTAGAGGAAGCCTCTCAGCTGCAGCTTTTTATATCTAAACTCTTCCTGGCTGAGCAATCTCAACCTACTATTGATCCAGATGACGCATTTGATTCCTATAATTGAGATTGGAATTTAAAAAAAAAAAAATAAAAAAGCCTTTCTATTTCTTCCAGCGAGTTTGTTTCTCACGTTTGACAGCTCGGGGCGTGCATCACTCGGGCTTCTGCCATGATTAAAGTGAAGGAATTTTTTAGAGGGTGGGAAGCTGTAACTGCTTCAGCCCAGAAATTCACTGATGATGGAAGCAAAATACCTGGGTGTTCTCTCACCCATCGCCTTTGAATGTCAAGCAGCTGCTGAAGTTGTTTTCTGGGGGATCATGGAATGGTTTGGGTGGAATGGACCTCAAAAATCATCTCATTCCCACCCCTGCCATGGCAGGGACACCTTCCCCTGTCCCAGCTGCTCCAGCCTGGCCCTGGGCACTGCCAGGGATCCAGGGGCAGCCACAGCTGCTCTGTGCCAGGGCCTCACCCCCCTCAGGGAAGGATTTCTCCCTAATATTTCACCTAATCCCACTTTCTTTGAGCTTTAACCCATTCCCCTTTGTCCTGTCAAGTAGGAATTTGGAAAGAATGAAATAGAAATAAACCCATGGCCAGCTGGGAATCAAACAAGGATGTTCCTGATGCTGCAGGCTCAGTGATCTTCCCCTGCTGCTCTCCTCTGGCCCAAGAGAATTTCCAGCAGCTGAACTGGACAGAAATTCTCCAGTTTCACATGGAAAAACCACTGACTCAGAGGAGAAAGTCTCTGATTCAAGAGCAAGCCTGGAGCCCCTCCTCTCTGGGTAGCAAACTGAGCTGGCACTTACTCACTGTGGATCTTCTGTAGGTATTGCATTGATGGAGAAAGTGCTGTGTATTCGCTTGTTTATTTGCAAAAAAAGGTAAAAAAAAAATGTCTATTAAAATCCTGCACCTCTGGGACTGCCTTTGAGAGGCGTGTGATGTGACTCCAGCAGGGAAGTGATCAGCCTGCAATAATTTAGATGTTCCTGTTGCTATGGATACTTTCTTTAAGTGAAGCATACCATTATAATTTAAATTTCCAGTAACTCACAAAAAAAAAAAAAAAAGAAAGAAAGAAAGACAGCAGATTAAAAGTAATAAAAAATGCCAGAGACGCAAGTGTTTTATTCCTGGCTGTCAGTTTTCCTGGTGCTGTGACAGCATCGGGGATGTGATCACATTGCCACGTTGGAGCAGATTTGGGACTTTTACACATTTTATTCCATTAATTACACCTGGGGCTCATGGCTATGATTGAGGCAGTGGCTTGGTGACAGGCTGGGAGCTGGGATGTCACACTGGGATTGGGAATGTCATACTGGGAGCAGGGGTGTCACACTGGGATGTCACACTGGGATTGGGAATGTCATACTGGGATTGGGAATGTCACACTGGGAGCAGCCAGTTTGGGGAGGAGTGGGAAGAGCATTGCTGGGATGGAGCAGCCACGTGGCTCTGCTGAGCCAGCAGGTGACAAAAGCAGCATTTGGACACCAGAATGTCCCCAAACCTTTTTTCGTCCCAGGCTTTTGCCATCGGTTTCTTGTTTCGGTCACCGCCGCCGTCTCTCTGGGCACACGGGGAGGTGCCCGGGGGATTTTCCTTCCTCTCCCTTCTAACCAGACACTGCAAACCCCACATCTCTCACTTTCTGCCTCCGAGGGTTGTTTTTTCTTTCACCTTTCCAGCCCTCACCAGCAGCAATCCCTTCCTCAGCAAACGCTGCAGCC
Source organism: Prinia subflava (assembly GCF_021018805.1). Classification (NCBI taxonomy): domain Eukaryota; kingdom Metazoa; phylum Chordata; class Aves; order Passeriformes; family Cisticolidae; genus Prinia; species Prinia subflava. The sequence continues at coordinate 869,058 of NC_086270.1, forward strand.
TCCACACCAGACTCTCCCGGCGCTCCCTGCCAGCCGCAGTTTCTGTCTCAGCTGCTCCAATCCCACGATGGCACCGCCACTCCAGGCAAAGTTTTTTGCTAAAAAGCCTGGAAAAGCCTGGCTGGTGACACTGCAGGGAGTTCTTTGCCTCGTGTTTCCTCTGCCTGCTGGAACAGCCCGGCAGGGCCCCGCTGGCAGAGCTGCCCCTCCAGGAGGGGAAGGAGCCGCTGCTGATGGAGATCAGAGATGTGACCCCGTGTGAGTCCCAGTGAGAGGCTGGGGGCACTTAATTAACCAGCACTTGGTCACTAATTACCTTCTACTTGCTCCCTCCCTGTGCCTCCAATCTCCCTGCAGCTTTCCTGGCCCGGCTCTCCGGCCCCATTTCCACTCCCATCTCTGAGGGTTTCCTCTTCCCGCAGCTTTGGATGATTTGACATCGCTCCTTTTTGCCTTTCTCCCCGGGGCCAGGAGCCAGCTGGAGATTTTAGCAGGGAGGAAAAGCAGCACAGAGCCCCCTGCCCAGGCAGCAGGGAGAGGTGCTGAGGGAATGAAGGAATGCAGCACGGAACTCCCTCTGCCAGCAGCAGAACCCTCTCCCTGCCGGTAAAGTGCTCCCAGGCAGAGCTGAGTGGCTGCTAAAAGGGCTCCGGGCTATTCCAGCTGCTCCTGGAGCTGCTCCGGGGGGTTCCAGGGCCCCCTCCGTGCTGTGGATGGGGAAAACCTCGGGATCCTCCCAAGCCCACCTTGGCTCCAGCAGGGCCGGGGCATCCCTGACCCCGAGCAGCCCTGAGCTGCTGAATCACAGAACTTTGGAACATCCTCAGCTGGGAGGGGACCCCAGGACCACCCAGCCCAGCTGTGGCCCTGCACAGACACCCCAGGGACCCCACCCTGTCCCTCAGAGCTGTCCCTGAGCTCCAGCAGCCTCAGGCTGGCACCAGTCCCTGGGGGGATCATGGAGGAGCAGCAAAATTTCCTCTGAAGGGGGCAGAAAACAGCGAAACCCTCGGAGCAGTTTGTGGATCTCTGGCACTGCAGTGCCAGCTCTGTCAGGAGCTGTGCCAGCCCCTCCACAAGGCAGGGTGACAGCCCAGAGTGTCCCAGCCCCTCCACAAGGCAGGGTGACAGCCCAGAGTGTCCCACACCAACACCTCTGTGCTGCTCCAGGGCAGGGACGGCCACCAGAGCCACCCCACATCCTCCCTGGGGCAATGTGGGGCCGGGGCAGCAGAGCCAGCAGCCCCCAGCCCCCTTTCCATGGCACAGCAGTGAATTCCTCCCTCCCTGGCAGGGCTGCTGGCAGTTCCATAACTGGCAGCTCAGAAAAGGTCACATCAGAACTGAGGGATCAATTTGTTCCTCAGCAGGGCCATCAGTTATGCATGAGGGCTCAGCACTCATCATCTGGGACAGCTCACCCTGGAACAGGCAGTTTCAGCTGAAAAATGAACTTCTGGTGGATTTATTTTGGTTAGCAGGGCCGGAGGGGAGGTGGCTCTGCAGAGCCCCTGCCTACAAGGCACAAATTCCAGCTGCCCCCAGAGAAAAGCACTTTGTGGCACAGAAACTCTGCCAGTGAAGAGATCTGGGGGGTTGATGCCGCTCTTTATGTGCAGATGAGCCTGGAACATGGAGCTCCCTCCTCTCCCCTTTCATCAGAGCCTTGCTGGTGGCCAAAGCAGCCCCACAGGGCCGGGTCCTGCATCCTCTGAGCATCCTGCAGCCCCCCAGCACCCCTGGCAGCCCCCAGCACCCCCTGGCAGCCCCCCAGCATCCCCAAAGCACCCCCTGGCAGCCCCCCGGCAGCCCCCCAGCACCCCCTGGCAGCCCCTGGCAGCCCCCAGCACCCCCTGACAGCCCCCAGCACCCCCTGACAGCCCCCCAGCACCCCCTGGCACCCCCCAGGACCCCCTGGCACCCCCCAGCACCCCCTGGCAGCCCCCCAGCACCCCCTGGCACCCCCCAGGACCCCCTGGCACCCCCCAGCACCCCCTGGCACCCCCCCAGCACCCCCTGGCATCAGGGCTCAGTGCCCAACTGCAGCTCTGGACCCCCCTCCCCAGGACTCTCCTGGTGCTGCCACTCAGCAGGGACAGGCAGGACCCGGAGACACAAAAGCTGCCACACAATAAAGGAACCACAGGGAAAAATAAAAAAATTAAGTTACCCAGCATGGAGGAGGCTCCAAAAAATGGCAGAGTTTTTATTCCCCTCAGTACAGAATATTCTTTACAGCGTCAGGTCTTCTTAAAAAAGAACCACTCCAGACACACGGAGGGTGTTGGGAGTCTCTAGGAAAGGAGAGAGGTGAATGCACACAGAAATCCTCACACCCCACCCTGGTTTTTGGGGATTTCAGGGCTGGCTGCAGGCACTGCTGGCCCTGTGTGTGCCCTGTGCCTGCAGCCCCAGCCCTGCTGATCCCTCCCATCCCCGGGGCTCAGGGCAGCCCTGGGCACACGAAAACTGCTCCAACTCCCCCCTGCAGCACCCACAGAGCACAGGTTTGATCAGGGCCCTGATGAGTCAGCGCCACGAGTCCTCAACACCTTCTCACACTCACACTTGGGGGGAAAAAATATCTCCAATCTAAGTCAGAGTCACTCAGCTGCTTCCTAATGAACCCTTACAGCTGACAGGGAGGGTTTTTTCCCTTCCTGTGAGCAGTTTGAAGGGAGTTCTAAAGAGCTATCTGGGGAATGAATTAGTGCTTCAAACCCGAGTTACAAATCTATAAAACAGATTAGTACACTTCACATAAGGCCACAAACACTGCGAGGTGTCAGTGCAACTATTTAGGATCATTAAACTCAATCTTTTAATTAGCATAAGTTTCCTACCTCCGTGTCTGATTTTCAGTTCCAGGGGTAGCTGGAGCTTCCTGAGCCCCTGGGAGCTGTGGCTGCCAGGGAGAAGGGCTGGGAGCCCCTCAGGGACCGCTCCTGCCTGACCCAAACCCACCCAGCGAGCAAAATCACACGGCTCTGAGGCAGGAACAAGTTCCTGGACAGGACCTGTGGTGCTGCTGGTCCTCCCAGGCCGCCCTTGCCAGCAGAACTGAGCAGAACAAACCCTTCCTCCCTGCTGGTTTTGTGTTTAAAGCCGCCGGAGCTTTGGGATGTCGAGGTGAGGCAGAGCTGCAGCATTGCCAGGTGGGTTCTTTTTGGGTGAATAGCTTCTGAGGAGAACTTCCAGGCACTGCTTACCTTGACAATTCGGACCATTGCTGTCAGTGCGAGTCCTAAAGTGCAAAACTTGGTGGAGTCTTTGGGTTCTAAAGCCTCAATCCCCACAGGGAGCGGCGAGGGCAGGGCTGGGCCCGGGGCTGAGTGACAGCTGTGACAGTGCCACAGACACTCACACAAAGCCACAAAGCCCCTCTCTGCTCTCACCCTGCTGCAGACCCCTCCCTGCAGAGCCAGGCAGGTGATGCTGCTCAGAGGGGATGAGGAACGCTCAGAGCTGTGTCTGCAGCCCTGCCCTTTGCTGGGGGAGCTCCAGAGGGGCTCTGGCGGGGCCTGCAGGGGGAACAGGCACTGCTGCAGCTCCCCCGGGGGGTGCAGGTGCCCCCCACACCCCCAGGAGCACTTGTAAACTGTGAATAAACATGTCCAAGAGCGTCTCGTGGTTTAGATAAAAAGCAAGGTATAAAAATCCGCGTTAGGTTTCTGAAGCTTTGGTCTAAACTGGGCTGTGGCATCCTCTGAGCTGCTGAAGAGCCCTGGAGGGGTTCCCTGGTTCCAGAAGGATGCAGGCCAGGGGCTGGGAGTGGTTTTTCCCTGGTGGATGCCCTCAGAACAGGAACAGATCGTCCTTCTCTGCCGCGCCGGCGTCGATTTTGTTCCAGTCCAGGGGGGACAGGGTCTCTGCCCCCTGCATGTCCTGAGCTGTCAGCCCCGTGTCCAGCACCTGCGGGTTTGTTCTCGACTGGGCCAGCCTGGGGGGGCACAGAAACAGAGCAAAGCACAGCTAAAAACAGAGTGAAAATGCACTGAGAAGGCCAGAACACTGAGAGGGCACAGAAACAGAGCAAAGCACAGCTAAAAACAGAGTGAAAATGCACTGAGAACACCAGAACACTGAGAGGGCACAGAAACAGAGCAAAGCACAGCTAAAAACAGAATAAAAATGCACTGAGAACGTGCAGGGGACACGAACACGCTGCTGCTGCTGCTGTCACTGCTTCTGCTTGGGACTTTGCTGGCTCAGACTGTGTCAACTCTGCCTTCGTGAGGCTGATTGAGCCTTCAATAAAGGACTTTATTTTACAGCCACCCATCGCCAGAGTCTTCAATGAAGACACCCCAAAAACTCGACCCGTGGTGCCCACCATGCCCAAAGGTTTTTTGCTGATGCTCAGGTGCCTCCAGAGAAGTGAATTTAACTCCAGCTGCACCCCCAGAGCTGCAGCTCCACACCCCAACACCCTCCAGCGGGGTGGAAACTCCCAGGAAGGGGGAAAGGCAGCAGGGAGCTGGCACAGAGAATTCACAGCACTGCCAGGCTGGGCTGCTGCCTTCCCCTGCAGGCATCCCGGGAATGTGCAGGCTGGCATCCCACAGATCCTGCCCATCCCACAGATCCTGCCCATCCCACGGATCCTGCCCATCCCATGGATCCTGCCCATCCCATGGATCCTGCCCATCCCTGCCCATCCCACAGATCCCTGCCCACCCCACGGATCCCTGCCCACCCCACGGATCCCTGCCCACCCCACGGATCCCTGCCCATCCCATGGATCCTGCCCATCCCACAGATCCTGCCCATCCCACAGATCCTGCCCATCCCATGGATCCTGCACATCCCATGGATCCTGCCCATCCCATGGATCCTGCACATCCCACACATCCCTGTCCATCCCACACATCCCTGCCCATCCCTGCCCATCCCACACATTCCTGCCCATCCCTGCCCATCCCTGCCCATCCCTGCCCATCCCACACATCCCTGCCCATCCCACGGATCCCTGCCCATCCCACGGATCCTGCCCATCCCACACATCCCTGCCCATCCCTGCCCATCCCCAGCCATCCCCGGAGCCGGCAGTGACTCAGCCCTGCCTGTCCCTGCCTCAGCTTTGTCCCACAGCCCCGGGCTCGGCTGCAGGAGCTCCTCACCCCAGATGTTTCACAAACCCCAAGGAGCCCCAGCTTGCTGCTGTGTGATTTCAGTGCCCCTGTGAAAATCTGCAGCTCTGGGGCTGGAGGTTAACCCAGACATTTGGGGGTTCAGCCAGGGCAGGCACAACCTCCAAAAATCCTGAGATGGAGCCCCAGTTTTGACCAAAGCAGAGAAATGTGCAGCGGTGCTGATGTGGCAGGAAGGGCTTTGGGAGTGCTGCAGGAGCAGCAGCCCAAACTCTGAGTCACCAGAGGCCCGGGGGCTGTGACAGCTCAGCAGGAGCAGGGCAGGACACAGCACAAACCCAGAGCTGGGCAGGGAGCAGGGCAGGACATCCACAGCCCCTTCTGCAGCCCCAGCCCGGGCAGGGGGAGCTGTAAATCACCCCCAGAGCCAGGAACTGCTCAGGAACTGCTGCAAACCCTTCTCCTGCCTCACCCCCTCCTCCAGCACCTCCCAGCCCCAGGGGGAGGAAGAGGAGGAGGAAGAGGAGGATGGGACTGACATAAACCACACCAACCCTGCTGGGACACGCAGGAAAACCCACCCCAAGGGAAACGGGCTTGTTTGGCTTTGCTGGGTTGCTCAGCAGGCAGGGAAGCCTTTAGTTTGGAGTGGAAAGAGGAATACACCCCATGAACCGATGGCCAGGAATTTGTGGGCTGAGGAAGAGCAAAGCCCCCGGTGCCAGAAGTTGGGACCAGCGGGCTGAAAAAGCCTCGGGAGTGGGAGCAGACACAGCAACTGCTGGGGGAATTAAATTCCCTATCACACACAGCCTCTCTCCATCCTTAAAAGGTTGTCAAAATATTTGGCTTATCAGGCAGCCTTACAGCCCATCTTTCAATTACCAGCTGAGGCTCTGGTGGGGCAGTGCCTGGGTCAGATCACAGCCCCGATGAGATGAAGGAGAATTATTAAAAGCCAGTCACCAGTCAAGTCTCTGGGGCTGCTCCCCTCCTGAAGGGAGTTATGAGAATTACCTTGAAAACGCCTCGTCGAGACCATCATCCATTTCCTTTGTTAAGAGATAAAAAGAGAGACAAGTAGTTGCTAAGAGAACTGCAGGAAAGTGTGTATTTAGAGATCTGGCTCTGCACCCAGGCAAAAAAAATATAAAATACCCGTGTTTGTTTGCTCCTGAGTGCCTCAATCACCTCTGCATTAACCCTTCCTTTATCTCTGCATTAACCCTTCCCTCACCTCTGCATTAACCCTTCCCTCACCTCTGCATTAACCCTTCCCTCATCTCCCAGCTCCGCGTGTCCTGCACCGAGGAGGGACCTGGAGCTCTCCAGGAGCCCCTGGGGCTGTTCTGGATCAGGATCAGGGGGATCTGAGCACTGGCACAGCTCTGGGAGCTCTGGGAGCCCTTCTCTCTGCTCTGCCAGGCTTCCCAGGACAGCCCTGGGGCTGTGGGGTGAGAGGTTTTCCCTGCTCCGTGCTGGGCTCCGCTGCGGCCAGGACCGTTCCCAAAATCCTGTGATGCTCTTACAGGCTTAATGCAATTAATGAGTAAAGTATGAGAACTCTAAGCAGGGAGGGATTGGAGATTGCTGATAAGCCTCCAGGATTTGAGTCAGCCTTAGAGCTGATCTTCAGGTTTAACCTGGAGAGCCTCAGGCTCGAGGAACGGGCTCCAGGCAAAGGCATTTCTCCTGCAACTCCCCAAAATCCAGCAGGCTCCAGGGAGGGGAATGGGACCCCAGGGCAGGTGGGGCTCCAGGGCTGCCTGGTGCTCAGAGAACCAGGGAATGGTTTGGGTGGGAAGGGACCTGGAATCCCACCCCACTGCCACGGGCAGGGCACCTCCAGTGCTCCAGCCTGGCCTCGGGCACTGCCAGGGACCCAGGGGCAGCCACAGGCGGGAATTCCTTCCCAAAATCCCAGCCAGCCCCACCCTGTTCCAGTCTGGAGGGACTGATGGAGCCCTGGGCTGTGGGGAGGCTCCTCAGCAGCACTTTCCCATCAGGGATCCAGGAACAATTAAGGCAGAGGACTGAGGACGTTTCCAAGCCCCCACAGACACGAACATAAATATAACCTGGCTTTAGTGAGCAGTAAACAAAAGCCATCAAGGGAACGATCCCTGCCCTGAGCAGAGCAGCTGGGTGGGCTCTCAATTAAGTGAAAACCACTGAGAAACACAACAAGGAACATTCAACCCCCTGGCTGCAGCTTTTTCCACGGGGCTTTGCCACCCTGTTCATTTTTTTGCCACCCTGTTCATTTACCCCTCACAGGGCAGCAGCCATGGAACACTCAAATCCAAATTTCCAGCTCTGGGCACCCAGAGCAGCTCAGCCACCCCACAGCCCCCGGCTGAGGCCAGGAGCAGCCCAGGGTGGGCGCTGGACCCTCCAGGCTGTCCCTTACCCACACCACGTTGTTGTTGACCGAGGGGCTGGGCCCGAAGCCGCTCCTGTCCAGCCCTGGGGACTCTGTGCTGCTGCCCAGGGGGGATCGGGCAGGGTCCTCCAAATCCAGCAAGTTCCCCATGGCTGCTGCTGTGGGCAGAGCAGAGAGGGGTGAGGGGGGAGGACAGGCACAGCCAGACCCTTCTGCAGGAGTCACTTCCCTGCAGGAATCCCTTCCCTGCAGGAGTCACTTCCCTGCAGGAGTCACTTCCCTGCAGGAATCCCTTCCCTGCAGGAATGCAATGGAGGGGCTGCAGCAAATCCCTGCAGGGCAGCCCCAGAGCTGAGCCCTGAGGAGCTGCACCCGCCCCAGGGGCTGTGCTTGACCCAGCAGGTCCAGGTCAGCCCTGGGGAGCTCCCAGTCCCTCCAGCAGCCCTTGGGAAGGCTCTGGGGTGCCCACTCGTGTTCAGGATGAGCCCCAGGCCACAGCAGCCCCTGGGCTCAGCTCAGCCCACAACGTTTTACAAAGCTGCACCGGTGTTTTATAGGCTGAGGGCAAATCCTGCCCTGGGTGAAGTCCAGACCTTGGGGAGCCTCAGACCCTCCCCAGGAGCCTGCCCTGGGGTGGGTGCAGGAGCAGCCCAGCTCTGGAGCATCCCCAGGGAGAGGCTGGAGCTCACTCCAGCACCCCTGGCAGCCCCAGGCTGGATTTATCCTGGTGTGCCACCCCTTGGGAGAGATTCCTCCAACCCTGAGCCTTCCCTGGAAGAAGCAGGATGTGCCAGCCTGGAAGAAAGCCCAGTTTAAAGCTATTTTTCTGCGTGCCAAATCCTCTTATCTCCGTGGCCAGCATGGAGGAATGATTAGCCTTTTGTCCCTCTTGTCCCTGTCCCGCACCTCAGAGGCAGCACAGGACCCAGGGGCTGCTCTGGGAGGGGATTTCTGATTTCTCTGCTTTATTTCACACCCTCCCCTTGCCCAGGGGCGCCTGGGTGTGCTCCTCCCTCAGCCCGGGGGCGTTTGGGGCTGGCACAGCCCCGGCCCCAGCCCCGGCCCGGGGGTGCAGATCCAGGCTGAGCTCATTACAGCCAATTGGCCCGGGGCAGGAGTGAACAGATTTGGGGTGGCACAGGGGGTGCTGCAGGGGGAGAGGGAAGGCTCAGCTGGCAGCCAGGAGCTCTGAAATGCTGCAGAACCCTCCCAGGAGCTTGTCCTGCTTGGGGCAAATCCCTCAGGCTGTCCCTGCCCTGTCCGGGGACAATCCCCATTCCCCAGGGACAATATCACCCCTCGGGGACAGTCCCCAGCCCTCAGGGACAATATCACCCCTCGGGGACAGTCCCCAGCCCTCAGGGACAATCCCCAGCCCTCAGGGACAATCCCACCCCCAAGGGACAGTCCCCATGGCCCAAGGACAGTCCCCAGCCCTCAGGGACAATCCCCATTCCCCAGGGACAGTCCCCAGCCCTCAGGGACAGTCCCCATGGCCCAAGGACAGTCCCCAGCCCTCAGGGACAATCCCCATTCCCCAGGGACAGTCCCCAGCCCTCAGGGACAGTCCCCATGGCCCAGGGACAATCCCAGCCCTCAGGGACAGTCCCCATGGCCCAGGGACAATCCCAGCCCTCAGGGACAGTCCCCAGCCCTCAGGGACAGTCCCCACTCCCCAGGGACAGTCCCCATGGCCAGGGACAGTCCCCATGGCCAGGGCAGGCTCCCCTGTGCCTCACCTGTCCCAGGGTGTGCAGGAGCTCCTGAGCCGGGGCTGCTGGTCCCTTCTGCCTCCAGGATGGCCCTTTCCCTCTTCTCCTTCTCTGCAAGGGAGGGAAATCCCATCAAAATCCCAATCACAATCCCATCACAATCCCATCACAATCCCATCACAATCCCACCACAATCCCACCACAATCCCATCACAATCCCACCACAATCCCACCACAATCCCATCACAATCCCATCACTGCTTTGGGCTCTTAGGGACGGCTGGAGGAGCCCCCAGGGCAGCCCCCGAGCAGGGACAGGGACAGGGACAGGGACAGGGACAGGGACAGGGACAGGGACAGGGACACTCACCCTCCTTCGCTGCCTGCCAGAACTCGAAGGCCAGCCTGAAGGCCTGGGCCACGGTGAGGGTGACAGCCTGAGCCTGGGGGGGAGAGCAGGGAGTGAGCGGGGCTGGAACCGCCGAGAAATCACTGGAATCAATCACTGAAATCACTGGAATCAACTGCTGAAATCTCTGAAATCAGTCACTGAAATCAATCACTGAAATCTCTGAAATCCATCACTAAAATCTCTGAAATCCATCACTGGATTCACTGAAATCAGTCACTGGAATCTCTGAAATCAACCGCTGGAATCACTGAAAAAAAAATCACTGAAAAAAAATCACTGAAAAAAAAATCACTGAAAAATCAGCCAGGGAGGGCACAGGGCTGGCACGGGGGGAGCTGAGCATGGGGACACAGCAGCTGCCCCTGGGAGGGCCACACAGACCCCTCCCTGCCAGCCCTGCAGGCGAACCCCCAGGGACAGGAATGTCACCTCCACCAGCCCAGGAGGACCAGCAGGGACAGGAATGTCACCTCCACCAGCTCAGGAGGACCAGCAGGGACAGGAATGTCACCTCCACCAGCTCAGGAGGACCAGCAGGGACAGGAATGTCACCTCCACCAGCTCAGGAGGACCAGCAGGGACAGGAATGTCACCTCCACCAGCCCAGGAGGACCAGCAGGGACAGGAATGTCACCTCCACCAGCTCAGGAGCAGCCCCAGCCCCAGCAGAGAGCAGGGAAGGCTCCCAGCAGCTCCAGGCTGGGTTTGTTTCCCAGTTGTGAACACAACAAACCCAGAACCTGCACAGGGACGTGGGGGGGACACGGGCAGAGCCCCAAAACATCCAGGCAGGGGGGCCAGGAGACCCCCAGAGGCAGCAGTGCCAATTAAGGCTGGCAGGCAGGAGAGCTCATTTGAATGTGGGAGCTATTTACATCCTTGATGGAAGTGCAAATGCTTTATGGCAAAAAAACCTTAAATATGGTAATTAAGTATGAAACTCCTCACAGCTGTTTACAATTTAAGCTGTCACATCTGAATCAAGTTTAATAGACCCAGCCACTGGTGAGAATTATCCAGGAACTAAAATTATGGACTAATTATATGCCTGTGACGGGGAGCTGTGGTGCATCCAGGGACCCTGCCCCGGGCAGGGCTGGCTCCAGGCTGGGAGCAGGGATCACCTCAGCAGCAGGATGTTCCTGCATCCTACACACCAGGAAAAGGGAAATCATTCCCAGTTCTTGCCACAAAAGGCTCTGGAGAACTTTATTTGGAGGGGGATGCACTGAGCTGATGCAGCACTCAGATAATTCTTTTAGCACCAGGAAGATTTAAATTTTAATTTGCAGAGCGAGGCTTATCTCGGCCAGGCAAGGATGGCAGCACAGCCGAGGAGAGCAGAGACAACTTGTAGCTCCCATTATTCCCTCCAAGGAAAAAGGAGAGGGAGAGGGGATGAACAGGGCTGTGGTGGCCGGGCCCAGGCACAGGGATGGTCCTGAGGACCCTGCTGGGGTGCACAGGGTGGGATCTGGGACACCCCACTCCCCGTGCAGGAGGCACCAGGGCAGGATTTCGGGGGGCACAGGGCTCTGACCTGCCCTTCTCCTCCCCTAAAGCCCCTGCCTGGCTCCACCAGGGCTCTCCTTGCCCCACTTCTGTCTCTTCTCACCAGGCCCCTTCCCACCCTGGAGCACGGAATCAGCAGGAAAAGATCCCAGGAGGGTTCCAAGCAGCCCCTGTGTGACCCTGCAGCCCCTGTGTGTCCCCCTGTCCCCCCCTGTCCCCCCCTGACCATTTTCCTCTTGCTGCTCAGGAAGGCGTGGCACTCCAGGCTCTCACTCAGCTGGTTCTGGGCGATGTAGGCGAACACTTTGTCGTGGCTCTTGTCTGCTGTGCAGTAGGAGATCCTGAAAGGCACAGGGACACAGGGGGGCTCTGAGCTCCAGGGGGGCTCCAGACCCTCCTGGGGCACCAGGGCCAGCACAGGGACATCCCCAGGCTGGGCACAGCTCCCTCCCAGTTTTAATTGAGTTTTAATTCCCTGTATTCCAGCCCCTGTGCTGCCCAGGGTGCAGCTCTGAGCTCAGTCAGGGTCACTCAGCTCTGCACAGAGCAGGGACACAAAACAAATCCTTCCCCTGCTGCACACCCAGGACAACTTTTACAACTTTCAGCCCAAAAGCACAAACAGGGGTGGCTGAAGCTGTAATTACAAAGCTGGAATTGGGCAATTAAACCCCAATGTGCAAATGGACCCAAACTGATCAAAGTGCTCCGAGCCCCCTGAGCTCAGGGAAGGTGGGAGGGGGCTCAGGCTCCCCTCTGGAGCTTCCCCAGCATCTCTGGGTCTCCCCCAGCCCCCCAGCAGGGCAGGGCTGACTCTGGAATGCCAAACCAGGCTCTGGAAGAGCAGCGGGGTGAGAGGTTTGGGGAGCTCAGACTGAGCATCAGCCCCAGCAGGGCTGAGCACAGCCTCAGTGCAGGGCGGGAGGAGCTGGCAGCCAGCAAAGGCTCTCCCCTGATCACACAGGAGATAAAGAAGGAGAAAACCCCAGGAGAAGGGGGGATGCTTCAGGGGGAGCTCCTGCATGGCCCTGTTGCCCCTTCAGCTCTGCTCCCTCTGTCCCCCAGAGTTTGCAGGGAGGGGACTTCAAGAAGCCACATTCAAAATTTAGTTACACGTAATTTATTTTCTTCCCTGTGAGCTGTCTCTGCCCAGTGGCCTAAATTCTGTTTCTCAGAGCGGAGCTGTTCTCTGGAATTATTACAGAGGCACTGGGAGTTCACTCCGTTCTCCCATTTCCCCCAAAACCTCATGGCCACTCTCTGGTGACAGTGCCAAAGCCAGGACAGGTCCCTGTGCTGGCACAGGGCCCTTCCAGCACCCCAGAGCAGCCCTGGACGGGCACAAATCCCCTGGGATGGGAGAGCTCAGCCCTCAGTCCCAGCTCAGGGGGGCTCTGACCCCTCTGCACCCTGGAAATCAGCTCTAAATTCACCTGAACTCAGCCCCAGCGCCCTCCCCGCTCCTCTGCAGCACAGGGGGATGAGGGGCAGGCACAGAGCCAGGGGAGCAGGCAGCACCCACCTGTAAATGGAGATGTTCTCGATGAGCTCGTTGGTCCTGCTGTCCCTCAGCACAATCCCCCGGGGTGACACCTTCAGTGTCACCTTCTGCAGCTTCTTTCCACTCGCTTTTGCCTTTGGGAGGGAAAGGGAGAGGGGAAGCCCCAGGCTGTCAACGCTGGCACCTCCAAAGGTGTGAGCAGGCTCTGGGGAGCCACCCTGGCACCACCACGGGGACCCTGCTGCAGTGGGACAAAGCCCAGCTTAACCCCCCCTTCCCTGCCCTGAGCAGGGATTTGTGCTGCCGTGCACCAGGCAGGGCTGGGCACAGCACTGCCAGCCCAGCACCTCCGCAGGGATGTCCCCAGGGCCACCAGCACGGCCTGGAGGCTCCTCTGGTGACACCCAGGGCCACCAGCACGACCTGGAGGCTCCTCTGGTGACACCCAGGGCCACCAGCATGACCTGGAGGCCGCTCTGGTGACACCCAGGGCCACCAGCACGGCCTGGAGGCTGCTCTGGTGACACCCAGGGCCACCAGCATGACCTGGAGGCTCCTCTGGTGACACCCAGGGCCACCAGTAGGGCCACAGGCGCTGTGCTGGCAGCAGGGTGGGCAATGTGGGCTCCCAGTGCTGCCAAAACCCCTCCAGTGCCAAAGCACCCCCTGGGCAGGACATCAGCCCCAACCAGGCTTTTAGGAGCCACTTTCTCCTCTTTACTGGCCTGGTGCTTCCAGCCTGCAGCTCACATCCAGCTGGCTGCCCCAAGGAGAGAATGCACGTCCAGAGAGCTGCAGGCTGGAGCCCTCAGCCCCACCTCAGAGCCGTGCCCAGAGCACTCCTGCCCCTCCGAGGCTGCCCCAGCCCCGGGATTCACTGCAGGGCTCCGTTCCCAGCGGGTCAGAGCAGGGCTCTGCCAGCCCCTCCCGTTCCATGGAGAAATTCCCTCCTCCCCTGGCCCAGCCCAGCACCTGCCAGGAGAGATCCAGCACTCCCCGCCCCACTGAGCTTTGTGGCACCGCTGGGGCTCTGCCTCATTCACTTTTACAAGGGCTGGAAGGAGCCTTAATTTTACCCGGGGGGAGGATCCGAGCTGGAGGAGGGCTGGGAATCAGGGAGGAGGGCTGGGAATCAGGGAGGAGGGCTGGGAATCAGGGAGGAGGGCTGGGAATCAGGGAGGAGGGCTGGGAATCAGGGAGAGGGCTGGGGATCAGGAGGAGGGCTGGGGATCAGGGAGGAGGGCCGGGAATAAGGGAGGAGGGCCGGGAATCAGGGATGAGGGCTGATCCATCCCTCTGAGGTGCCAGAGGAACAGTGGCTGCCGTGGCTGGGGACTGCAGGAAGCTGTCCCGCTCCCTTCCCCTCTCAACCCCCCAAATCCTGGGCAGGAAAACCCAGAACAGCGCTGGCCACGCTCCAAGGGCTGTTCCTGCCCCGAGGAGGGCACCCAGCCCCGGGGCAGGCTGATCCCAGCGGGTCAGAGCCCCCTCACACACCCGGCTTATCACGGGGAGCCAGAGCTGAGCCACAAACCAGCTTCCCCCAGTGTGCCCCATCCCACAGCCCGGGCTGAGCCCAGCGGCTCCCAGTGCCTGCAACTGCCCCAGTTCCTCCCACAGCCCTGCAGGGGCTGCAGCTGCAATCCCAACACCCCTGCAGCTGCAATCCCGACCCCCCTGCAGCTGCAATCCTCAGCCCCTGCAGCTGCAATCCTCAGCCCCTGCAGCTGCAATCCCGACCCCCCTGCAGCTGCAATCCCGACCCCCCTGCAGCTGCAATCCCGACCCCCCTGCAGCTGCAATCCTCAGCCCCTGCAGCTGCAATCCCAACACCCCTGCAGCTGCAATCCCGACCCCCCTGCAGCTGCAATCCTGATTCCCCCTGCAGCTGCAATTCTGACCCCCCTGCAGCTGCAATCCTCAGCCCCTGCAGCTGCAGTCCTGGCTCTCCCCAGCAGCAGCTCTGAAACTCTTCCCAGTGAGGCTCCCCTGACCAGCAGGGCCAGCAGGGCCACTCAGGGACACTCGGGGACACTCACGGTGGCCACGATCCTCTTGACAGCAGCTGCAGAGAGCTCCTCTCCCTTGGGCTGCTCCACCAGGGTCATGCCCAGGTACTTGAGGCTGAACTGCATCCCCTCCAGCAGCGTCTCCCGCGTGTCCGTCCAGTTCTCGGGCAGCTCTGGGGGCACAAGGAGGCTCCTGGAGCCACATTCTGGGACAGTGGCTGGGGACTGCAGCAAGGTCCTGCTCCCTTCCCCTCCCAACCCTCCAAAAACTGGGCAGGAAACCCAGAGGGGCTCTGGCCATGCTCTGAGCGCTGTCCCTGCCCCCAGCACCCTCCGAGGGCTGTGCTGGAGCCTGGAGGGGCAGGGGGGCTCTGGGGGGAGGCAGCAGCACCTCCGGGTGTTCCCTGGAGCCTCCCCTAACCCAGGATCAGCACCCAGAGCCGGGCTGTGAAAGCAGGAGCACCTCGGAGGCAGAGTGGGAAAAGAGTGCACCGGAATATTGGGAACAGGAATGGGGGGTCAAAGGGAATTGACTCAGAAATACTCAGGAATAAGCCAGCCACAGCAACAAATGATCTAACACGACTAAAACAGCCCCTACAGTCATCCTTACTGCATTAGGAACAGTCAATGGCAGCTTTCAAAAGCATTACCAGGGTGGGAGAAAACAGAGGAGCAAGGCCATAGGTTAATAATATTAACCAACAGGTTAATAATAATAATAACATGATTGAGATGCACTTGAGAGCATCTCTCCAAGGCAGCAAAAACAGAACCACAACAAACCCCCGAGCCACAACAAAGAGCAGCAGCCCTGCAGGAGCCACCCGGTGACCTGGCCCTGCACAGCGTCACCTCCAGAGAGGAGAAAATGGGATTTGCTGCTAAGCCCGGGCAGCTGCTGGGATCCGGGTCAGGTAAATCAGTCACCCACAGCCCTGAGGAGCCCCTCGGGAGGAGAGGTCTCTGCTCTCCCCTTGGACACCCCCACGGGCCTCTGCCCTGAAGTGCTGGGTTGGAAGGAGGGCTCCAAACGCAGGGATAGGTGTGGGGGCAAGGGGAAAGTCAGGGGGGCGTTCCTAAGGCTGAATTCCACCGCAGGAGCCAACTTCAGCCACGGGAGCAGGAGGAAAACCCGCAGCCCTGGGGAGGGATGGGAGAGCCGGAGCAGCCCCGAGGCTTCCCTGCCCCAGCCCAGCCTCCTGCGGGGCTGCGGGGACCGGGACACACCCGCGGCCACCCCGGGGTGGCACAGGAGCCACCAGCACCCTGCCAGCACCCCGGGGTGGCACAGGAGCCACCAGCACCCTGCCAGCACCCCCAGTGCGCCCGGCACAGGCGGGACAGGGCTGGGAGGGGTCCCCAGGGCGGGGGTCCCACCCGACACCCCCGGAGGGCACAGCCGAGGACGGGGGGATGCGGTGCTGAGCCGGTCCCAGTTAAAAACGGAGCCTGGCAGGATTCCCGCAGGCCAGGGGCGCTGATGGCAGCAGGTTCGTGTGCCAAGGACGGGCACTGTCCCCAAACCCCCGAGCCCGGGGACCCCCTGATGCCGCGGGCACGCAGAGCCCCTGGCACGGGAACGAAGCGCTTTAATCGCCGCCACCGAGGAGCTCCGGCAGGGAAGGGCAGCCCGGGGACCCCGCACACCCCGCCCGCACCTCCGGGGGCACCAGGCACGGGCACGGAGGGCTCTGGAGCGCCCCGAGGGACATCCCTGCCGGGCCAGCCCCCGCGGGTGTCACACAGCCCCCGCGGGTGTCACACAGCCCCCGCGGGTGTCACACAGCCCCCGTGGGTGTCACAAAGCCCCCGCGGGTGTCACACAGCCCCCGCGGGTGTCACACAGCCCCCGTGGGTGTCACACAGCCCCCCCGGCTGTCCCCGGGCCAGCCCCCGCGGGTGTCACACAGCCCCCCCGGCTGTCCCCGGGCCAGCCCCCGCGGGTGTCACACAGCCCCCGCGGGTGTCACACAGCCCCCCCCCCCCCCCGCTGTCCCCAGGCCAGCCCCGCTGGGGTCACGCTGCTGCTTTTCCCTAATGCCAGGTGTGACCCGGGTCAGTGTCACAGCTCAGACACAGCCACAGGTTTGATGTCGCCTCGGGGGGGGCGGGGTGGCCCCGCCTGGCACGGCCCGGGTGGCCGCGGGGACATCGATCGTGTGACAAAGCCAGCAGCGGGAGCGGGTCACAGAGCAGCCCTTGTCCCAGGCTGGGGACACGGGGACAGGGGGGGACACGGGGGGACACGGGGGGACACGGGGACCGCCAACCCAGCCAGCCCCGCTGCTGCCCGGGGAACGGAGCGCATGGAAAGGGGCGCGCAGCGGGGTGGAGCAAAACGTGCGGCAAAAAGTGAGGCTAAAAGTGCAAAAAGAGCTGCGAGAGAGACCTAAAGGAAAGCGAAAAGGGAGTGCGGGGGACCGGGAGAGAGCGGCCGGGGGAAAGCGGAGGGGAAAGAAGGGGCGGAGAGGGGCCCGGGAGCGGGAAGAGCCGGGAAGAGCCGGGCGGGAGCGGGCGGGATGCGGGCCGGGGGCGGGCAGGGCTGCGGGGAGCGCAGGGAAGGGGCTCGGCTCTCACTCTTGTGCCGCCCGCCGGCCCAGGACGGTTTGTGGACGCTGGGGCTCCTCAGCAGGGCCCGGCCCGCGGACTTGAGCGCGTCCATCCCGGCCCGGCCCGGCCCGGCCCGGCCGCACAAACTTTCCCGAGACGCCGGCGCTGACCGCGTCCGGGGGCGGGGCATGCTAATGAGCAGTGACGTCACCGCGCCACGCCCTGTGCCACGCCCACCCCCGCCCGGGGGCCTCAAAGCTCCGCGGGGTCCCAAAAAGTGAGCGGGGACCCAAAACTGCTCCGGGACCCCAAAGCTGTGCTGGGTCCCCAGAGCTCTGCGGGGTCCTGAAACTCCTCCGGGACCCCAAAACTCTGCGGGGACTCTAAAGCTCTGCGGGGTCCTGAAAACTCTGCAGGGTCCCTAAAACTCCTTGGGGACCCTAAAGCTCCTCGGGATCCTGAAAACTCCTTGGGGACCCCAAAAATCCTCGGGGATCCTAAAGCTGTGCAGGGTCCCCAGAACTCCGGGGGGACCCCAAAGCTGTGCAGGGTCCCCAAAGCTCCTCGGGGTCCCCCAGGTCTGGCAGCACTGTGGGGACACCGTGACCCGGCCACACCCCGGGGCTGTGGGTGCCCCCCAACATCGGGGGTTGCTTCTCCCCACGGATCTTCCCCCCAGATCCCTCCTCCACACCCCTGTGGGGTGCAGCTCCACAGGGATCCCCCCCTTTCCCCACTCAAATTCAGGGCAAGGACCCCCCTCCACTCCTCCGTGCTCAGGTGACCCCAAAAAGCCGCGTTTGTCCCGTGGGGGTTGGGTGCCCCAGCCTGGGGGGGGATATCTGAATATCCTTGGGGTCCCTAAAGCTGTGTGGGGGTTCCTAAAGACCCTTGGGGACCCTAAAGCTGTGCAGGGTCCCCAGAGCTCCTCGGGGCCCCCCTCTGATGAAGTTTAGCCTGAGCACAGGTCACCCCCGAGTGCCACCAACTGCTCTGAGGGGAATTGAATGGGAGATTAAGGCTTTCCGAAATTAAAGGGATAATAATGAGGAGGTCAAACCCCACATTTGGGATTTGGAGAGTAATGCTTCCCAAAGCCTATTACTCACAGAAACATTTGTGTAATTGAAAATCCCTTTTCTAGTTCGGTTTTGACTTTCCCCTCTCGTGTCTGTAGCTGGGAATTGAGGCAGGGGAGTCACCCCAAGTTCCTCTCCCTGGGACATGAGAGGAACTGGGATGGAGCCACTGGTCTGTCCCCACTCCGTGCCTGGTTTGAATCTGAGCACGTGGGGGTGAACTGGGGACAGTGACCAACACCTGAAAGGAGAAAATTCCCAGAGCTCAGAGCACACAAACCCCCCAGATCCCCCAAAATCGCTGTGTAAGGAACAAATGTAAGCACTTCCACAGATCCTGCTCCGTGCAAAACCCTCTGTAGGCATCTCTGCTTACGGGCAGCTCCCACTCAGACCCGGGAGTTGCAGGGGTTTAAGCCAAGCTCAAATGTTCCTGTAAATCATGGATGAGCTCAGGCCTGGCTGCACTGGGGGGGTTCCTGCTTCCAGCACCTGGGAAGTTCAGGCAGAGGCCTTGGCTGTAAATTCTGGACGGGCCAGGCTGGGAGGGGCACCCTCAGGGGTGGCCAGGGCTGGGTTTACCCTCCTGGCTCTGTGTTTTGCACCTGGTTCTGTATTTTGAGTGAATCCCACTCTGCTCCTTCCACGGGGCCACGATCCCCAAGGGGACAGAGCCTCGAGGTCCCTGCTGCCACCAACCCCAAAGGGGACAGAGCCTGGGGGTCCCTGCTGCCACCGTCCTATCCCACCCCTGCAGCTCCTTTTGGGCTGTCCTCCCGTTCCTCGGGGCCTTTACCGCCCCAGGGCCCTGCTGTCTCACCCAGAGGAGATTTCCCACTGAATCCATCCCAGGTACCAGAGGTGTCTCCCTGGAGTCACCTTTGGGGTGAAAATAGCCTTTTTTGGGGGAATACAAACAGAGGAAGGCAGCTCAGAAGTGCAGCTCCACACCCATTTCCCTGGGTGGGATTCCAGGCTTTCCTCCCGAGGAGAAACCCCGGGACAGGCCGGTCCTGAGGACCAGCCAGGCACAAAGTGATTTAATTTTATTTCACGGAGCCCTGAGCCTGCAGAGCAGCGATTTTTTTGGGGGGAAACCTCCTCCCTCTCTCTCTCCTTGGCTGCCCCTGCTACCACCCATCCGTGTCACATTTATTGTCCCCACGGGCTGTCCCGCCCAGGGCATTCCCAGCTCTGCAGCGTCTCCCAAGCGCAGGAATTCGCGGTTCTCTCCTCTCCCTGCCCCTCTCCCCCGGGACACACCGAGGAGTCCCGGCCGCTCCCTCCCCGCAGCGGAACAACCGCGGCTCTCCAGGAACCGCTGCCTCTCGGGGACACTTCTGCATTTTCTGTGCTGCTGCTGCTGCCTTTTCCCAGCCAATTTCCCCTTTTCCGGGGGCTGCCCCGGATTTTTTGGAGTGATCTTTTCGAGGAGCTGGCAGCGCTGGCCCCAGGCCAGTGGCGGGAGGGTGGCTGCTCGTTTGCTGCCTGCTTTAATTAACGAGGGCAGCAGCGCCAGGCTTCGCTCTCTCCTCCTGCTCACAGCAAAGCGCATTTCTGGCAAATCTTCACCTCTGGGGGTGGTTAAAGGTGATCCCCAAGGGAAATCCGAGCTCATTCCGCTCTGTCGAACCCGGGCGTGGTTCCCTCCCGATAACTGCGAGGGCTCTGTGCGATTCCTGGGTGATAAAAACACCAATGCTGACATTTCCCTCTGCCTCCCCTTCCCCTGACATTTCATCAGGGAGAAAACGACGCCATCGACTCCAAACGTGCTCTCGTTGACATTTGCTGGCCCTGATTAAGCGAGAGCTTGGCGAGGGGGGTGTCCCTGTCCCCAGGATCCCAAAATTCCCGAAATTCCTGAAATTCCCCGGCTCCTCCGGGCCCTGCAGCATCCCAAAGGGGCCAAGCTGCTCCCAGCCCGGGAATCACCTCAGCTCACCCCACCCAGCCCCTCACCGCAGCCCGGCAGTAAACCTAATTTATAGGCGTGCTTAGGACTCCAATTAGCACAGTCATTAACAATTTGTTAATGAGTCAATTAACATGCTTTGGGATCTATGGAGAAAGGGCATTACAGATGCGATGGCATCAAACACTGCACAAATAAAGATCTGGGTGTGCCGGGGCTGCTGCTGGGTGCAGGTGAAAGACCCGGGGAGGCTCCAAAGCTCTCAGGGAGTGAAAACTCGGGGTGCAAACCCCTCCAGGGACGCGGCTGAATCCCCCTCAGCAGGATTCCCTCAGAGGGAGCAGGAGTTCGGTCGCTTTTTTTGGGTTAATTCTGCTTTTTTATCACGAGGAATTCGGGGCTCATCTCAGCCCCGTGTTAGACTGGATTAGTTTTACTGCCAGCACTGGGGCTCCCAGACTGACACCAGCACATTTTGTTATATAACACAGCAAAGACAGAAATGCAGCAGGGTGAAGCTGCTGCTAGAGGAACTGACTGGAGCACCCACGCATTTAATGCATCCGGTAAAACGGGGAGAGGAACCGCGGGGCATCTTCTGTCCCAGGTGACCACAATAAATCGGGGTTTATTTAACCCTTGTCACGCGTTGGTCACAGCCAGAGCAGTCCTGGGGCAGGGCAGGGGAGCGTCAGACAGGGAAACACCAAAACCACAGTCAGGAGTGTTTGTGGGAAGGACCTGCCAGCCCCATCCCCTGGGTTTTGTGTTTCCTTTGGAAATCAGGGAATTCCCATCCCCTGCAGGGGCTGCTGGCGCATTCCCCATCCTCTCCTCTGCATCCCCTGCCCGAGGCTTCCCTGCCAGGCTGGAGCAGGCCTGGATGAGGGAATTTTCCAGGATGCCGGGGGAGTTAACTGGAGCTGTGAGAGGCACCACGCTCAGCTCAGCCCAGCCTGGCTCAGCCCAGCTCAGCTCAGCCCAGCTCAGCCCAGCCCAGCCCAGCCCGGCTCAGCCCAGCCCAGCCCGGCTCAGCCCAGCTCAGCTCAGCCCAGCTCAGCTCAGCTCAGCCCAGCTCAGCTCAGCTCAGCTCAGCCCAGCCCAGCTCAGCCCAGCCTGGCTCAGCTCAGCTCAGCTCAGCCCAGCCCAGCTCAGCCCAGCCTGGCTCAGCTCAGCTCAGCTCAGCTCAGCTCAGCCCAGCCCAGCCCAGCCCAGCCCAGCTCAGTGTCTTTTTAACTTCAGCCATTTCTCAGTTTGCCCCCTCTGAACCCCTCGGGGCTGCCTTTCCCCCCAGCAGTGCTGCTCTGTCTCTCCCCTGCTGCATCCCTGCATTCATGATGTGATTTCTGCCTCTCCCCGCTGATTTTCTGCCCCTGTCCCAGCCCTGCAATCCCAGGGGCAGATCCTGCTCCCACCGGGCCCCTCCGTGCCCGGAGCCCCCAGCCCGAGGTGCAGGCAGGAGCAGGGGAGCTCCGTGGGGCTGTGCTGGAGCAGCAGCTGGGCAGGGCTGCGCTGCTCTGCTGGGCAGATTCTGGAGCTAATAACGATGGTAAACATCGCTGTGCCCCGTGTTTAATCCCGGTAAGCTCCTTAGCCCAGATCGGTGTTTGCTGCGTTGTTCTGGTGCCCGGGACATCCCTGCCCCTGCAGGGGCCGTGAGCAGCCCCCGGGTGGGGATTCCAGCAGGGATTTCTGTGCCCATGGACACCCACTCTGAGAGGAGCCAGCCGGGTCAAACAGAAAATAAAATAAAATAAAATAAAATAAAATAAAATAAAATAAAATAAAATAAAATAAAATAAAATAAAATAAAATAAAATAAAATAAAATAAAATAAAATAAAATAAAATAAAATAAAATAAAATAAAATAAAATAAAATAAAATAAAATAAAATAAACGTTTTGTGCTGGGCCCGAGGTCTCACTTCAGTCCTGGGTGTGCTTCCAGCCCTGGCAGGAGCTGTTCTCACAAGCCCCGGAGCCCCCGGGGTGATGTGATCGGGTTACAAGCCTCCCTTCCCATTAAAACCCGACTTTTCAGGATTTTTGTGGCTGGAAATATGAAGAACACGAGTTCAAAAATCCGCACGGCAAGTAGAGAATTTTTTTTTTTTTTTTTAATCCCTGGATCCGGGGGAGGAGCTGACCCTGGGTTTGCAGCTTTAAATAGAAAAGCCGGGACCGGCTCCCTCCTGCAGGGAAGGGCAGGCACCGACCACCCCCAAAAGTCACCAAATCCTCTTCGTGGTCATTGCTGGCTTCTCTCTGGTTTTGTTTTGGGTTTTTAGGGTTTTTTTGGTGATTTTTGTTTGTTTGTGATGTGGTTTGTTTGGGGTGTTTTGTTTTGTTTGTTTGTTTTGGGCACTCTCTGCTCTAAATCCGGACGGGGGATCCAGGGGGGCACAGCCACAGCAAATCCCCGCTGCTGCCAGAGGGAAAAGCACTGTCCTGGCAGGGGTGTAGAGCCGTTCACACTGTCCTGGCAGGAGTGTAGAGCTGTGCACACTGTCCTGGCAGGGGTGTAGAGATATTCAACACCTCCTGGCAGGGCTGGAAGCAGGATCAGGACGTGCAGGATGTGCAGGACGGGCACAGGACGGGCACAGGACAGGGACAGGACGGGGACAGGATGGGGACAGGACCGGGACAGCTCCCCGGGGAGCAGCAGCTCCCTCGGGCCCTCCTCAGGTCCTGCCCGGCCCCTCCCGGCTGCTGCTGGAGGCGCTGGCGGGTCCTGGCAGGGCAGGACGGGCCCTGCCCCGCTGCTGCTGCTCCCTGCAAACCTCCCTCGCTCACCCCGGAGATTTGGGACTGCCTGGAGCAGAGAGAGGCTGCAGGGATGGGGCAGGGCAGGACCAAAAGTTCGTTAAAATAAAGGGGTGAAAAGGTCACCTCTGCCTGGCACAGAGGGCTGGAAGGGGCAGGGAGAACTCAGCTCCCAGGCATCTGTTGCTGGAATTTTCTGCTGCTCTCCAATAATTTAAATTTTTGCATTCATTAAAGCAGCATTACCAATTCTCAGCGTTCCTGCTCTCCCGGACAGGATCTCAATTTATTCCAGATCCATCCTCGGGGACAGCTCGCTGAGCCCCCCTTTGGTGTGTGACTGTCCTGCTGGCACCCCCAGGGCACGGGGGTCACCAGAGGGGCTGCCCTGGCATCCCCAGCCCTGCCAGCCCTGGGTGGGGAGGGAACATCTCATTCCCAGCCCCAGTCCTAGATCTGCCCCCTCTGCCCTCTCCCCTTCAGGCACGAAGTTGGAACGAGGGGACACCGAGTTTGTCACAGCCCATGGACACGGCCCCACCTCCCCTCCCCTCCCCTGGGACATTTTCCCATTGTCTGCTTCAAAAAAGAAAGGGAATTGTTGTTTGGAACATGAAAGCATCTCAAACCCGAGGTGACATTGGCGCTGCTGGTGCTTCCATGGCAACCTGCGTTTGTTTCTCGGAGCAGTTCCAGAATAATTAATAAAAACCTCCCCTGCACGTGGGCCCTGCTCCGAGCGCTGCCGCTGCTTCCCCGGCTCACGTGGGAAAACCAAAGAACCAGAGGAAAAAATGAACTTTTCTGCCCTTTCCTGCCCTTTTCTGGTCACCCCCTTTTCCCAAGGACAGGCAGGGGCTCCTGGAATCCTCTCGTGGAGCCCCAAGCGCAGCAGCCACAGGCAGGGTCTGGTTCTGAGAGTTTTGTTTTCATCTCTGGAGTTCAACATCCGCTGCTCCAACAACACCGGGCCCTGGCAAATCCTGGACAACGCCCTCCCCACCCCGCTCTCCGGGCCTTTCCTCGAGCTGGTGCCTTCTCATTCTCCTTCTGAACAGAAAAAAACCCAGGTTCAAAGCACAGACAGGTTAAATCCGTGCCTGGAGCCGCAGGGAGGGAGAGGCAGGGCCGGAGAGCTCCAGGTTCCTCCTCAGGGCTGAGCCGGGTCCCTGCTGCCTTCCCCGTCACCTCAGCAGAGGCGGGACTGAGCAGGGAGAGCGCCGGGAATTCCTGCTGGGATACCCGGGGGACAGAGGGGAATTCCTGCTGGGATACCCGGGGGACAGAGGGGAATTCCTGCTGGGATACCCGGGTGACAGAGGGGAATTCCTGCTGGGATACCCGGGGGACAGAGGGGAATTCCTGCTGGGATACCCGGGGGACAGAGGGGAATTCCTGCTGGGATACCCGGGGGACAGAGGGGAATTCCTGCTGGGATACCCGGGGGACAGAGGGCAATTCCTGCTGGGATACCCGGGGGACAGAGGGCAATTCCTGCTGGGATGCCCAGGGGAGGTCCCTGTCCCTGTCCCTGCTGGTGCCACTCCCTGAGGATTGTCCCTGGGCAGGCACAGGCAGAGTTTTGGGGTGACACCCCCCAATCGAGGCAGAGTTTTGGGGGATACTCCCCAGCCCAGGTTATTGTGAGGCGTTTCTCACACCATTCCAGCAGATTTTGGGCAGAAAGCAGCACCCCCTGCTTCCCTCTGCACCTCCGGGGCGGGATCATCCCTGAGCCCTCCCAACGCCCCCGAGGTCCCTTTGGGGCACAGCCAGGTGCCCCAGGGAAGCCCAGAAGAGCTGGAATCCCTGCTGGAATCCCTCCCACTGCACTAAAGCCTGGGAGCTGTGGGGTTGTGTGGGGCTCCGGGCTGTCCCTGCTCCGGGCTGTGCCTGCTCCGGGCTCTCCGGGATGCTCAGGGAGAAGGGAATTCACTGTGTCCCTGCCCCGGGCTCTCCGGGATGCTCAGGGGAGGGAGGAGAGGGGAATTCACTGTGTCCCTGCCCCGGGCTCTCTGGGATGCTCAGGGAGAAGGGAATTCACTGTGTCCCTGCCCCGGGCTCTCTGGGATGCTCAGGAGGAGGAGGAGAGGGGAATTCACTGTGCCCTCCCTGCTCCCACCCAGCCCCGTTCCCTGCCCAGGTTCCAGGTGACCTTCCCCAATCAAACATTAACTCTGCAGCAAACAGTCATTAGGGAGCGTTTGCTGCCTTTAATAATTAAGGCTTTTATTAATCCACTGGCTCCACTTAGAGCAACAGGTGTCTCCAGAATTAATTCTGTTGTCATGTAGGGGAGGAATAAATGAACAGCATTGAAGGTGTTTGGATTCCTCTGCACTTTCTGAAGGTGCTGGATCTGCTGCAGGAGCTGTAATTACACAGATAATTAACTGCCAAACACCAGGCTCAGTCATTTCCAGAGAGAAATCGTGCTCCTGGCAGCGCTGCAACCCGAAATGCAGCCAGTGCAGGCTGGAGCAAAACCCAGGGAGAGGAGAGAGGAGAGAGGAGAGAGGAGAGAGGAGAGAGGAGAGAGGAGAGAGGAGAGAGGAGAGAGGAGAGAGGAGAGAGGAGAGGAGGCAAAGGAACCCTCTGGAATGAGGAGAGGAAGAAGCTGCTCCTGCTCAAAGCCACCCAGGAGGGAGCAGCCTCCACCTGCCAGGCCACAGCTCCCAGCCCAGGGCTGCCTTTGGCACTCAGAGCCCCAGGAATTAAAAAAGAATTCAAAAAGAATTCAAAATAAACAATGCCAGGGGTCCTCCAAAGCAATCCCTGGCTCTGCTGTGTGGGGACAGAACAAATAAAGCCACCACAGTCACCCAGGCCAGTTCTCCCCTCTCCTTTTTCTGCTTCCTCAGCCAGGTCAGGGCAGGGCAGGCAGGGCC
The DNA here is from genome assembly GCF_021018805.1 of Prinia subflava. Classification (NCBI taxonomy): domain Eukaryota; kingdom Metazoa; phylum Chordata; class Aves; order Passeriformes; family Cisticolidae; genus Prinia; species Prinia subflava. The sequence goes on from NC_086270.1 coordinate 894,878, forward strand.
AGGGCAGCTGGAACACAGAAATTGCAGAGGGGGAATCAATAACGTGGATTTGTGGAACAGCTGGGAAACATCGACGCTGGAAAAAGCCAGGAGGAAACGCTGCTGTTTGATCAGGAACCAGTGCTAAAGGCAGGGAGCAGAGACAGCGGATTTTGATTTAAAATGGGTGGGATTTAAATGTTCCTTTGGTTGTTACTGGTTTGGGTGCTGTGGGCAAAAAGCCTGAGAACAAACCCAGGGATTTCTGAGCTCTCTGGGCTTCCCAGATAAATCTCCTCTTCCTTCACACAACAGCAAGGCTATGAAGTTCCGTTCATATTTAGGACAAAAAAGGAATATTTGCAGCCTGTGGGGCTGGGGAAAGCTCAGGATTTGCTCTCCAGGCTCATCCGAGGCGTCCTGGGCCCTCTTGTGGCTGCTGGGGACAGGACACGAAGGAATTCTCCTTTAATTGTCTACCAAACACCCATTTGGTGTTATTGGAAGGAGAATTTTGGGTTTGGAGTGCAGAAAATCCATCTGTTGCATCCAAATGTCCTCGAAAAGAAAATGTTTGGAGCAGCTCCTGGGCACGGGAATGGGGCTGGATGGGAAATAATCCACGTGTGTGTCACACTGGTGCTGGCTTCAGGATGAAAATTAAAAATATAAAAATAAAGATGATAAAGATAATAAAGACTCCTCAGGGAAAGTCCTGGCAGAGCCTCCAGCAGGACCCTGGGACAGAGGAGGTTGGAATTTCCCGGTACCTGAAGGGTTCTGAATTCAGAATTCTGTACCTGAAGGGTTTTACCTGGAGGCCAAAAACAGCAGCCAAAGCCAAGAGGGGAAATCCAAATTCACCCCAAATCCAACTGCAGGATTCCCAACAGGAGATTTTACCACAGAGACTGAGCAGAAAAGGAAAACCAGGGAGAAGCTGCTCCTCCTCTGTGTCTGGAAAAGGACAAAGGCCAAACTTACAGACTTCTGCAAGTCTCAAGAAATTTAAATTTACCTGGTTCTCCTTTTTTTAGAGCCCACAGACAGGGAAAGCTGCTGGTTTTATACAGGAACCCAAAACCAGCTGCTCTTCCTTCTGCTGCAGAAGGAAAAAACTCACTGGAATACCAAACCAAACATATCCTTTGTGCTTCTACAACAGGGCAAAAAGGCAAAAAAATTTAAAATTCTTTCTTTTTATCTGCAAGAAACTGTTTATTCTTTGCAAACCCCACAGAAAAAAAAGGATGCAGCCATGACCAAGTACTGAACAAAAACAGTGCCCGAGGGGGCAGCAGAAGGGGGGACCTCAGCACAAAAATCAGGGACAATATTCCATGTTCTGCACAGGCTGGAAAACCCCTGCCAGCTCTGAGTGACACTTCCATGGTGACAGTGACACAGGGGGGTTCCAAAATGCAAATCACAGCCACATCCACCCCTAAAGCTGACCCAGGGCAGCTCTGGCACTGAAGGATGGAATTTGGATTTTTCTATTGACCTGAGTGTCCTACTCCTTTTTGCTGTTGCTGTTCCATGAGGCAAGGTGCCAATTAACACCATAATTAAAATGAATATATGTATTTTCCTTTCAGAACTTGCAGAGTGCACTGAATTTTTGCAGAATCCTGGATTTTCTCTGGGTTTCCCAGCCCTCCCAGATCCCCACCCTCCCAAGCTCTGACCCCTTCTGAGGATTTAAACACACATTTCCAATTTTGTGCAATTTGTGATCTTCTTTGAAACCTCCTGAACAAAACCCAACTCCCTGGGGGTGGAACCCACTCAGACAGGAGGGGAGAGAAAGTGTAAATGACAGGTGAATGAAATAAAAAACCCCAGAACTGCAGCTTTTATTCGGCAGCTTTACAGTCTCTCTTTACAGAACATTGCACAGCTCCCCCTTCACTCTCCTGGAGGGACCTGGAGCCTCCCAGTGCAGAACCCCCAGCACAGAACTGAGTTCAAAAACTCAGTTTTTTCAGAACTGAGCACAAAACTGCTGAGTTTGGACCAAAAGAAACAGAGGATGGAGCCTGGCTCCTGAGGAACACCCAAATGACCACGAGCAGCTTGCAGCAGGCTCTGTGATGAGCTTTGAGACAGAAGCTGGATGACAGTGAAGGGGGGGAAAAAATAGTTTAAACCATCAAGTTTCCTCTTGAAATGTCATTTCCCAAGGCACTGTGAACAAGACTGTTTAGCAAATCTCAATGACTAAAAAACACCAATGGGGATATAAATATTTCACACAACAACCACCATCACATCATCAGCTATTCTTTATTCCTTCCCTTCAACAACGCCCCTGGAATTTGTTTGGTCCTTTGAGGGGGGGAAAATCAAATTATCTTCTGCAACATCCACGTGTTTGTATTTAATACATCTATAAATCAAAGCTTTGTTGGATTGTTTAACCCTTTCACTGGGAAAACTGAAGGGTTTTCCTCACTGGATGGATCTGCAAATCCAATTTGATCATTAAATAAAAAACTGAGGAGAAAGGGTTGAAAACCAAGCAAAGCCCTGTGTATTTTTTTTTTTCAAGAGGAAACCATGCAAGAGTACATAAAAAGGCAAAATTGGCTACTTGAAAACCAAGAATCGTTTTTAATGCGTTGGCCAAGGAAAATAAATCGCAAAGTTCTGTGAGGTTTTCCTAAAAATTTACAAGAAAAACTGATGGGCAGCTCTAGCCAATGCTCTTTTCTCCTGCTGGAAATGACAACAAACACAGTCCCACACGAAACAATTTCATCTGGACTGCAAGAGGCCCCTGGGGGCAGAGAGAACCTTGGCATCCTTTCATTTCTTCAGGGGCTGGTACACAGAGGCGTTGGGGTCGAGTCCAGAGGGGCTGGGCTCCACGAATTTGGAGGAGTAGTGAGGGGACACGGGGCTGAGGGTGCTGGTGGCCGCGGTGTAGGAGATGCTGGGCATCACTGCCATCACCTCTGCGATCTTCTGCTTCAGCTCCTTGATCTCCTGGTCCTTCTGCAGGATCTGCCCTGCACACAGCAAAGCACAGCGCTCACACCAGCACCTCTGGGCCTGCAGGGGCTCAGTTCCCTCCTGATCCCTCCCTGTGCAGCTCCTGGTGTGTGCTCAGAGCTGGGTTTAATTAGCTCCAATTAGCACAGAACAGAACTCGGCGCTCCCAGTGTAATTTTGTATTATTTGGATTCACAGCTGCACCACCCCCTAAGATTATTTCTATTTAATCTCATTTTTCTGCCCTTTTTTTTCTGCCTTTTGCCATTCCCCTTCTCCAAACTCCTCCTTTTATTTGTTCATTTTCCAGACTGTCCCATCCCCATCATTTCCCTCTGAGCACCACCACAGCAATTCCTGAAAGCAGGTGCTGAAAAAACCCCACTGCTGAAACAAACCCCAACTATTTCTCCCTCTAATTAAATATTCCTGCAATCAAACAGCCCTCTGCAGGGAAATTAAACTGCTGTTAAGTGCAGAGTTATTGAATTTTGCTCCGTGGTTTGCACAGCTGCACAAAGCCTGCCCTGGGTTTTATGTTGGTTTTCTGCTCCCTCTGGTGGCATCACCAGCAGTGCCCACACTCCCCTCACCTGCTGAGGGTTAAAACAGGTCGGGTTCTCCCCAAATTTAGGTTTTATTTACTTGAGGAGTAATAAAATATTATTATCAGGATGAAAGGACAGCAGCTTAATAACAGGTTTAATTTAATTAATTCATCTGTTTTAAAGAGAGTTCTTTCAGAGATTTAAAACATCTCCAGCTCCTTGTAATGGTTTATAAAATACAGAAAACAATCCTGAATTAATTTAAACGCCTGTTTTAGTGTTTATTATCAGTCTGATGGGCTGGGAAGGTGAGGTCAGTTTAAACTCCACACCCCCAAAGCTGGAAACACCAAATTCCCTCTGAGAGCTGAGAGGGGGCCACAAACCCCCAGATTTCCCCCAGTGTGTGTGGGAAGAAGCCCCAGGTACCTTGGGCAATCTCCAGCTGCCTCTTGGCATCCCCCAGGGCAGAGAACAGGTCCAGCTTGATCCTGGTCTCTGCACTCAGGCTGTTCTCCAGGTGCTGCGTCTTGTCCTGCATGGCCGAGAGCGCCGACATCAGCACCTCCGTGTCCTTCTCGTTCTCCTTGTACTTCCTCAGCTCCTGCAGGCAAAAACGGGGTGAGGATGCACAAAATGCCAGCCTGGGGGGCAAAAATGCCAACCTGGGGGCAAAAATGTCATCCTAGGGGACAAAAATGTCATCCTGGGGGCCAAAAATGTCATCCTGGGGGCCAAAAATGTCATCCTGGGGGCCAAAAATGTCATCCTGGGGGCCAAAAATGTCATCCTAGGGGACAAAAATGTCATCCTGGGGGACAAAAATGTCATCCTAGGGGGACAAAAATGTCATCCTAGGGGACAAAATGTCATCCTAGGGGACAAAAACGTCATCCTAGGGGGACAAAAATGTCATCCTAGGGGGACAAAAATGTCATCCTAGGGGGACAAAAATGCCAGCCTGGGGGACAAAAATGCCAGCCTGGGGGGACTTCACACAGCAGAGACCCCCAGGAGTCTTTTCCCTTCCCCACGCTGGGCCCGGTGTTAATTAAAATGCTGGTTAATTAAGGTCACAAGTATCACTTGCAGTGATTACAGGTGGCTGCCCTGCAAGTGATTAAAGCCATAATTACAGCAGGATTTGCTCTGGGCCTCAGCCCTGCACCCAAAACCCCAAACCCCTCTCAAGAGGCAGCTGAGCTCCACAGCCAGGCTGGGCAGTGGGACATTCCCCAGGAAAAAAGGCTGCAATCCCACAAATGTTCATTTTGAGAGCATCAAATCCAATTCCAACACATCCCCAGGTGCCACATCCGTGGGTTTGGACACTTCCAGGGATGTGGATTCACTGGGCAGCCCCTTCCAATGCTCTGTGACAAAACAGAAAAAGCTTTTCTAAAATCCCATCTAAATGGCTGATTAAAGGGGTTATTTTTAGCTCCCACTAAACCTCACTGTGCTGCAATGCCAGAAATTAAGGAAAAAGAAAAAAACAGGGAGCAATTATCCTGGATGGAAGTGCCAGGCAACCTGTGCTGGGGGAAAAAAAATCCACACAAAAATATTCTGTACCTTCAAATGGAGGGACAGCAGTGCAAAGGGGAAAATATTAATACCTGCAACAAAATGCTTCTCTAACAGCTTGAAGATGCTAAAATGCATAAAATTAAAAAGCTAAATTAGAGCTGGGTTGAATTATCTGCAAGCCATGCTCAGACACTGCACAGATAAACCACACTTGTTGTGGAGGGTTTGGTAAATCCAGGGACCAGAGGCTGCACCTGTGACTGGGAAACAGCAGCACCAGGTGGGCTTTGAAGAGGCATTAAAAATCCATTTTCATGCAGATTGTGAGTCTGAGCACATCTTTAGGACAGCAGTAAGGGCACACATCTGAGCTCTTGAGCTGTAACAAACCCAACCCTGTTTGCTCCACACAAAGTATTTTCAATATTCAGGCACTTTCACAGACACAGAAAAATCAGCCTGGCCAGTGCTCAGACTGCCCTGGACCAGCAACCTTTAGTGGAATTTATGATTTGTGATAATGAGACTGGCCACAGGCTCCTTGCACCAGGAGAAAATGCTGCTGAGGGGATTCCACCCTCAGCCTACACAGACCTGTGGGTTTGGGGGGAAAAATCCCCATTTAACCCACAGAAAGGTGTGGATTGAGCCTCTGGAGCCTCCCTGAACCAGGGAATGGTTTGGGTGCTGCCTCTGGAGCCTCCTTGACCCTGGAATGGTTTGGGTGCAGCCTCTGGAGCCTCCCTGGACCCGGGAATGGTTTGGGTGCAGCCTCTGGAGCCTCCCTGGACCCAGGAATGGTTTGGGTGCAGCCTCTGGAGCCTGCCTGGACCCAGGAATGGTTTGGGTGCAGCCTCTGGAGCCTGCCTGGACCCAGGAATGGTTTGGGTGCTGCCCCTGGAGCCTCCCTGGACCCGGGAATGGTTTGGGTGCAGCCTCTGGTCCCTCACCCTGCAGGAGCTGCCCTCCCTGTGCAGACCCCGGGATCTGGGGGGGCTGGGGGCTCTCCTGGGGTGCTGCCCCAGCCCCTGGCGCTGTGGCATTACCTGCACCTTCATCTCCAGCTCTCTGATCTGATCCTCCTTCAGTTTGATGTCGATTGTCAGCTTCTTGCACTCTGTCTCCAGCTCCCGGATGCGGCTGCGGAGGCTCTCGGTGCACTCCCCTCTGCAGGGAAAGCACAGGCAGGTGAGACAGAGCCAGGCTGCTGCTCCTCAGTGTCTGCAGCAGCAAAAATTACAGTAAAAACTGAGGCATGACAAGAGAGACAGCTCTGGTATTGTCAGCAAAGAGATTCCCCTCATCTGAGCTGCTCAGTGTCACACCTCAGGTACTGGGAGATCTGGAATGGTGATGGAACATTCCAGGGAGAGCAGGAAAGCTGCAATAACTCTTTACAGGCATTTGGAGCTCTGCAGGTTAAAGTGAAACTTGTGCTGGGCTGTGTGGGGCCACAGCAACCCCACAGTGCTGGGCACGGGGAGCCACTGCCCCAGCAGGGAGATTCCAGCACTTAGGGCAATGTCACTGCACAAATCCCTGAGTGCCAGTGCCCAGGGGAGAGGAGAGGCTGCTCTGGGCAGGGCACAGCCCTGAGAGCACGGCCTGGGAGAGGAGAGGATGCTCTGGGCAGGGAACAGCCCTGAGAGCACGGCCTGGGAGAGGAGAGGCTGCTCTGAGAGGAGAGGCTGCTCTGAGAGGAGAGGCTGCTCTGAGAGGAGAGGCTGCTCTGAGAGGAGAGGCTGCCCTGAGAGGAGAGGCTGCCCTGAGAGGAGAGGCTGCCCTGAGAGCACGGCCTGGGAGAGGAGAGGCTGCTCTGGGCAGGAGATCCCTGAGAGGAGAGGCTGCCCTGAGAGGAGAGGCTGCTCTGGGCAGGACACAGCTCTGAGAGCACAGCCTGGGAGAGGAGAGGCTGCTCTGGGCAGGGCACAGCCCCGACAGCACCATCCAGAGCAGCAGTTAATGCAGAGCACACCCATCCTTTACACCTGTAAAGGTCATGCAGGCACTCGGGCTCAGCTTCAGGGGATGACACCTCCCAGTGCTCCCTTGTTTTAACACAAATAAACCTCTCAATGCAAATAAAGCTGTTTTTTTAAAAAATAAAAGCCCAAACAGGCTCCTCCTCCCTGCCCCAGAGCCTCCCCCAGGGCACAGCACCTGGTGGCAGCAGCAAAGGCCACAGCTCGTGCAGCAGTTGCTTCTTCCAACTTCTTCCTTTTCTTTTCTTCCATTAATTGTTTTTCTACGAAGGTTCGTGCCTCCTGCTCTGCCTTTAGCTTCTTCTCCAGCTGGCTGATCATTTGTTTGTCTTTTTGTTTCATCTGTACAGCGTTGTGCAATCTGCAGGGGGACAGGGACAGCAGTGAGGGCAGGGTTCCATTGATTAAAATCAATTGATTAATTAGAATCAAACTGGATCTGCCTCCCATTTCAGGATTATTTAACACAATCCCCCTCTGCAGCCCCCAGGCAGCAGCACCTGCTTGTTAGAAATGACAATATAGTTGGTTTTTGCATCTACATATTACTTTTACAAGTTATTATTGATCACAAAGGCTTTAGTTCAGTACAATTTGTAATCCCTTTTAACTGCTTTTTAATATAGTATAATCTATCAGCTTTTCTATGCACTGTGTAACTTATATAAACAGCAGTGTGCAAATATAACTTAGACCTTCACATAATATTGGAACAGAAACTGTCAAATATTATATACACATTCTACATATTATATACATTATCTGTACACATTCTGTATGGTATTTTCTATATTATATGTATTATATACATTATCTGTACACATTCTGTATGGTATTTTCTATATTATATATAATATATACATTATCTGTACACATTCTATATGGTATTTTCTCCCCAATCCCAGCCCCTGCACATACTTGTTCTGCAGCAGCTCGTTCTCCTGGCGCACACATTAGATACTATCTGTACACATTTTATATGATATATATATTATAGATATTATCTGTACACATTCTATATGATATTTATGATACATTTTCCCCCTGTCCCACGTACTTGTTCTGCAGCAGCTCGTTCTCCTGGCGCACACATTGGATATTATCTGTACATATTTTATATGGTATTTTCTATATTCTATATATTATATATAATATCTGTACACATTCTAGATGATATATATATTATATATAATATCTGTACACATTCTAGATGATATATATATTATATATAATATCTGTACACATTCTAGATGATATTTATCACACATTTTCCCGTCCCACGTACTTGTTCTGCAGCAGCTCGTTCTCCTGGCGCACACATTAGATATTATCTGTACACATTTTATATGGTATTTTCTATATTCTCTATATTATATATAATATCTGTACACATTCTATATGATATTTATGACACATTTTCCCCTGTCCCACGTACTTGTTCTGCAGCAGCTCGTTCTCCTGGCGCACACATTAGATATTATCTGTACACATTCTAGATGATATATAGAATATCTGTACACATTCTAGATGATATTTATCACACATTTTCCCCTGTCCCACGTACTTGTTCTGCAGCAGCTCGTTCTCCTGGCGCACACATTAGATATTATCTGTACACATTCTATGTATTATATATAATATATCCATTATCTGTACACATTCTATATGATATTTATCACACATTTTCCCTGTCCCACGTACTTGTTCTGCAGCAGCTCGTTCTCCTGGCGCAGCTGGCCCATCTCGGCGCGGCTGCCGCGCTCGGCCGAGCTCAGCGAGCTCACCTGGCTGCGCAGCTCCTGCTCCACCTGCCTGCTGGCCTGCAGGTCGGCCTTCAGCTTCTTGATGTCCTGTTCCAACCTGCAAAGAGCCCAGAGACACCTTCAGCCTCTCCCTGCAGTGGGAGCAGTGCTGGGTTTGTTTGGAACAGCCCAGGAGGGGAGAGGGGAATGGAGAGCAGCCCCCAAGGGCTGGGACACCTCACACAGCTCCCCCCGAGGTCCAGGAGTGCTCCCCACAAACAGCAGAATAAACCTGGCACCATCTGCAAACCCTCAGACAATCAGCTCTCCCAGCTCTCCAGGACTGTGGCCTAAATAATCACATTTTTATATAAATCCCCATACCCAGCTCCTGCAGAGCCACACACACCTCAGGGCACCCCACAGGAATTCACTGCCATGCACTGGCAAGAGGCAACACAAATCCAGGGAATTACATTTCCTCTGGAGTCCGGGAACTTCCAAACCAGGACAGAGCCACACAAGCACTGGTAACACAAATCCATGGAATTACATTTCCTCTGAGGTCTGGGAACTTCCAAACCAGGACAGAGCCACACAAACACACTGGTAACACAAATCCATGGAATTACATTTCCTCTGGAGTCTGGGAAGTTCCAAACCAGGACAGAGCCAGACACAAACAGATTTTGTCAGTCCACAAGTGCTGAGTTTGATTTGTCACCCAGAACCGAGCTGCTGAATTGTCACCTCAACATGTTGGTATTTTCTTGCAGCACATGATGTGCATGCTGAGGAAGGAGGATGTGTGAAGTCATCCCCAGCTCAGGAGTCAGTAAATTTAGTTTTAATTGCTTTTGAACAGAGACCATCTGCTCCACACTTGAAATTGTAGCTTTGGAAAGTTCTTGAAAGATTCATGCAATCTTATTAATTAAAATATTGTTAAATAAAACAAATGTTTCGGAAGAGAGGCACTCAGCTCACTTTGATTGTTCCCCCACAAATAAGGTTATTGATTCTTAGAATAACAACATCTCAGGTGAATAATCAACCTTTTAAACTGTGTTACACACCTACTTAAAGCAAATACACCCCAGCCATTCTCACACAGTCCTCCTTTGCTCTGCCAGGTATTGATTTGAGAGTTTTTAAATGTCCATAAAGAAGATGAAGGTGCTTTTATTTCCTAGGGTTCCACTCTGAATTCGTGGCAGTGGCACATTAAGATGAGGAGAACAATCCCCAAAGCCAAGAGAGCTGCCCTCAGTGACACTCAGATGAATGGCTGGAGCTTTTTGATTTCTTAATGAAACATTTCTGGGCTCCAGTGCAGGGAAATCTCAGCCTGAAAGGCACTGAGAGATGAGCACTGAGAACATCCCGTGCCCCTGAATGCAGAGGGGAAGGGTGGAATCACCAAAGCTGGGGAGATCCACAGGAGTGGGTTTGTGACAGGGAATGAAGAGCCAGGGCAGCCTTGAAAGGCTGGGACACCTCAGACAACTCAGATTTCAGCCCCCTCCTGCCCCTCCAGCTCTGTGGAAGAGCCCTCCTGGAAAGGTGAATTCCTTCAGGGCACTATAAATGGGCAAAATCACCCTTAAACAGAAAAAAAATCAACTTACAGGCAAACAGTAACAGCACAAAGCAAATACCCTCCTCAAAGGGAAGTGCACAGCTCACTCCAACACCTGGTGCTCTGCTGAGGGGAAGAGTTTTAAACCTGACCAAATATTCCAACCCCAAAATGGGAACAGCAGCTGGATTTAGGGGATGGTGCCACCCTGGGCAGTGTTAAACGATGGACAGGGCAGTTGCTGGGCAAAGAAATCAGAGTTTCATTTTATCTGCCAAAAAAGCAGCAGCCCAGTGTTTTAGAGAGTGCAAATGTTTTAATTAAAGAGAGTGAGAGGCTGTAGGAGCCACGAGCAGACTGGGGTGTGCCAAAAGCTGATTGGTTTGAATCCAGGTTTTCACAAACAGGTGGAAAATGCTGTTTCAATAGAGGAACACACCAGAATCCCCCTTTACACTCACCCATAAATCATTTCAATATCCATGGCTGCAGTGAAGGATAACTGAAGACAGGAGCTGTAAACAGCTCAGACTATGCCAAGCTAAGACACCCCAGGATTTATTCTGAGTACTGAGCATTCCAGGAAAAGCAGCCCTGAGCACACAAAGCCTGAACAGCCCAGAGGTGCTGGCACAGGACAGGCTGAATTTGTATTTTTGGCAGTGGGGAGCTGCTGTGAGCTCAGGGTTGTGGAGCCATCCCTGAGTGCTCCCAGGGCTGGAGAAAACCTGCAGGATGCACAGGGGAGGCCACAGCTTTTCCTTCTTGTGTGGGGAATTTGTGGGGTGGGAGTCAGGGAGGGTGGAACATCCACGAGACATCACTCCAGAGGGGGCAGAAAAAAAATTAACACAGAAAATTCCTCTCTCAGTGCCACATAAACCCACTCAAAATTGCTTTATCAATGGGCTTGTTGGGAATGAGGTTTTACAGGGAGATTTCAGCAGGTTTTAATTACCCCTTTTTATTACATTGAAGGTTTTGCTCCAGCTTTAAACATCAGAGCAGAGAATATCCGTTTTGTGCCAATTACAGAGCAAATTCAGGCTCCTGTCTCCCCAAAACGAGTGAGGAGGATCATAATCCACCAGCATGCAAGGGCTTCCCTGGTGGTTTCCTGCCCCAATTAGGCAGAGACACAACTTCATTAAGAAAAACAACACAAGAAGGGAGTTACCCTCAGACCCTCAGTGCTCCCTGCACTGTCACAGAGGTCACTCTCTGCCAAGGACATTAAAACCACTCCCAAATAAAAGCACATCGAGGTAAACCAACACAGGGGCACAAAAAATCACAGCTGCAAGCAGGAGCAGTGCAGGGAGCTGCCCTCCTCCCCTCTGAACACTGATAAATGACCCACTACAGCAGCGTTTCCCAGATTATTGTTATTCCTACTCTGCCTTCATTTGCTGCTTAAGTCTCTGATTTCCAGGCTTATTGGAGAAAATTCTTTACAGAGGAGGGGGAGCAAAGAAACCCCGAGTTGTGGAAGATGTTTTTTTCCCTGCTGCTGCACACAGCAAGCAGCACTCACTCTGACACAGAACTGCTTTTTAAATGAGGCTTTAGTTGCAGATTATGTTGTGCTGTTTATACAAGCGAGGTCAATTCCTTCAGTTTGTCATTCCTCTGAGTGCAGATTTACCCATTTCCTTTGCTGAGCACCACCTCCTATCAATCCTGGGGAGGAGAATTAATCAGGGATCACCTCAGAGAGGGAATGTTTTCCCAAATACCTCGGGGGAGATTGATGGATGAACTTAAGAACAACTCAATTCAGCTTTAATGCTCCCCAGTATTGATGCCTGTGTGTTCAGTTTACTCCATCCCATAATCACCTGGCAATTGCACTCGAATGAAACAGAGTTTATATCAAAATTATCATTTTAAAGTACCCACAAGGCCCTGAGATGCTCTCCAAAAGCCCCAGCTCAGCCTTTGTTCTGCTCTGGCACAAGCAGCCCCTGCAGTGAAGCTGCTCCTCTGAAGTGGCCACGGTGCTCCTGTACTGAGCTGCTCCTGCTGGAACTGCAGCAGCTTCCATTCCCAAAGGGAATGAATTCCCAAAGGAACCCAGAGAAAACCAGGAACCCAGAGAAAACCAGGAACCCAGAGAAAACCAGGAACCCAGAGAAAACCAGGAACCCAGAGAAAACCAGGAACCCAGAGAAAACCAGGAACCCAGAGAAAACCAGGAACCCACAGAAAACCAGGAACCCACAGAAAACCAGGAACCCACAGAAAACCAGGAACCCACAGAAAACCAGGAACCCACAGAAAACCAGGATCCTCCTTTCATTCCCAAAGGGGCAGGAACCCACAGAAAGCCAAGATCCTCCTTTCATTCCCAGAGAGGCAGGAATCCACAGAAATCCAGGATCCTTTCATTCCCAGAGAGGCAGGAATCCACAGAAATCCAGGATCCTTTCATTCCCAGAGAGGCAGGAATCCACAGAAATCCAGGATCCTTTCATTCCCAAAAGGCCAGGAATCCACAGAAATCCAGGACCCTCCTCTCCCTGCTCCAAGCAGCTATTTGCCATTTCCAAAGGCTGTTCTTTTCCTGAGCTGCCTTGGGAAGAGTCTGCAGGAGGGGCTGGCCCCCACATTCCTCATTTCCATTCCCAATCCTGATTTTCTGTTCTGTGCTTGCCTTCCTAGGGCAGGAACCCCCAGCCCTCACCCCCCTGCAGTGACACAGGAAACCTTCTGCTGCTTTAATGCCACCCCAGGCAGGGGGTGAGGAGGCACCAACCCCTCTCTGCCCATCAGTGATGCCACCAAATTTTACACTATGAGCACCAAATGGCCCTAAATTCACATTAAAACCTTCCAGTCTGGCTCTGCAGGTAACACCATTTTAGGAAAGAGAAATAAGCTGTGGCAGAGAAGCTTTTGTTTCACCAAGAATTTTCCCAGTCCAAGTGCCAGAAGATGTCCTCGTTATCTGTGGGAATAATTAGTACATGAGACAGATTGTTCATCACCTCGTGTGCCAAAGGCAGGACCTCTGTGGATACAGGCAGTTCTGCCAAGCTGCACTGCCAGGGTTTTGTGTGGTTTTAGTGCAGGGATTTTTAAGGGTGCTAAAAGGCAGGGGCAGGTCACGGGTTATTTTCTGCAATAAACAGCAACAAGAAAATAATTCTGCAGCAACTACAGCTCGGACTTGATCTACACATTGAGGCTCTAAATCTGTTTCACCTCAGAAATGACAGTGAAATGGTAAAAAATGAATTTGCCTCCTGACAAAGAGCAGTAAAGTACAAAGGGACACCGGGCTGACCCCACGTGGGTCCCTGCACTGGCCCCAGCACCAGAGTGGGGGAAGAAGACTCAGATCACAGAGGTTCAGTGATGAAGGCTGGACAGGCACCAGCAGATTGCAGCACCTCAGGAGGTGCCTCAGAAACCCCAGAGGTTCCTGAGCCTCTGTTTCCCTCAGCTCTGGCTGGCAAGGGTGGAACAACTCCCAGGGATGAGCATCAAGAAGTTCCTCCGCACTCAGGCCCTGACATTCCACCAGACAGAGCAAAAATAAAAGTTTAGCTTCAAATAAGAGCAGTACTGGATATATAAAATATACACATCAACCTTAATTAGCTGGACCCTTCCAGAGAGATCACATCAAGTGTTTCAAAGTGAACAACCCTGTAAAGTCCTGGTCTCCAAAACCTCCTGATCTTGACTGTCCCCAGCAGCAGCAGGAATATTTTACATTTGCTCCTGGTTACTCAGCTCAGGGCCATCATGTGTGGACACAAAAAGCAGCTCTGCCATCCTGTGAGGGGCTGCTGGACACAGAGTCACAAAAAGCAGCTTTATTTGGAAGCTGATCTGCCCTGAGCCTGAACAAATGCAGGACTTCACTCAGCCCTTTTCAGGCTCCAGCAGACAAAGTTTAACAACAGGAATGAGCAACACTCCTGGAAGTGGAAAAGATGATGAACAACTGCCTGGCACTCCAGGGACGGGATAATTGACAGGGTTAAAATAAAAAAGCAGCATGAATTTTTAAATTTAAGTGCATCCATCCTGTCCAATTTGTCAGGTGGGTTTATGGTCCCAGTGGTGTGGGAGTTCCACAGCCAGGCTGAGCACAAACAGGAGTCCATGGATGACTCCAGGCAGCAGCTGGGAGCAGGATCTGGGGTTTGCTCTGCACAGGGACATCACGGACAAGGAACAGCTCCAGGGATCTGCAGCACAACTCCACAGCCACACACCCCAAAAACACTTGTCTAAGAAGTTTAATTCCCTCTCAGGGCAGAGTAAGGCACTTTGAGAGCACAGCTGTGCTCTCTGTCCTACCTTAGTGAGCTCCAGGAGCTGCAATTCCCTAAGGACACGACCTGTGATCATTTCTGTGATCCAAAACTCACCTTGGGCAATTGGTGACCACCTGCTCTAAGCTCCCACGTAAGCATTTCAACACAAAATTCAAGCTTTAAACACGCCAGGTTTAAATCTCAGTGCCTGTCACAGCCACACAACTCTCAGGCTGCCTTCCCTTCCCTCTTCTCAAGAGTTAGGAATGTTTGGAAGGGCAGCAAGCTGAGCTGACCCCTCTCTCCCTCGGGGAGCAAACAAACCTTATAAAGAGTGCAGCTGAGAATGGGAACAGCCCTGGCCAGGGGCTGGTGCAGCTCTGCTGAAGGCAGAACAACCTGCATCCCACCAATCCTGTCTTCACAGATCAGATTGATCCGCTGCTTCTCTGATTTAGGCATCAATTAGTCTGGCTGTTTAATTGGCAGGGGTTTGTCAATCAGGGGCAGAGTGATTATCAGAGGAGAAAATAATATTTCCATTGAAGTAATTGTGTTCCCACAGCACAAATCCTCAGAGACAAAAGCCCAATTATCAAAGGTACCTGCAGGGAAAACAAGCCTGATGTGCCAATTAAGCTGGCCAGCACTGATTTGGTGGAAAAGGAATAAGAGAGACACGAGGCAGGTGGAGAGTGCTGGAGAAGGGCAGAACTGGGAGCAGTTTTTGTTCCAGACATCTCTCTGTGCACAGGCACAGCTCTCCCCTCACTGCTGCTTTTCCTGCAGCACCACCTGTGCCAGGGTGAGCCCCTGCACCTCCCAGAGCCACCTCTCTCCCAAATCCCCAGGAGCAGAGGCAGAGCTGGGGCTTCTCCAGGCAGAGCTGGGGCTCCTCCAGGCAGAGCTGGGGCTTCTCCAGGCAGAGCTGGGGCTCCTCCAGGCAGAGCTGGGGCTTCTCCAGGCAGAGCTGGGGCTTCTCCAGGCAGAGCTGGGGCTTCTCCAGGCACCCAAAGCAGCCCCGGGAGCTGTGGCTGCACCAGGGCTGTGAGCAGAGCTCACATCGGCGCTGCCTCGCTGCACCTCTGCCTCCACACTGGGATTAAAGTGAAAGCCAAACACTTCAAAGGAAAAACAAACCAACAACGCCTGTTCAGGCACCAGGAAAGCCCCCTGCAGTCCCTGGGGAGGCAAAGGCTGCTCCACAGAAGAGCTGTCAAGGACACAGGAGCTGATTTTCTCCACGTTTTTCTCCTGCCTTCCACCAGGGTATTTCTGGTGCCTCCCAGCAGACCCGTGAGGCTGGGGAGCAGCAGAGCCTGAGGCAGGAATGGAGCAGCCTGCACATCAAACAAAGCCCAGGACACAGCCCCACACATCTCCTGCAGATCCCACCCCACCACTGCACAGTTCTGTCCTCTCTGCTGACCACAAATAACATTTCCTAATAAAAACCAAACGAACCCCTGAGTCCTGGTGGACCGAGGGAGGACGGGACGAGGCTCAGGCCCGACTTACCTGACCAGGGCATCTGGTTTGCTTAGCTGGTTATTAGGAATACAGTTTTCCATTAAGTCCTTGTGTGTGCTGGGGCTCTTGCTGGCACATTTCTGTTTTTTCTCGTTTTTGGAGGATGAGGAGGGGATGCTCCCGTTGGTTGCACTGTGGCTGCGGGGTGAGGAGTTCACAACCCCGCTGACATTTTTGTAATTTTTGGACGAGGCAGTGCATGAGTCCTCTTTCAAGAGGTTTTCTGTACTTCCTACAAGATCATTATTTAATCTTTTACTATTGATATGGTTTTCCATATATTCAATTTCTTGTATTTTAGAGTCTACAGGTTGCAAAATGTTGTTGTTTATTCCAAGGTTGTGTTTCTTTGCATCCTTGTCCTTTTCTTTCCCTTTTTCTCGATATTCCAGCTCTGGCAACGTTGCAGAGATTTTTTTATTGGCTGGAATGCCTCCATTGTGCTGCAGGAGTATTGAGGAATCCATATCAGATAATCCTTTGGCTGCTGCAACACCAAAGTGAAAAAAAAAAACCCAACTTAGTTCATTAAATCCATCAATACCATGCCACAGAAAGAAAAATCATTATGGACACATCCCTCACTCCTGCAGGAAACAATCAGTATTGGAGACTCTCTAGAGGAGAGAACCCAAAGTCACCTATTTTAAGGCTTTTTGCCTCATTCCAGGCAGGAAACAGGGATTAAATTTATTATTTAATATATACTAGATATAATAATAATAGATAATGAATAATAAATGGATATGTAATAAATAAATAGATTTATAAATAGATTTATAAATAGATTTATAAATAGATAATAAATAGATAATAAATAGATAATAAATAGATAATAAATAGATAATAAATAGATAATAAATAGATAATAAATAGATAATAAATAGATAATAATCGATAAATAATAATAGATAAATAAATAATTAATAACACTAGATAATAAAAACTAGAGCTTCACCCAGCACTGACTGAGCAGACTGATGCAGCTGCTAATGAAGAGCTGAGCAGAGGGGCCATAATTCACTTTTCCTGCCACATTTCCCACTCCAAACTGGTTTCACTGCTGCCCCTCTGTGCTCCCCACGCTCCCAGCACACCCAGCCTGGGGCTGGATTCCCTCGCAGGAACAGAGAGCACAAGAAGGGACCCCAGGGATCACAAGAAGGGACCCCAGGGATCACAAGAAGGGACCCCAGGGATCACTTGCCTTCCTCTGCCTCCCTCTCCTGCCTCTGCAGCATCTGCTGCTCCGGGGGCAGCGCCTGCTGCAGGAGCTGCATGTAGAACTCGTTCTCCTTCTGCACCTCCTTCTGCTTCCTCAGGCGCATCTTGTAGCTGACGTAACTTTTAAAGCCAAAGCCCAAAGTCACAACAGGGTAGCCAATGCTGAGGAGGAGAAAAAACCACAATATTATCAATCAAACTATAGCCATGACAGCAAATTAATCAAGTGTGTACAAGTGGGAATCTGGATCCTTTTCCATAGAAAAGGATCTAGAACATTTTTGGTTTTTGGTGTTCCACAGGAGCTTCCAAGCTTGGGATATCCACACTGCAAATTCCTCCCAGCACAGAAAGGTGGCACTGGGTCCTTGCTCACACACATTTCTCAGGGAATATTTCATGGCAGAAGTGGGAGGGAAAAACTGAACAGCCAAGCCCTGAACCCAAATAAAAAGCCCAAATAAATCATTTTTCTGGTGAAATAAAGGTGAAGAGGAAGAGGACAGAGAAGCACTCACCAGTGTGCTGCAAATGGACGACAAAGGTCCACGTGGAAGTTTTTTAGATCTTTAAATCTAATGGCTGCTTCAATATAAACAAAAAGTATCCACAGTGATACTGTTGGTAAGCACACACCTCTTTCTGTGGAGAGAAGGGAAACAGAGGCACCTCAGGGACACAGCACAGGCAGCAAGGATTTAAAAGTTATTTTTTCAACATTTCAGGAGTCTAAAGAAACAAACCTTAGGGATTTCACCTAAAAAGATCGTAACTTAAAAAAGAAAAAATTCAAGTTCCCATCAACTTGGATGAGCACTGAAAATGAGTAATTCCTAAGGCTGCCATGAATTAAAAGATGAAATCAGCTCAATAGCTGCAGCTAAAACTGGCCCATCAAGTTCTTCCTTCTAAGCATCAACCCTGAACAACTTCAGATAAGGCTTTAACATATTAATACAGCTCTAAAAATACCCCAGATTCTGCAGGTATTTGAAATTGGACAGCGAGTGGCTCACAGCATCTGCCATCAGCTCCCACACTGCTCTCATTAGCAGTGACTAATTTGCCACAGAGCTGAGGGAGGGATGATCCAGAGCGCCCTGCAAGCCCCTGGCACCCAGGCTGACACAAAATGTTCCACAAACCCCAAATCCCGGGAACCTGGGCAGGGAGAATTACCCCTAAAACAAAAAAATTCATCAGATTTTATAGCTAAAATGTTTTGATTGAGAGAAGGAATTAAACCAGCTCCCCCCAGCTCCAAACCCAGGGATTTATGAGAATAAACCAGAAAAACTCAGGGGGAAAAGGGCAGCAGAGGGGCACAAGAATTCTCCATAAAAGCCTCAAACTGTCAGGGCATCACCAGCTCAGAAACTGGATCCAGCTGACACAAAGCTTTGCTAAAACAGAATTAAACTCTGATCACTGAAATAACTGATATTTTAATACTATTAACTAAATTATCAGCACACCAACTGACTGTGGAAGAACAGAACACTGTCACAAACTTTCCCTGCGTGCTCTGTATTTGTTGAATCACTGCAGCAGAGTTTTAAAGTCAGGAATTTAATTTTCTTTTAACTGCTCTGGAATTCCTGTTGATTCCCCTCCAGTTCCTGCTTACTGGAGATGCACCCCAAGAACAAAACAAAAAACCAAAATGAAATTTTTAATTCTAAAAAAGCTGCATTAAGTGAAGTAACAGCAGAGGGGTTTTGCTCCTAATAGATGTGAGGTAAATGTTGAAGTTGGCAATAAAGAAGAGCTGTAAATGAAGGAGTTATAAATAAAGAATAAAGCCCCACCTGTGTGCCACACATACTGTACCCACACATAGGTGCTGGCAGCAAAGAACAGCCACTGGATTGGGATGAAGAGCAGACAGATGATGTTGGAGGTGAATGCTACACACACGAAAAATACTGAGAAGGCCTGAAAGAAAGGAGGTTTGGTTATTCCAGGAAAAATAACCAATTTATTTTTTATAGATATTAAAATACACATAATACATTTTCTCTAAAATATCCAATAGCTATGATTTTATAACACATATTTCTAATATTACATGTGTTTTTAATTTTAATTTTAAATCTATTTAACATATTAAAAATATTTTTATGTATATAACCCCCCTATATATAGCTAGACAGCATATGTCCGTGTATATATAAAAAAAACAGCATGTCTTTTTATATGTATAAAAACATGAAAAACTCTATATAACAGGGTTTTCTTTAAAATAATACAGAAGCTGTTGCCTGTTTACATATATATATAACATACATATATATAACATATATATAGTTATACATAGCATATATACATGGTTATACATAGCATATATACATGATTATACATAATTCTGATTAATTCAAACCCAGCCCAGGGATTTAAACGATATTTCTCTGCGGTGAAATTTGGATAAATGTTTATTTTATTTCCACTGCCACAGATAAACTCCCCACCAGAGAGAAGAGGTAAATCCTGTGCAGGGAGGGGATGGCAGTGCCAGGGGGCCTGGGCTGTCCCTGCTGTCCCCAGTGCCACTCACCAGGCCCTGGTAGCGGAAGGAGTCGTAGACGCTCCTGATGAAGAGCCAGAAGGGCCACAGGTACTCAAACCTGAACTCCAGCACAAAATCTGCCAGCAGCACCAGGGCCCACACCACCAGGAACTTCAGGTACAGGAACGTGCTGCGGGGGAAAAAGGAAATTTCGGGTCAGGATTTCCAACAGGCAAACTGATTTGTTTCTTTCTTTTTAATGAAAATATTCAGAATTAAAATTAAGGACAACTGTAATACACAGAAGGAAATGTCAGCCAAAATAAATTTATAAAATTAATTTAGTTTTTTCTTTAATTATTCCTTTACAGCAGGCCTGGTCTCATGAAGCCAATACTGAAGTGCATTTATTTTTCCTAATGAACAGCAGGGTCCCTGCCCTCCCAGGACACCAGCACCCAACTCCCTTTGCATTTTCACCCAGTGAGGTCCTGCCAGAGGTAACTTCTCCCAGCTGGAATGTTCCTTTCCCAGTCCTCTCCCGGCCCTGGAGCTCAGGAATTTCAGTGTTCCCCCTCCTCAGCAGGCTGCAGATGTTCCCTCATTTCACACAGACTGCAGCACCAATAAACTCAGATGTATTTTAAGCCCACAGCAATTTAAAGACTCTTTTGATACTGAGTTATCAGGGTTAGATTTGAAAACATTTCTGTGAAGACAAGTGGATCCCTTAAAAACAAACAAACAAACCCTCAGAAAAGTGGAAGCACATGAGGCCCAAGACCAGCCCAACTTCTATTTTTTAATTATTTCTGAGCCACATTCCCATGTTCTGAGTCCTGCATTTGGAACCACTGACGATCCCTCTTGGCAACAGAGCTTAAAAACATTTTGAGCTCATACCCAAGTGACACTTGAGGCATTAGCCCAATCCATTCTTCCAAAAAAGAAGCAAAATCCCTTTTTTCCCCCAAACCCACCACCCCCAGATCTGTCACTCCAGCTCCCCAATACATTGCTGCACTCCACCAGGTTATAACAAAAAAAAAAAAAAAGGGTTAAAAACATATTTTTCTCTTTGAAATGAAATGCAAGTCTTCCTTTCAGTAACTTGTTTTCCCTCCTCTCCAGCCTGCCAGCACCACCAGAACTTTGCCCTGGAATGTTGGAGGGAGGTGCCAGGGTTGGCACCGGTGCCAGGCAGGGTCGGGTTCCTGCCCTGCTCAGGGGCTTTTTTGGGAAATTGTTCAGAACTTTGGGGAAGAGACAAAACACAGAATTTCCAGGGAAGGAGCAGAGGATTGGAAACAACTGAACTGGTGCAATTCTCACCCAAGGTCAGGTCCAAAGCACAGGGCTGGGAAAACCCTTGGATTTCTTGGGAATTAGAGGAGAATTACAAGTGCCTGAGAGTGCCCTTATCAGCAGAATGGGGTGGGAAAAATAAAGGAAAAGGCTCCAGGAAGCACTTTATGGAATGGAAACAAAATTAATGGCACACACTTGGAAAAGTTAAACTGTTTGCAGTTCTGATGGACCCAACCCTAGTCACAAATTAGTGTTTGAAAGGAAAAACTACAGTGTTAGTATTAAAAAAAACCTCAAACAGACCCAACAAAATATCCCACACCAAAACCCCTTAAATGGTCCCATGTCCTGGTGGATTATGCTTCCATAGGCTGCCTTTCCCTGCTCATTTAAAGTTTAGATCCTCACCAGAAATCTGGAAAAAGCAGCTGCACTCAGAGAATATTTGACACTAAAGGAGACATTTGGGTCCAGGCTCTGGGATTGTACCTGAGCAGCTCCTCAGACCTGAGGAATTCTATAAAACCCTCACAGCCAGGAGCTCCTTGTCCTGTTCAGTCGTGCTGTGGAGCCTTTTCCTGGGTTACACTCGTGTTATTGTTTATTTTCCTGCCATTTCTCCCAGCAAATGAGGGCTGTCAGACTAACGCTGCTGCTGGGAAGTGCCACTCCACGTGAAAGCATTTGCTGAACAGGAGTTCTGTACCACAGCCATTCAAGTGATTTCTGATATTAAATTCATATCAATCCAAGGGCCCTGCTGACACTTAGCACCTTCTAAAGTGGAATTGGAACAATGCAACACTTGTAAGGAGGTTTTGCCAACAGTATTAAAGAGCCCATTTCTCATTGTCTGAAGGGCCCCAAAGCCATTCAGAATCCCAGGAGGACAGGGAAGTTTAAAAGCCTCAAGCCCTGTGCTGGCCCCAGCAGGGAAGGAGCCCAAATCTCAGATGCTGAGGGGCTGCACTGCCAGGTTTGTGTTCAGGCAAGCCCCCAGCCCAGCAGGGAGAGCTGAAACATCCCCAGGAATGAAATCCCCTGGAAAACCTTTTCATTGCAGAGGCTCAAATATATCCCAACTGGAATCCTGAGGTGGATCCCAACACAGGGGAAGATTCTTGCAGATAAATACCTGAAATCTGTTATCCAATTTCCTGACACATGTCAAAAATCTGCCCTGGGTGACCTGGCACAGGTTTAAGGACAGGGCTTTCCCCATGGAACAGCATATGGCATCTAATCCTGGAGGGTGATAAAGGGAAGGATGGACACGTCCATGCGAGGAGCAGGGCACAGGGCAGGGAGAGCAGTGATTACAGTGCTGCAATTTCTCTGAAAGGTCAATTGATGGCTTATGTACACTGAATAGAAAGATTTATTCATAACCCAGCAGTGCCTGTGCTCCCCCTTTGAATTTCCAAACAAATAATTTTCCTCCTTATTCTTCCTCCCCCTGCAAGTGCCAGATGCCATTTCCTTTTTTTTTTTTTTTTTTTCTCTCTTGTTCTTTGTTCTCCTTTTACTGCCCCGCAGAAGCAGATCCTCTGCTGGCTGTAAGGTAAAAATACTGCCAAAAATCCCTAGAAAAAGACCCAGTTCTGCACCCCAAACCCACACTGGGGGTCGATTAAGCTTTAATTCTATCCCACTATTATCAGCAAGGCCCAAAGGCTGGCAAGGGAATCCTGGCACGTTCCATTTGGCAGCCTGACTCATCCAAGACAATGGAGTGGGAAGAATCCCGAGGCTGGCAGGGTGCCAAGGGCACAGGTGAGCTTTAAAAAGGTGAATTTGAGCATTTGGGTGAAATTACCAAATAATCAACAACCCCCCCACCTCAGGGTTACCCAGCAGCCACAACCCTTGGGGTGCTGAGTGGAGATCAGCAAATATAAAAGCTTTATATAAATAAACACACAGATATCTCAGGTTATTATTAGTGGGCAGAAGAAGTGGAACAGAGCGAGCACAGCGAGCCTGAAAGGCAGAAAACATCACTGCTGGCACTGGCCACAAGAAACACTTGCCAGCTACAGGTTTGAAAAGGAAAAGAAACGCAAAGAATCCCAGGAAAGCTCCCTGGCTCTGTGTCCTGTCAGGGCACAGGGGGTGTCCACCCTGAGCTGGGGCAGGCAAGGAAAAGGAGCCCCCAGGGAAAGCCTGGCAGGGGTGGAAGCCCAGGCAGGGGCATTCAAAACCAAATGGTTGGGAATTCCAAAATCCAAATTCAAAACCAAAACCCAGCCAAGGAGCCCCTGGAGCTGCAGGGAGTGAGAGCCAGGGCGGGGGGCTGGCATTCCCTGTGCCACAGCACGTTAAATGTGGGCTAAATTACCCTGCAGCCCTGCTCTTGAGTTCAAGTCATAAAAGGCAGCTCTGCTGCTTTGTTCAGACCTCCAGGGCAGCTCCAGCAGAAAATGCTTCACACTCTATAGGAAGCTGGTAAAAAAAAGGAAAAAAAAGTGCCAGAATAAATTAGCAGGAGGAATCCTTATGGATTTTCAAGAAAAGCCTAAAAAAGGCCAAATTCCTGGAGGTAGTGCTGATGTTTTCCTTCCGGTTTATTTGGCTGTCAAAAATCCAGTCCTTGGAATTGAGCCCTGTCAGGATTTGGGTGGCAGAGGGAACCAGGAGGAATTCAGGGGCTGCAGCACCCAGGAATCCTGTCCTGTGCCACCAGGGCCACTTGGAGCAGAGACACCCTTCCCTCGCAGGCACCCGCTTGGCTGCCAGCCCACGGCGTGCCTGGGATAAAGGACAATTTACACCCCGAGCTATAAAAACCCTGGCTCCCAAGGAACACGGAGTATTTCAGGACTATTGTCAGGGAATCCATGAGACAGCATCCAGCAGCTGATGTGCCAGCACAGGTTAAAGCAGGGATGTGTGGAACTCATCCTGAAACCTCCCCAGCTCCATTAAAAACAAGCAATATCAGCCACGCAGGAGCTGAACCAGATCAAACATGAGGACTGGGGAGGTTTAGGAACAAGCAGGAACAAGTAAACTTTAATTGCTTAACTGATTACAAGCTGCAATGAATACTTTGATTAACAATTAAGGGTTTAATGCACGCACGCTGCCAAAGGTAGATGTTAAATCACTTCAGCATTTTTAGACTGTTGCCGTTGTTTTACACGGGAGAAGGCAAAATTTGGAATATAAGCTGTGGAAATAAGAGATCCTCCAGTTCCTACCATGAGTGTGGCGGGTTTGGAGAGCTGCTGAAAGCAGTTATTTTAAATTATAATAAAGTTCTTTCCGCAGATCCTGCAATACTTCTAAAGCCACTGCAAAAATCAACATTCACAGAGAAGTGCAGCCCAGGATTTTGTATTTCTAACTCTGCTCTGGTTTTCTATCACTTCTTATAATCTGCTTCAGTTTTACACACGCAATGAACTCTGCCACCAGAGCTTCCCTGCAGGACAATTCCCTCCTTGCTTCACCTGCTCCAAACTCCTCATTTTCCCACCCCGGGGTCTCAGTGCCAGCTGTGCCTCCCTCACACGCTCAGGCTGGACACGAGGCCTAATTTAAGATCAGGCTTAATTTAAAAAGCAAACAAAACAAAGAGTTAAGTATCCCAATCCTGCTGTTTGCTCAGCCCGGCTGCTCTGCCCATAAACCCAGGATGCTTCCTCCAGATAACTGCATTTACTGGGTCTGTGTAAGCTGATGGGGACAATTAAGATAAGCTGAGTAAATAACTGCAGTAATTACAAGAATTTAGACAACTGTAGTTCTGTGAGAAGTTACCTGTACGTGATCACTGAATTATGGAGTGGAGAGAGAAAAAATATTAAAAAAATAACAAGAAAGATCCCAAACCCATGTAGAAGAAGCTCCTTCTGGATTTCCAAAGGGAAATGCCTTCCCACGATTTCTCTTTCCTTTCTGTGGGACAACACTCTGAGGACACTGATAGTTTCTGTTTAGCAAAACACCACGTGAGACAAAGGCTAAAAATCCCATTCCTGAACCAAAGCATCGCAGGAGAAGCAAAGCCAGGGGTGCTCTGAGCCTCTCACAGGACCCCAGCAGCTCTTCCTGCTGCACATTCAGCTCCTGGAGCTCCTCTGGGCTTTCCCTGATTTCCTTCTCTTCCCCCACCTTCCCTGCCAGTCACCTCAAAGGCAAAGCGTTTGGAATGACTTTTGAAATCCACTTATAAGCAATCCCTTACATATTTGAATTATTCTTCACCTTGAATAATAATTTCTACACTGAGGATGTTTTTCTTTACCATTCCAGGCAGCGTTTTCCCAAAACCTGAAAGTCTAAGCAGAAAGCTCTCCACTCTCACAGATTCACTACAAGTGGGATAAGCAGCACACTGGGACGATTTTATTCCTGTCACAGCTCCCCAGCAGCTGCTTCCCTCATGCAAAGTTAACATCTGAATTGTATGAGCTCGCTCAGGTTTCCAGGCACTGCATTCATCAGCCCCACTGAACTAGAAACAGAAATGGGACAGCAGCACATTTACTACGGCTCTCACAAACTCCTGCTGATCGAGGAACGCAGAATTATTGCACTGCACACAAAATGTGACATACTCGGGAGGAAGAGCTCTAAAACACCCTTTAAACAGGGTATTTTAGACGGTGTTGGGGCACAAATCAGCGTTTTGGTGCCTGTGAACACCTGGCGAACCCACCCCGATTCCCAGGACGAGGCACATCCCACCTCAGTTCTGCACTGTTTGTTTCCTCATTCCCCAGGTCAGGGGGGAGCCGGGCACCTGCCGTGCCCTCACCACACCGTCCGTCCACCCCTGCTCCGGGGATGGCCAGAACAACCCCCTTATCCCATGGCAAGGGAAAAACAACCCGGCGAAACCCCGCGGGAGCAGCCCAGGTGTTCTGAACCGCTGCACAGTGCGAGCCTCTGGGAATGCCCAGCCGGGAAAAGCTCCCCGGGGATTCACACCGAGGCCGCAGCGGCAGCTCGGGGCTCTGGCACCTCCGGCCATGTCCAGCTGCGAGACCCCGCCGGGACAAACTCCCCGGGGAAACACAGCCGAGCCCCGGAGCGCTGGCACCTCCCGAGCCCCGCAGCGGAGCCCCCGCGGGTGACACAGGGCGAAGGCCCCGGCGCTGGGTGCGCACCCGGGGCGGCTCCGGCCGCTCCCTCCCGGCGGCGCCGGCAGCACCTTGGCCAGCAGCTCCCCCCGGCCCCGCCGGGCCCGCGGCGCGGAGGGCCCGGGGCGGGGCAGCGCCTGAGGGGCGCCGGGGCGCCATGACGGTGACAGGCCCGGGGGGCGGCCGGGGGGCCCGGGGCCGCGAACCGCCCGCTCCCGGCGCCGCGGCGGCCGCTCGGTACCTGCCGTAGATGCCCTCGGTGATGCGGTTCCGCTTGAGCGGCCGCCGCAGTTTGCTGCAGTCCGCGCTCCGCCGCTTCATCCCGCCGGCCCGGCCCGGCCCGGCCCGCCCCGCTCACGGCAGCACCATCCGCCCCCGCGGGGGGTTCCCGAGCGCGGGGCCTTTTTTTTTGGTTTATTTTCCTTTTTTTCCCTTTTTTTCCTTTTTTTTTATCCCCGGGAAACAAAGAAATAAAAATAATTCCTGGTCCGTCCCTCCCCGCCGTGTCCCCCCGCGCAGCCGCCGCGCAGCGCCCCGCCTCCCCCGCGCGGGCCAATCAAACGGTTGACCCTACCTGAGTGACAGCATTCTCGACCAATCGTCAAGGGGGAAAGGAAGACAGACAGTAAAACAGACCAATCGCAGTGCCAGAAAAATTAAGCCCGCCTCGTGCCGTCGCGTACCACACCCACCACTGTGACTGACGGCTCTGCAAGTCAATCAAAGAGGGGAATTTATGATTGATGGCCCTTTAACCAATCAGAATGTAGATTTTGGTCTCCTCCCTCCTACTGTTCTGCAGCCTGGTTCCCGCCTCTTGCCGTGACCGACATCAAAACTGCCCAATGGAAGAGAAACAGAAAAATAAAAGGACAGCTCAGCCATCCACTCGGAAACGGAAGAGGGAGGGCTCAATTTCCTCTGTCACCGTAGCACCGAGGTGCCACCTCTCCCGCTTGATTGACAGCCTCGCTGGCAAATGGGCACTTGGGGAAGGGGACACAATGTCCCAGGTGCAAAGACAGGCAGTAACAGTTTGTGACGCCCGGTGCCGCCCCCACAGCGCGGCCCCCGCTGCCGGCTCACCGGAGGGCAAAATAACCCCAGGGGTGATTGACGGGCAGCGCCAGCCAATAAATAGCTCGCATAGCTGAGTGACAAGCGAACGGACCAATCGCAGTGCAGGACGCGCGGCCCAAAGATGGTAAGTGGTGGGGGTAGACCAATCAGAGGCCAGGAGGAGCTGTGCTCCGCCAATGAGAGAGCAGTCCCTAAGGGCGGCCTGTGGGGGAGGGGGCGGGCGTTCGGCGAGGGGCGGGGTTGGGTGGGTGTCGCCGTCACCGGGCGCTGCCGAGTCACGGCCGGGCACCGGCACCGGCTCCGGCTCCGGCTCCGAGCCTCCCTTCGCCAGGGCCGCCCGGCTGAGCCCCGGCCCAGCGCCCGCGGCCCCCGCGGAGCCCCCGCCCCGAGCCTGCGGCCCCTGCGGTCTGTGGGAGCCGTGAGGGGAGCAATGGCGGCGCCGCTCCTGAGGGAGGCCGGAGCGCCCCGCCCGGCCCCGCTGGGTGGAGGGTGGCGGTGCCCGCGGCCTGCGCTGCTCCGGCCTGGCCCGGTGCCGGGCTGGGTGCCGCGGGCCTGCCGGGGGGTGATGGAACTCCCAGAACAAGGGTCGGGCAGCCATGGGCTGAGTGTGAGGAGAGCTGATCCCAAAACGGCGTTAACCCTGTCCCAGGAGTTAACACTGGGCTGAGTCATGGGAGTATCTTCCTGGTAGTGGAGTTATAATTTAGAATCGGAGCATCATGGATTTGTTTGGGCTGGAAGAGACTTTGAAGATCATCCTGTTCTACCCCTGCCATGGGCAAAGACCTTCCCCTGTCCCAGGCTGCTCCAAGCCCTGTCCAGCCTGGCCTTGGGCACTGCCAGGGATCAGGGGCTGCTCTGGGCACCCTATGCCAGGGCCTGCCCACCTTTTAGAACTTTTTCCTAATATAAAAGTTACTTTGTGCTTCACCCTGTCAGAGATCAACCACTGGTCTCTGAATCTGAGCATCACCTTTACAGTGTGTCATTCTGAGGGAAAAGGGGTGAATTTAATGTCTGCTTGAGCGGTTATGCTGTCTAGAGAAAGTTCCCCAGGTATTCTGGTTCTGTCTGAATTACCCACGGGCTCACAGAATTCCCAGGAAAAGGACCTGGATGTGGATCTTTCTGCATCAGGATTTTCCTGAAGCCAGGGCAGTGCTTTGCATGCCTGGGAAAGTCTCTTTTTGGCTGGTTTTTCAGGAGTTTCTGAAATAGGTGTAGGGATATTGAACTTTGTTAAGCCTAAAAAAAGCTGGGCAAGGGCTTTGTTATTAAAGTGATGTGATATTAAAGCAGTTCGATACTGGATGGGAGGAAGGTTCAAGCTGTCACCACAAATCCAGACCTTGCACAGATGCTTTGCACACTGTTATTGTGCCCTGCAGCCTGGGTTGGCAGCAGGGACGTCCTAAAATTTAAGTGGAGCGGGAGTTTTGTGGGCATATTTTTGCCTGATGAATGTCCCTGTCACCAGCAGGTGGCTTTGTCCCTCTCCCTGAGCACGATCCTGGGCTGTCCTCAGGCTGGGTTTGTGACAGGCTCGGAGCAGAGTGTGAGGTGTGGTTAGAGTGCTTTAATCTGAGCTGCCTGCACAAGGAGGGCACAGTGAACACTGAGCAGGGACAGATTTTCCTCCAGTGCTTAAAGGGGCTCACAAAGGGAGGATTTTTATATGGCAGGACAAGGGGGGATGGCTTTGAACTGCCTGAGGGCAGGGTTGGGGTGGATGTTAAGAAATTCTGTATTCAGAGGGGGTGAGGCCCTGGCACAGGATGCCCAGAGCAGCCACCCCTGGATCCCTGGCAGTGCCCAAGGCCAGGCTGGATGGAGCTTGGAGCAGCCTGGGACAGTGGAAGGTGTCCTGTCCCTGCCCATGGACACCCGTGGGTGGCACTGGAGGGGACAGATAAGGAGCTGCTCCCTGCTCACGCCTCTGGGCGTTTTTATCTCTCGCTGAGTTCTCACTGCTGGCCCCCCACGCCTCCTGTGCCATTGCTGTGAGGGCACTGGGGCGTTTTTATAGGGAAAAGGAGCAATTGCTGTGTTGGTGCTTGATGCAGCGAGTGCACGATGCCCTCCCGCTACCTCAGCTTCCGCTGCAGCGTGCCCTGGCTCATCCTCCTGCTGCAAACTCTCTTCCTGCTCCGCTCCTTCTTTGGCTTCCCAGGTGCTGGTGACGTCTACTCCCCGTCCAGCCTGTACCCAGGTAAGCCTGGGAAAGGAGGGGCAATCCCTGCTCCCGTTGTGCCCTGCACAGGGGTGAGGCACAGCAGAATGGTTTTATTGCTCTTTGAACTTGCCAGGAGTTCTTTATTTCACAGGTGGGATGAGGATCCAAGATTAAATTGTATTTTTGGTCCGTTTTCTGTTGGGTTTTTTTGACCTCTCAGCCCCCATCCTGCTGCATCCAGATCGCTGTGTAAAAATAAATTCAGCATTAAGGGTATTTTTTTTCTCTGATTATAGATTGGAAAGAAAGCTCTGGAATTCTTTGCAAGCTCTAAACAATAGTGGCATTTGAATTTTTCATCTGAAGGCTTCTTAGTTAATTGTAATTTTTATTGATTTTTTTAACCAGAAGTCTTCATTAACAATTTCACTGCTGTATTTTTCTTTTCCATCCTGCAGAACTTCAAGATGTCAACCACATGGTGGTTTTTGGCTTTGGCTTCTTCCTGATGGTCCTGAGAAGATACGGCTTCAGCAGCACCGGGTTCAACTTCTTGCTCATTGTCCTTGGTGTCCAGTGCTCTGTGCTGGTTGAAGATTGCTTCGTTTTCCTCAGGGCTCAGCAGAATGAAGTTGGGATGAAAAGGTAATGAGTTCATGTTAGGGCTAATGCAGAGCTGCTGATTGCTCCTTGTGCTGGAGCTCCTCACAGGGATGAGCAGAGTCACATTTGCAGGCATTTTTAGAGGGCTTTTGGGCTTTGAGTGCATTGTTGTGTGTCATTCCTTTTTACCAGCCCTGCTGTCACCCTGACACTGAGCTGTTTTCCTTCCCTCCCTCTCCTGCAGCCTGGCCAAGGCCCTGGTGAGCATGACTGCTGTGGTCATCTCCACGGGGGCTGTCCTGGGCAAGGCCAACCCTGTGCAGTTAATTGTGATGACCCTGGTGGAGTTAATCTTCTTCTACGTGAGCAGATGCATCAACAGGATGTACCTGCAGGTAACCCTGGTGGGATTCCAGATCTGTGGGGGGAGATGTCCCCTTTCCTTTGTGAAAGGACAGGTGACATCTCTCTGTGTCTGTCCCGCTGCTGCAGGTCCCAGAGCACCTGAGCCTGATGCACGTGCACCTCTTTGGAGCCTACTTCGGGCTGGCGGTCACCTCCCGCTTCCCTGCGGCCCCCCCGGGGCTGGACAAGAGCAGGAGCACCCCCAGGTCGGAGCTGTTCTCCCTGCTGGGTGAGTGCTGGGCTGGAGCAGGGAGAGGGGACTGCAGGAGGGCTGGGGGCTTTCAGTGCAAGCTGCAGCTCTGGGTGCAGCCAAGAGCTGCAGCTGCTGCTGTGTCCTGCTGTGTGACAGTGGCCACTTTTCCCTGGCCCAGAGGCCGCTCCTGCCACTGCTGGGGCTCAGTTTGCCTTTGTCACCTCGGTGTGAAGGCTGCTCCAGGTGAACAGATCTTCCTCCAGTTCCTCCCTGTCCTGGCCGGGCTGTCCCCCTTGGCGTGCCCAGGGGCTGCTGTGTGCCAGAGCTGAGCTCACAACTTGGATTTCAGCAGAGCTCAGGCTGCTTCTCCAGGTGGTGCACGGAGATAGAAAGGGGCAGTCCCTGCTGGTGACAGAAATAAAAAGATAAAGCCTGCTGGAGGGTGGGGAGTGTGATACAGAGTCCTCCCACAAGAGAGGAGCTGGGGGAGGCTAGGCTCAGTGTCTGGGACTTTAATTCCTTTTCTCATGGAAGCAATTTGGTGTCTTTATTATCACAATTTCTGTAGTGCAACTGCCACCAGCTGAACCCAGAGCTTCCTGCAGGGGTCCACGGCGTCTCATTCTCAGTCAGTCTTTGCCCAGTTTAGGGAATACAAAATTTAAATGCAGCTCTTTTGTGTCCCTGGAGTTCTTGTTTGCAGTTTGTTTCCAGAGCTGAGCAGATACTCACAGGAATGCTTCAGTAGATTTTATATCTGTATTTATGACTGACTAACTGCCTGATCAGTGGGAATAGGATGAACGATCTCACAACTCCTCAGTGCCACCATAAGTTTAGAGTTGCTGAAATGGCCTCTCCTGTCTGAGGCAGGGTTATCTCTGCCTGGGTGCACTGAAATCATGGATATTAGCACTGGAAACTGGATTTCACAGAGCCAAGAGGGGCTGGTACAAAATCAGTGCCTGCCAGGGCTGCTGGAAACTGCATTTGTGCCTCACAGTGACAGTGTCTGTGTCACTTGTTAGGAGTCTTGGACAGGAACACATCCAGTGTCACTGTCAGGTGGATTGCACAGGGGTCTGGTGCCTCTGTGGGGAACACAACATCAGTGATGGGAGTGGGCAGGGAACAAAATAAACAACGGGCAATGCCAGAGGAGCTGTGCTTGGTGTTTGTGTTGGAGTCTGTGCACAGCCCGGGCCACAGTGCCTGTGGCAGCAGCCTGGGGCGCTCTGAGGGCACCACGTCCCTCTGCTGGCTGGAATTCCTGCTGTGCTTCCATCCCTGGAGGGGCAGGGGCAGTGCATCCTGCCAGGCAGGCTGGGCACCCCGAGTGCTGACCAGTGCAAGCAGGAGAACCTGTTTGATTCCTGCTGGAGAAGCCATGTGGTCACTGGGGTGTGACACTGGGAGGGATCCTAGGGAGGCTCTGCAGTGGGGATTACAGCTGGAGCCTTGCAGAGACAGGCAGAGACGGCTCCCTGTGGTTCAGAGCAGCTCCTGAGGGTGTCCTGTCCTTGTCCCCAAGGCACTGTGTTTGTCTGGGTGTTCTGGCCAAGCTTCAACTCCATCCTGGCTGACTCCAAGAGGGAAGCAGTGCTCAACACTTACCTGGCCCTCGCCGTGAGTGCTGTGGCTGCCTTCATGCTGTCTGCCCTCACCTCCAAGGATGGCAAGTTCAGAATGGTAAGGACAAGGGGAAAGCCTGCCTGGGGCTTTTCTGTTCAAAGAGATCCTCTGGTTCCCTCAGGAATACACTGGAATTACAACAGCCATGAACTGAGACCAGGCCCAGGGTCTGGCAGACTCACAGAGGGGTTTGGAGGGGAAGGGGCAGCAAAGATCAGCTCGTCCCACCCCTTCCACTGTGCCAGGGGGGCTCCAAGCCCTGTCCAGCCTGGCCCTGGGCACTGCCAGCGATCCAGGGGCCTCCCCACCCTCCCAGGGAACAATCCCTTGCTAACATTCAATCCCTGCCCCTGTTGTGTCACCACAATCCCGTGTACAGCCCCTCCCCGTGTTCCTGCAGGCGCACGTGCACGGCGCGGTGCTGGCCGGAGGCGTCGCTGTCGGCTGCACAGCTCACAGCATCCAGCACCCCTGGATCGCCATGATCCTGGGGCTGCTGGCCACTGCCGTCACCGTCCTGGGCTCCCACTGCTTGCAGGTAATGCTCAAACCCCACTTGGCTCCTGGGGAAGCTGAATAAATTTCATTTCCAGTGCAGGATACCCCAAGGGAAACCTCTTTTCCAAACTGAGGTGTTTTGAGCAGAGTGCAGGATTCAAATTCATCCTCTAGCTCTGCAACAGCTGATCTGCAATTACCAGCCTGTGTTTCTGGGTGTCAATTAAACATTTTCCTTTTCCCAGAGGTGCTTTAATCGTGCCTTGAAGCTTCAGGACACTTCTGGAGTCCATTTCACTTTTGGTTTGCCTGCTGTGCTGGGAGCCGTGGCCGCTGTGGTTCTCTGTGTCGTAGAAAAAGGGATTGCTAAGCAATGGAATGATTTATCCAGGTACAGACATTCTTGTATTAAATAATGAAGAGAAATAACCAGGGAGGGAGAAAGCAGAGTGCAGCATGAGGGCCTGACACTTCTCATCACATTCTTAATGAAACAAATTTAATGAAGTTTTAATACCAAAAGGATGAGCAAAACAAATCCTCTGAGGTCTGTGTTAGGCTTCTGGTGTGTTCCTAAGACATCTCACTGCAGCTGCAGATGTGAGAATGACAGTTCCTGTGAGAGATTTTGATAGAGGCACATTCATTCATCCTGTTAATGCTAAATAAAAGGTGAAACTCTTTTTTTGCTTTTTCAGTCTGGGTTATTTGGTCTTTGTTGCTGTTGGTGCCTTCTGCCAGACCATCTGCACTGCCTTGATAACAGGTTTGATTACAGGTCAGTACTGGGACATCCCAGGAATTCTTTATTTCCTTGGAGCAAGATTCTGTGGGCAAATCACTTGTGAAATAAACGAAAACACGAATGCCAGGGACTCCTCCCAGCCAGGCTGGTGAAGGAGAAGAGCTGTTCTGCACAGAAATAACCCAGCAGCACCATTCTTTCAGTGCTGGGGTTTTATTTTCACCAAGGTTTAACAGCTGCCTTCAGCCTGCAGACAGGAGAGGTGTGAAGATGAAAACGCTGCCACTTCGGGGTGTTATCTTAGTGACAGAAGATGCCCCAGTCTGGGACTTGTCACTTTTTAGGCCATTTGGAGCAAATGTGCCAAGTTTCAACAACATCAGGAGCTGCCTCAGCCCAGCTGCAGCCCTTTGATCAAGAGATTTGGGGATTTGGGGGACTTTTTGCTGCTTTGGGGGCAGCAGCACTCACGTGGCTCCCATGGGATGCTCTGGTTTGTGGGAACTGCTGCTAATTCTGTGTGGAGTAACACAGAAATGGCCAATGAAAACTGCTGGGAAACACACCCTACAGTGATACTTTGAGTGTTTTAATTTATTTAAACCTTTGCATTACTTTTAAGTGTAATGAAGAAGGAACAGATTTTCAGAAAACATCCAGCTGAAATAAGCAAACACTCCGTGTTTAACCAATTGTTTTAAAATCCAGAGATCCCAAACTAGCACTGCTGATAAGCCAGATTGTTTTAAATACACAGGCACTTCTCAGGCAAGAAATTAATCATTTTCATGTATTTTTTTTAATCTAGCAGCTGTTTAATGGGGTTTTACCTAAAGTAATTCATTTTTAGTATGCCAAGCCTCGATCTTGGCAAGCCTCTTTTTGTACTTAAGTATTTAATACTTAAATACAAAAATACTTAAATACTTCTGCATTTAAGGCCAGCTGGAGTCAGGGGGCTCTGCTGGAGGATTTAGGTCTGAATTTGTGTTTTACATTTGGATAAATGTTGCCAAGAAACTCCTTTTACACACAATCCTCCCCTTGCCCTGATTTGTTTGTGTTTGTTTTGGATCTCTTCTCTTTTTACCAACAGGTTTAATCTTAAACATCAAACTGCTTAAAGCTGTGCATGTCTCAAAGTACTTTGATGACCAATTTTATTGGGAGGTGAGTTTCCAAATGATTTCAGATTCCCTGTGGGAGAGTTCATTTATGGACAACTCCAGATATTTGAATTAAAAATTTGAGGAAAAAATGGGTTATTCCTTTTCCCAGCATATTTTGATGCACAAACAGTCCTTGGGCACCCTTAGGTGCTGATGTGAGGCTGTAATCTGAATTACAGGAATAACAAATGGGTGAAAAGAAGCTTTTAATCAGGTTTTGCATTGGTTTGAGGGTTTTTCCTGTGATGCTTTGACATGTTCTGATATGAGAACGTTTGTGTTCACAGTTCCCACACTTGTCTGTTGGATTTTGAGTGGAGGATCCCAGCTGACAGACAGGACCAAGATAAGATTTTCCTCTTTACCACCAGGAAATCTGAACAGCTGTGATGGGTTCAAAGAGCACTGAAATACCAATTCAAAGGCCCACAAAAGCCACCCCAATGGACACTCAAAAATCAAACTGTTCCAGTTATTCCTGAAAGGTACAGAGGGCGAATTCACAGATGCAAACTTCAGGTGCATTCAGCTTTCCTGCTTTGTTGGCCTTATCTTAAATATTTTTTGTAAGATATGTACAAAAAGGTTGGCTGCATTCATGGCTTATCAATCCAAATGCATGGAAACATTAAACTATTTTTAGTTTTCAAGGCGAAAGGATGATTTGAAATGGTAATTCCTCACGGAGCACTTCTTCTCCAGACAAGCAGTGAAGTTTTTAAGCTGAATTGGTTCTGCTGGAGGCCTTGACAAGGCAGGATTTGATGAGTGAGCTGGAGCAGGGCCAGAGCTCAGCATCCTGCCAGGCTGAACTGGGACAGTCTGGGACATCCTGGGACAGTCTGGGCTGGGCTGGGTGCTGGCAGGTCCTGGTCAGCTGTGGATGACACCCCCGGGGTTTGGTGCCAAATTCAAACACAAACAGAGCTGGGGCAGTGTCTGAGGGGACAGCCTGGGCTGTCACCTCTGTGGGAGGTGCAGGGACTTTAAGGACAGAGCATTCTCTGCAGGAACCCGGGGTTTTCAGCAGATCCTCAGTGTTCCTCACTTTCAGAGACAGCTGACACAGAAATCTCCAGCAGTGCTTACCCAATAAAGGAGTGAGAACGTGGCTGCTTCTCTCCCTTCAGCCCCTGGGGAGGGATGGAGGAGGAGCTCGTGACAAGGCCTTTGATGAGGCTCGCTGGCCTCATTCCCTCCCTGATGAGCAGATCCCTGCACTCCCCAGGAATGCAGGCACAGGCAGGGCCAGTTCTCCCTGTCCCCAGAGAGCCAGCAGGGAGCTGGGACTGCCCCAGCCTTCCACACACAACTGGCACTTGTCACTTCCCAGACACTTCTTCTTTTATCACCACAGGATAAATGAAATATTCAGGGATAATCCCCTAAAAAATCCCAAGTCACCACAGTTCTGAATTACACAAGAAAAGCCACACAGCAGCAAGTTTTGAAATTGAAGAAATGGTTATATTGCCCAGATATAGGAAATATTTAATAAATACCTGTTAAAAGGTTGCTTTAATGCAGTTTTAGTAAGTTGTGGATTGTAAATAACATCATAGAAACAGCTGGTTAAGTTCATCCATATTCCAACTCTCCTTTTATTTGTAACAAACATCATTTTAGAAAAGTGACTCCACTGTTGTTTGTAGCAATTTTACATTTCTCAAAAACAGTACAACACTGAAGTGGACGTACAAGAGTAAAAAAACCAAACAGAACTGAGCTGGATTTAGTGCTTTCAGCTTTCCTTGATTTCAGACACAATGGAAGGTTTACAAAACAGTTTTACAAAACTTTGGGGGTGCAGTTAAAGCCCAGGGCCCTCCAGGGGGGTTCACTGCCACAAATCCTCTGTGCGGCCAAACTTGAACACCAGGCCCCTGTGGAAACAGCAGAGGGACACAGAAATCAAACTCCTCTTCTTCTAAACACAGGAGTTCAAGGGGTCTTTGTTAATCCAAGTCCTATGTGGGCAGATCCCAGTTTATTCACACAGCTCTGGCTATAAAACAGGACTTTAGGACCAAGCAGGTCCCAGCCAGTTTCAGTTTTTTATCATTAAAAGCCAATTAAATAGGAAACAAATCAAAGAGGACAGTCTTACCCAAAAAAGATGAATGCATTCTGGAAAAACACAGCAATTCCTGGGTACACCACTGGTTTTTCTAAGAGAAAAAAAAATATTAATTTTTTTTTTGAAGTAGTTTTCAAGCGTATCCCATTTCTGACATGTCATTTTCCCTTGTGCGAATTTAGCAGAGAGGCTTTGGGAGCAATCTGCAGGAACTCAGTAATTTGTATTCTGGGAATAAATGTTCGCCCAGGGAATTATTCCCTTAAAACTGCAGCAGTTTAATTATATCCATGGAGTTCCCAGTTGGGCAAGAGCTGGGTTCCTACAGGAAGTTTGTACTTAGATCAAATCCATCCCAATATTAGGAATAATATGGGATTGTGGTGTGTAGGGCAAAATACTCAAACTGGGCCTGCCTAGGAACCCTCTAAATACCAGTTCTAAACCTCAGGACCCCTTCAGCTTTCAAAAATAGGCTCAGGCCTTACCTTTAACCACATAGCCCCCAAAAAGGATCCACATGGAAGCGATGAGGGACCCAAACGCCATCATGAAACCAATGAAGAGCCAGATCCGAGCCCCTGCAACGGGATGGGGAATGTCCTGTGGGACCCCACAGACCCCCCTGGTACAGCCCAGACCCCACAAACCCCCCCTGGCACAGCCCAGACCCCCCTGGCACAGCCCAGACCCCACAAACCCCCCCTGGCAGAACCCAGACCCCACAGACCCCCCTGGCACAGCCCAGACCCCACAGACCCCCCTGGCACAGCCCAGACCCCACAAACACCCCTGGCACAGCCCAGACCCCCCTGGCACAGCCCAGACCCCACAAACACCCCCTGGCACAGCCCAGACCCCCCTGGCACAGCCCAGACCCCCCTGGCACAGCCCAGACCCCACAAACACCCCCTGGCACAGCCCAGACCCCCCTGGCACAGCCCAGACCCCACAAACACCGCCCTGGCACAGCCCAGACCCCACAAACACCCCCTGGCACAGCCCAGACCCCACAAACACCCCCTGGCACAGCCCAGACCCCACAAACCCCCCTGGCACAGCCCAGACCCCCCTGGCACAGCCCAGACCCCACAGACCCCCCTGGCACAGCCCAGACCCCACAAACACCCCCTGGCAGAACTCAGACCCCCCAGACCCCCTGGCACAGCCCAGACCTCACAGATGCCCCTGGCAGAACCCAGACCCCACAGACCCCCCTGGCACAGCCCAGACCCCCCAGACCCCCTGGCACAGCCCAGACCCCACAGACCCCCCTGGCACAGCCCAGACCCCCAGACCCCGTGCCGTGTCCCCGTACCTGTCTGCCCCAGGCAGCCCTCGCTGTAGCTGTCCCCTCGCACCTGCCCGTTGGACACCGCGTTGATCCTGGGAAAGGGGACAAAGCTGCCATGAGACCCTCCCTGTTCATTCTTTGTTGGAAAAACCCTTTTCTGACCCAGAGAGGGGCTCCTGAGAGGCGTTTTAAAGACTTTTATTCCATTTTCAGGCTCGTGAGAAGGGTGAGATGGTGCAGATGTTACAATTCCCAATCAGAAGCCAAACTATTTCCTAATTAATTATAAGCATTTTTTGGCCTATCAGCTTTTGCCACACAGTGCTGCTAATGCTTCTAAGCAAATCATCTATTTAATTACCCCACATGGGTCTTGCTACAATACATTTTTCATAGTTTTATTCTCCAGAACACCAGACCTCCTGTTTGCAGAAACCTACTGAAATAGTCCTGGAAAACAGGAAACAGGGAGTTCTACCAGCCATCAATCACATCTGCAGTGAAAAGGTTGAAAGTTTAGAACGAGGAAGACTCGTTTTACTTCCTCCTTTTGGTGACCACTCCTCACAAAAGGACCCCCGACCCATTTCAGGGAACAAACTCCTCATGCTTAATCACCTTTTTGTCAATTAGCATATGAAGCGAGAAGAGGAAGTGACAGGGGTATGAATATGCATTTGTATTTTGTCTATTCGACATTTTTGTAAATAAAAGGCTTTGTAATTCCCTGTGATCTTTGCAGTGCGCATTAGGGAGCTATCCCACACAATAAACCCTTTCTAACTTTAACTGTTAGAGAGTCCTTTGTCCGTCACAGTTGAATATTGCTATTAGATCGATATTCATATTTTAATAAATCATCCCCTTACATCAGGAAGGCGATGGTGGCGATGACCCCGCAGGCGTGGTACGAGTGGTTGAAGTCCTCCACCTGCGGGTACTTCACAGCAGCATCGATGATGATCCACCAGCCCGTGAAAAACTGGGAAAAAAGAGGTTAAATCCAGACACAGCCCTTCCTCGGATCCTCTGGATTGCTCCAGGAAAACATCGTGGATATTTAAACACCCCCGGAGTCTCCAGCCCAGCCCAAACTGGGGTCACTGTTCATTTTGCTGTCAGTTTGGGATGGAGCTGACTGCAGAGCAGGGATTTACCCAGCAGCTACCGCCTGGGTAAAACCGAAATTTAAACAAAAAACGCATGCAGGAAGCCAGGCCGGATTTTGTGGGTAACTCTGCTGCTACACACAGGGACAGTGTATCCCTGCTCTTCCCTTCCCTGGAATTCCGAAGGTGGAGCTGCCCTCTGAAATCATCAATTCCAGCCACCGCGGTCACCACTAAACCCTGTCCCCAAATGCCACACCCACGTATTTTTAATCATCCCCAGTGACTCCAGCGCTGCCTGCCCCCTTCCAGTGGGGAAATTTCCCATTTTATCCCAC
This sequence comes from Prinia subflava, assembly GCF_021018805.1. Lineage (NCBI taxonomy): Eukaryota > Metazoa > Chordata > Aves > Passeriformes > Cisticolidae > Prinia > Prinia subflava. The sequence goes on from NC_086270.1 coordinate 934,471, forward strand.
TGGCACAACTCGAGGCCGTTTCCTCTCACCCTCCCACTTGTACGGCGGGAGAAGAGACTCTCAGACCGCTCGTCATTTTTATCTTAGGACAGAAAAGCCAAAAGAATCGCAAAGCGCGGGGCGGGCCGTACCAGCACCCCCGCGGCCACCGAGGCGATGGTGTTGCGCTTCTCGCCCCAGTCCACGCACTCCGAGCACCGCAGGCTCTCCAGCAACCCGGACATGGCTCAGCAGCTGCGGGAGGAAAAGGGAGGCTCGGTGCGCACGGGAAACCGGCGGAGCGCGGGGCTGCCCGGGGCCGGGACCCGCCGCTGTCCCCGCTCACCGGGCACCGCCACCGCGGCTCCCACCGGGGCGCGGCCCCGATCCGCGCACCGCGAGCACCGCGCTCCCCGCTCCGCTCCCGCGCCCCGCGCGGTCACTGCGCATCCCCCGCTCCCCCGTCCCTGCACCCCGCGCATCCCCCGCACCGTGCGCGCCCCCGGCCCCGCGCATCCCCCGCACCGTGCGCGCCCCCGGCCCCGCGCATCCCCCGCACCGTGCGCGCCCCCGGCCCCGCGCATCCCCCGCACCGTGCGCGCTCCCGCCCCGCGCGCGCCCCGCGCATCCCTCGCGCACCGTCACGGGACGCGGCGGCGGCCGCGGGCGCAGGCGCAGCGCGCGCGCAGGGGCGCGGGGGGGGCGCGTGGGGGTCACGTCCCGAGCGTTGGGGGCGGGGCCGCCGTCCGGGGGGCGGGGCCGGCGCGTGCGCCGCGCGCGCGGGGGTTGCGTAACGGGAGGGACGTTCTGGAAGGTTCTGGGCCGGCCTCAGTCGCTGGCGGGCGGCGGCGGCGGGCGGAGGCGCTTCCCGGCTGCGCTTCTGTCGCGGTTCTGTCGCGTTGCTATCGCCGATCGCGGCTGGCGCTAGCGGACCCGGCGCTATGGGGGTGACTCACGAAGCGGGGCTCTCCCCTCAGGACCCGTGCGGGGGCAGCCCGGCGGGCTGGAGCCGGTGAGGCGGCGCCCGGGGGGGAAGGAGGCGGGAGAGGCCGATGGCGGCGGCCGATGCGGAGTGAGGGCCGTGGGTCGCTCACGGGTGGGTTTTTACGGGTGTTTATTTGTTCTGTTGCAGGAGCGCCCAGGTGCCACAGGGGAACCAGCGCGGGGCGTGCCCGGCGGCGCCCAGCGGTGAGTGCGGGGGCCGGGAGGGCTCGGCGGCTCCGGTACCGGCGGCGGGCCCCCATGGACGGGCCGGGAGGGGGTTGGCGGTGCCGGGTGGCGCTTGGGGGGTTTCTCGTATTACCGTGCCAGCCGTGTGACCTTGGCCCTGGCACAGAGGTGAAGTAGTAAAACTTTACCTGGAGTAGTAGCGGGAGAGGTGCGTCCGACAACTCTGGTGCAACCTAAATTACAGATTTCAGTGAGGGGGTTGGATTCCTTGCCTAACCTCGCTTTGCACCGAGCTCTAAATAGAAATTCCGTGTCAAAGCAGGCTTCCCTAAACTGTAAACTGGTTACGTAACTCAGGGCTTAAGTCTTGTGATAAGATCCTTACCCCGAGTCACCTCTGCGGCCGTGAAATGGCGGCGCTCCGGGACAGCCATTTTAATTATTAATGCGGGGCAGCGCCCGCCTTCTGCGCTGTTAATATCGAGGGTTTTTATCAGCAGCTTGTTGCATGCACTGCTGGGATGTGTGGGGCTGAGTGCTACGAGCTTGATGACAAAGTACGGGCGAGATCTTCGCTGCTTTTGACTTACGAGATACTTTTGTTTCCCTTCGATGGTAAAAGCCTGTGTGGAACTGTAGCAGAAAAGTCCTCGATTTGTATTGAGCTGGAAGGAGAATGGTTATTTTGTATCCTGCATACAATGGGCTGTATCTAGGACAGATGGAAGATAAATATCTTAGCTTTTTTTTCCAAGAATGTCAAGATCTTCCTTCTTTTTGGAGGAAGAAGGGTATTGCAAAAGGAATTAAACTTAAAATGCAGATGGACTTGTTTTTCCACACAGAACCACTCATGGTTTAAGCTGAAGCCTTTCTTTTTCCGTACGAGCTCGTGTTTCGGTTTTGTGCCTGCAGGAGAGGGGGTGGCAGGGCTGGAGGATGCCTGGGGGCTGTGGGGTGTTTACACCCCGGTGTTGCCCGTGTGTCACCGTGCTGTTTGTTGTGAGGAAACGCTGTCAGTGCTGACTTCTCCTCTCCGCCCTGCAGGAACAGAGACCGGGCACTGCCGGGCCAAGCCGGGCCCCGAGGGCGCGGGGAGAGCGCAGGACATGGCAGAGTTCATGGATGACCTGACCCTCAGCTCGCCCAGGCAGCGCCCATCACCGGCCGGCTCCGGCCGCGGCCGCTCGCGCTCCTCCAGCCGCTCCTCGGGCCGCTCCTCCGGCCGCTCCTCGCGCAGCTCCAGCAGCTCCAGCAGTTCCAGCTCCAGCCGCTCCTCGCGCAGCTGGAGCCGCTCCCGTTCGCGCTCCCGGGCGCGGCGCAACGGCCCCCGGCGCTCCCGGCGCTACTCGCGCTCCTACTCGCGCAGCCGCTCGCGCTCCCGCGGCCACCGGCGCTACCGCGGCCGCTACCCGGCGCGGCACTACCGGCACCGCTACGGCCGGCGCCGCTCGCGGTCCCGCTCCCGCGGCAGGGCCTGCTTCCGCCGCTCGTACTCGCGCAGCCGCTCGCGCTCCCGCGGCCGCCGCTTCTACGGCTTCGGCAGGACCGTGTACCCCGAGGCGTACCGCGGCTGGAGGAGCCGCTCCCGCACGCGCTCCCGCAGCCGCTCGCCGCTGCACCTCAGCGAGAAAGGTACCCGGGCCTGGTGGGGCTTCCTGTGGGTGTGTGGCAGCTTAAAACCAAGTGTTTGTACTGGGTGGATTCTCCTTTGCTGGCTTGGTTTGTAAAGCTCCATGAGGGGAAATCTCAGTGTGGTTGGGTAAAGGTATTTAATAGAAATTGTTGTTCAGAGCAGCATTGGCACGGGGGACAGGCTGCCATGAGATCATCTATGCTTGCATAGATGCAAAACCTGCAGGTTTTAGGCTTGGGATTACACAGATTTTAACATGACATAAACCACCTTTTTATTCCTTCCTCTTCTAGACAAGAGGGAACTCCTGGAAATTGCAAAAGCCAATGCTGCCAAAGCTCTGGGAACAGACAACATCGTCCTGCCAGCAAGCCTGAGGATCTCTGCTCCTGCCAAGGAGGTCAAAACAGAGAAGCAGGAGCGTGAGGAAGCCACGGAGTCAGCTGAGGTAAGTATGGAGTGTTCTCCCTGGAAAGGTAAACACCTTAGACTTGTCTGCATGGCTGTGTTGTAGTTCAGCTGCGGAGGTTGTGCTTTTGAGTTCAAACTCCTGAACAAAACCTTCTCCAGAAACCTCGAGGAGCTGCCTTAAGCTGGAAGCACAGAGCCCCTCGCAGAGGTGGTTGATCCCCTGAGTGTCCAGGGGACAGCTGGGGAAGGAGAGGAGACTTGTTTCTTTGACTTGTTCTCCTAGTGGGATATTCCCACAAATTCCACTGGTTTATTTATGCCTTTCTGACCTGAAACCAGGAATCTCCTTCCCAAACCTAGTGAATAGTGCGGGGTTATCTTTTTTAAGGTTAAATCTTTCTGCCTTTTTAAACTGTTAAAAGCTTTTCATGTGCAACCAACTGTTTCCCAGAAATTCCATGCCCAAGCACACAATGCATTTTACATACTTTATTTCTGTCTTATAGAAATCATGACTATGGTTCCAGACATGAGGAAGAAAATCTGGTGGTAATTAAGGGACTTGTGGGCTGTAGCTGCTGTGACTTGAAGGGAGGGAGAAGCTCGAGCAGCTTGAAGTGAATTTTAGTTTGGTTTTTGTTTCTGTCGTGGTGTGTTACCCTGAGCCACAGTAAATACAAACCTGCAGCAACTGCGTGGCTCAGGGGCTGCTGTGCAAAGGGAATGAATCTGAGGGTGTGACACAAACGGTGCAGGCATCCCTGTCATAAACATATGCAATATATTCCAGATGTTGAGAGAGTACAGAAGAAGAGGCCTGCATCCCTTGCAGATAAGTTTATTGTTGTTCTCAAAGCGCTGCAGGCCGGGTGTGCAGAGCCGCTGCCACTCGCTGTGTCCCTGCTCTGGTGGCAGCCTGAGCTGTCCCCGAGTCCTCTCTGAGCTGTGACTGGGCCTGGAGCCCCCATTCCCCGGGGATTGGCACAGTGCCCCCGGTGTGCCCAGCACTGCCCTGCTGTGGCCGTGCAGCTCCTTTAGATTAAACAACTCTGAGACTCCACAGAGAGCTCTGCTCTGCTCTGCTGTGCTGTGCCTGCCCTGCCAGGGACCCCCCTCAGGCTGTGTCTGCTCTTCTTTAGCACCCCGGGAGTGCAGCTGAGGACGGGAGCAAGGCTGGCATGGAGAGGGCAACCATCCAGAGGAGCATCTCCTTCAGCCCCAATGTGAGTACTGGAATTGGGAAAGAGCATTTCCTTCAGCCCTAACTGAGTGCTGGAATTCCTGAGGAGCATTTCCTCAGCACCAGTGTGAGTAATGGAATTCCAGAGGAGCATTTCCTCAGCTCTAATGTGAGTGCTGGAATTCCTGAGGAGCATTTCCTCAGCTCTAATGTGAGTGCTGGAATTCCAGAGGAGCATTTCCTCAGCTCTAATGTGAGTAATGGAATTCCAGAGGAGCATTTCCTCAGCTCTAATGTGAGTAATGGAATTCCAGAGGAGCATTTCCTCAGCCCCAATGTAAATATTCAGCTGGAAGGCCGAAGCTCAGGCTTTTCCCAAATGGGGATCTCCATAACAAAAGGGATTTCATGTCTGGTGATGATTTCTCTGGAGGAGTTGGTGGCAGCAGTGTGTTTGAAATAAGAGTTCACCCTCAACCTGAACCATTTCAGACTAGAACTATTGACATGTTTTAGTAATGCAAACTGAGCATTCAGGGATTTCCCCTGTGTTGAGAGCACGTGATTGATACCCAGTGTAAGCATCAGGAATTCCAAGAACTGGACAGAAAACAGTGCTGTGATAGCACAGATAAACCCCTTGCTCTCAGCACCTTTTCCTACAGGAAATGTCTTTTTTTTTCTTGCAGAACACAATGGCCAAGCCCGCCCTGCAGAAGCCCCCGAGCCAGGCTGTGGTCAAGGAGCCGGTGGTGTCCCCAGCCAGGGAGGAGGACAGGAAGGGGGGAAGCCCCTACGGGCAGTGGGTTCCTGTCAAGAGGGAGGAGAAGAAAACATTCCTGAACTTCTCCCCCAAAAGCTCCCTGTTCCGGGCCCGCTGAGGGAGGCACTGTCAGACTGCAGCACTTCACACCCTCAGCACGGAGGGGAGATCCTGATGGGCTTGAAGACTTGTTAATACTGAGTATTTATTTTGAGGTCTTAATTTTTGGAATCTTAGGTTTCTCTTTCAGATAGAGAGCACACAGATCCAGAAGCCACAGATGGGAATCTTGTGTATATTTGTAAATATTTTGTATTGCTTTATTGGACTAGGATTTACAGGTGGGTAACTTTTTCTAAACCATAGTTGAGTAGCTGTTCTTTGAGCACCTGGATTTACATTGTGTAACTGTTTACTTAAGTGAATAAAGTTTAGTTTTGCACTGGCTGTGTCGGGGGTGAGGACTGTGTTTGTGGGGTTGTTTCTGGTCCTCCCCACGAGGTGCAGCACCCCAGGGCTGCTGCAGCATTCTCAGAGTGCCTCCTGCCTCCTCCAGGGCCTCCTCCTTCCCCAGGAGCCCCTGGAAGTGGGGGTGGATGGGTTGTGTGGGGTTCCTGCTGCCTGCCACAGGAATTGGGGCCATTCCCTCACGTTGTCCCTTCTGCTGCTGAACTCGAGTTACTCAGAATTGGATTTATAACTCGAGTTACTGCAGGACTGGATTTATTTGGTTTGCTTTAAAATCAGCCTCCCTGTGAGGCAGGAAGGAAAAGGGGGCAGGAGGGTTCCAGAGCCCTGCTCCAGGAGAAATAATTAGCAAAATAAACTGGACTGCTCATGTCTGGAAGCTTCTTTAGGACACCCTTGGATGGGCAGGAGGATCCTGCGTTCATCCTGGCCCTGTGGGTGAGGCTGGACAGCTGCACTGCCCGGGGCAGTTCCCCCTTTGGAATCGCTGCCGGGGGCAATTCCACCCTTGGAATCAGTGCCAGGGGCAATTCCACCCTTGGAATCAGTGCCCAGGGGCAATTCCACCCTTGGAATCAGTGCCCAGGGGCAATTCCACCCTTGGAATCAGTGCCCAGGGGCAATTCCACCCTTGGAATCAGTGCCAGGGGCAATTCCACCCTTGGAATCGCTGCCGGGGGCAGTTCCACCCTTGGAATCAGTGCCCAGGGGCAGTTCCACCCTTGGAATCTCTGCCCAGGGCAGTTCCACCCTTGGCAGTGCCAGCTGGGGCGCTGCCTTTCCCTGGGGACATCCCTCTGCTCCTCACCCTGCTGCAAACCCGCCCGAGGAACAGCCACCAACTCCTGGATTACACCAAAGAGTTTATTTAGAATAGAGCACCAATGGCACGACCTGGGTGCTCCTGCAATCAAAGCCATTTACAGGGGAATTATGCAAATTACAGCTAAATTATGCAAATTACCTGCAGTACACTGAACACAGCACTGAGCAGGGAGAGCAACAGCTCCAATCTACTTCTGATACAATTTAAACTTGTCTGAAAACTGCAACAGAGGAGCCAGGAGGGAGCTGTGCCAGGCAGGGTCTGTGTGAGCCGTGCCAGGCTGGCTCACACGGCCGTGCCAGGCTCACACAGCCGTGCCAGGCTCACACGGCCGTGCCCCTCTCCAGGTTCTGTTTGATCTCGGCCGTGTATTTCCCGTAGAACCTCTCGGCCTTCTGGTTGAACTTGGCGTTCCTCTCGTTGATGTAGTCGATGTCGGCGTCATCGTTGTAGGGCCGCCTCCTGCTGTACTTCTCCCTCTTCTCGATCCTGGGGGGCAGCAGGGGCTGAGCTGGTGCCCCCCAGCCCTGCCCTGTGCCCCCCATGCCCCCATTACTCACTGCTTCTCCAGGTCTGCCACCATCCTGTCCACGCCGTCCTTGGAGGGCACGTGTGTGCCGTGCAGGAGGCTGTCCGAGGTGGGGTACAGCGCCTCCCCGCTGCGGGCACAGAGGGGCAGCCCTGACACCCCAAACTGCCGGGGGTCACCCTCCAGGGTCACCTTACAGCCCCTCCACGCCCCTGCACCTCCCACTGTCCCAGCCTGGCCCTGGGCACGGCCAGGGGCAGCCACAGCTGCTCTGGGAAGCCTCTGCCAGGCCCTCAGCACCCTCCCAGGGGAGGATTTCTTCCCAATATCCAACCCAAGTTTCCCCCCTTTCCCTCTGAAGCCCTCACCCCCTGTCCTGTCCCTCTGTGTCCCTGCCCGGGTCACTGTCACACCTCACTGTGGGAATCCCAGCCTCAGGTGACAAATGTCAACACTGAACCTGAGCTCTGTTATTTGAGAGGGACCAGCAGCTGCCTCTGAGAGACACAGAACCCCTGAAATGCTGAATCTGTCTGAGTGCAAACGGGGCAAGTCTCAGTCCTTAAAGCTGGGCTGCTTAAAAAGCTCCAGCAGTGACAGATCACAGAGAAACCTGGCTGGGTGAGCGCCTGTCCCAGCTCAGCACGGCCACGTTTGAGGAAATGAACCCTGAATTACCCCCCCGAGGCAGGGCCAGGGAGATCCCAGCAGGACAGGCTGGGTTTGCTCAGCGTTTGCTGCTCCCCCAGAGCCCCCAGGGGTGCCCCAGGGCCGGGCTCAGCACTCACTACTGCTCCTTGAGCTTCTCGTACTGCTCCAGGTCGGGTTTGATCTGCCGGGTCAGCCTCTGGTACTGCCGCAGCTGCGCCGCCGCGTAATCTGAGAGAGAGAGGGGGCTGTGATCCCAAACACCCCAAACACCCCCCAGGAGCCCCCAAACACCCCCCAGGAGCCCCCAAACACCCCACAGGAGCCCCCCAACACCCCCCAGGAGCCCCCCAAACCAGCCCAGCCCCACAGCTCAGCCCCCACCTGAGAACCCCAGGTCGGGGTTTTTCTTCTTCTTCTTCCTCTCCCACCTCTCGGCGTCCTCGGCGCTGATCTCCAGCAGCTTCACCCGCTCGTAGTCCTCCCCCCTGGCCGCGCACTCCTGCCAGGCACAGAGACCCCCCAGTGCCACCAAAAACCCCAAACCCACCCCAAATCCACCCCCACATCCACCCCAAACCCACCCCAAATCCCCCCCAATCCACCCCCAAACCCACCCCAAACCCACCCCAAACCCACCCCCAAATCCACCCCCAAACCCACCCCAAACCCACCCCCAAATCCACCCCCAAACCCACCCCAAACCCACCCCCAAATCCACCCCCAAACCCACCCCAAACCCACCCCCAAATCCACCCCCAAACCCACCCCAAACCCACCCCCAAATCCACCCCCAAACCCACCCCATTCCTGCTCCCCCCAGGCAGGGCAGGGATTGGAACAATTAACAGGGGTTAATTAGAACCCTGCTCTGGGGTGGCAGCTGTGGGAAGGGGTAGAAGCTGCCCTGCCCTTTCCCCTAAGTGCAGCCACCAAGCAATAAAAGGGACCCTGGGGCCTTTCCCGGTGTCCCCGGGGGTTCTTTACCTTCTTCTTCTCCTGCACCTGCAGCTCCCACTCCAGCCGAGCCTTTTTCGCTTCCCAGTTCGGGGGCAGCTTCAGCCGCTTGTCCTCCTCCAGCACCTCCTGGCTGTTGAGCTTGCACGCCTCGTACTGGAACCGAGCACGGCCGCGCTGGGCTGAGCCCGCCCCGAGCGATCCCGGGATAACCGGGCTGGGAGGGACCCCGGGGAGAGCCCAACCCCGCCCCAGCGCTGCCCCGTACCCGCTTCATGTGCAGCTCCCGGAACCGGCGCAGCCGCTCCTCCCGCCGCTGCTCCGCCGCCGCCGCCGCGGACGGGCCGGGCTCCGCCGCCTCCTCCTCCTCCTCTTCCTCGTCGCTCTGCAACGAGCCGCACTCAGCGCGGAGCCCCGGGAGGGAGCCAGGACCCCCGCCCGGTTCCGTCCCCGCCTCACCCCAAGCTCGGCCTCGGGCACCCCGAGACTGCTGAGCGCCGACACCGCCGCCGCCATCGCGCCCCGCCCGCGCTTCCGCTTCCGGCGCTTCCGGCTCCCGGCACTTCCGGCTTCCGGCGCGCGCTGCCGGGCGCCCCCCAGCGGGCGGGAGGTGCCGCCCCCGCCCGGAATTTTCCCGAAATCGCAAAATCTCCCGAACCGGGCCAAGGGCACCGCCTTCCAAAAAAACACATTTAAAAGGTTTTCTTGCACTTGTGAGCAAAGAAAGGCAAAGTTTCCGTGGCGCTGCTGCACTTACTAACACAGAAACACTTGTTAAATGCATTAGCTTGTTGCTTATTTATAGATTACTGTGCATTATTTAAACATTCTTTTGAGTTTAGATTTTCTTTGCTTGGTTTTAACTTTTGCTTTTATTTCCTTTTGTAGATTGAATTAATATTTTATTTTTCTGTGTGGTTTTATCCTGCTGTTTTCATACTCCTTGAGAACAGAGCATTAATAAATCCTTTCTTTGGGGTTCTGGCGTCTGTTCTCTTCATTTAGATATTTAAATCGAAAAATGTGAGGAAACTCTCGATAGTTTTTACTATTCTTTGAGTTAGCTACATGAACAATCATATATTGTAATAACATACCGTTTTTATTTTAATATTGTGCTATAGCCTAAGAAATATTTATATATAAATATTTAATTATATAGAAATACAAATACAAATATAAATACACATAGAAATAGAAATAGAAATAGAAATAGAAATAGAAATAGATTTATTTACAAATATATATTTAGCACACGACCATTTTTAAGTTTTGCTGATAGCAAAAATAACAAAAATATTAAAAATACTTACACAGCCAAGCTATTCGAATATCACAGGTATTATTTTCATTTTAACGTTTGGGAAAGGCCGATAACACAGGATTTATTTGTGTGGCCAGCAGAGGGACCCGCAGCACAGCGGGTGACTGCTGTGTCCCTGCAGGGCTGGCATGGGCACTGCTCTGTCCCTGGGATGTGATGGTCACTCCTGTGTCCCCAGAGCTGTGATGGTCACTCCTGTGTCCCCAGAGCTGTGATGGTCACTCCTGTGTCCCCACAGCTCTGTGATGGTCACTCCTGTGTCCCCGCAGCTGTGATGGTCACTCCTGTGTCCCCAGAGCTGTGATGGTCACTCCTGTGTCCCCACGGCTCTGTGATGGTCACTCCCATGTCTCCACAGCTCTGTGATGGTCACTCCTGTGTCCCCAGAGCTGTGATGGTCACTCCTGTGTCCCCAAGGCTCTGTGATGGTCACTCCTGTGTCCCCACGGCTCTGTGATGGTCACTCCTGTGTCCCCAGAGCTGTGATGGTCACTCCTGTGTCCCCCGAGCTCTGTGATGGTCACTGCTGTGTCCCTGGGATGTGATGGTCACTCCCATGTCTCCACAGCTCTGTGATGGTCACTCCTGTGTCCCCAAGGCTCTGTGATGGTCACTCCTGTGTCCCCACGGCTCAGTGCCGTGTCCCTGTCCAGGTGGAAAAGAGGAAAAAGAGGAAAAAGAGGAAAAAGAGGAAAAAGAGGAAAAAGAGGAAAAAGAGGGAAAAGAGGGAAAAGAGGGAAAAGAGGAGAAAGAGGGAAAAGAGGACACGAGGCAGTTCCAGGGATTCCCCCGGGCCGGGATCCCGGCAGGGCTCTGGGCTCAGCCCTGTGCACTGATCTGAGTCAGGAAGAGCAAAACTGGGCCTGAAACCTGCACAGAACCAACCAAACCTGGAATAACAACATTAAACCAGCGAAACGGGGGAATCTAAACCGCTGGGAAATGAACTGGGGACAGATCTGACTGCGTGTGGTCATTAAACCGCGGGGGAATTTGGAGGCAGGGGAAACGTGCAGGGTTTGGGGTTTGGGTGGAGGAGAAGCTGGGTGTGTGTGAGGCCGGTTCCTCTCCATCACAGCCTCCTGCTGTGTCCTCTTGGGTTGCAATTGCAATCTCTCAGATCAGACACAAAATCATTGGGCTGCAGAGCCAGAAGTACCTGGCTAATGGGATTAACAGAAATTAACCTGGTTACGCGGGGACTCCATCGAAAATGAGAAAGTGCTGATGGCCAAAATCAATTCCTGCCCAGCCAAATGACTGCAGGCCTGGCTTAGGGTTTCAGTTTAATGCTCAGCCCTCCTACAATGAGCAGGAGGGGATTGAATTAGGTCCTGAGCGTGGAGTTCGAGTGATGGCAGTGGTTTGTCTTTAATGCCAGCAGCGAGCCAGGGGGAAAAATGGGAAATCCTCCCTCATTTCCCTCCTGGAATCACAGAGAGGGTCTGGCTGGGGGTCCCTGGGATGGGCAAAGTGGGAAATCCTCGCTGATTTTCCCCCTGGAATCACAGGGAGGGTCCGGCTGGGGGTCCCTGGTGCCCTCCTGAGGGGCTGCCTTGGCCAAGCCCTCCCTGCCCGTGTTCCAGCCCAGGATCGGAGCTGGAATGGGGGCAGTGGGCTGAGGAATGGGATGGGATTGTTTGGGATCCACAATGTGGTGGGGAATGGGCTGGTTTGGGATCCACAGTGGACTGGGGAAATGGGGTGGGGTGGGATTGTTTGGGATCCACAATGGGACAGGGACAGTAGGGTGGGAGGGATTGGGATCCACAGTGGGCAGGGGGAATGGGATGGGAGGGATTGAGATCCACAATGGGCAGGGGGAATGGGATGGGATGGGATCCACAGCCCCAAAGCCGATCAGCGCCAGCCCTCCCCGGCGGGGCCGCTCCTTTGGGAGCCTTTCCCAGCCTGCAGGGGGGCAGCTCCAGCACCTCCAGCACCTCCCGCAGCCCCCTCAGCCCCCGCAGCCCCCTCAGCCCCCGCAGCCCCCGCAGCCCCGGAGCTCCCCCCGCTCCCTCCTCTCCCTCAGAGCCGGAACCCGGCGCAGTTTCCCGGCCGAGCGCAGCTCGCTCATTGCTGGAGGTGCAGAAGATTTTCGAGGTTTTGTCACACAAACCCCGCGGCCGCGCCACCTCCCCGCGCCTCCCCTCGGGGACAGCCCAGCCGATGTCCCCCCGCGGGGACACCGTGGGGAGGTGGCAGCCCGGGGGTCCCTCACCCCCGCTGGGATGAGGGGACTTGGGGCTCCCCAAAGCGGCGGGGATGGAGAGCGGGGCCGTGCGACAAGTGACAATCAATGGATTGTCATTTGTCATGGAGCTGGGTCCTGCTGGCGCTGCTGGGAGGGGAAGGGGGAGTCTGGAGGAGCTGGCAGCGGGGAAGGGACAATCGCGGGGTCCTGGCAGGACCCCCAGCCCCGCGGGACACCCGGGGGTGCCCTGGGGGCTCAGGGTTCGCTCCTGTCCCCGCTGCGGAGGGAGCACCCCGAGGATGGAGCCACCCCCGGGGGACAGCAGCCTCCGGGGGCTCGGGGGGAGGATAACGTCACGTTTCCCCCGGATCAATGAAGATTTGGGTTCGGGAGTTATTAGCCCGGTGTCATAAACTATCTGAAAACCACAAAAGTAAAATGATAGATCTCTCTGTTTGCCTGCTCCGCGGGGTTTTTAAGTAGCCGGGTCCCTCCAGGCAGCGGTTCGATATCGCGGCGGACACAAATCACCGAGGCAGGGCCGGATTTTGGGGGTATCGGTATCGGTCAGGCTCTGCTGCTTTCCAGCTCTCAAACGTGGCCGGGGAGCTCCCCCGGGGTCGTGGGCAGGGGGTGCTGAGGTGGCTCCGGGGGTGTCCCTGGCCCACAGCGGGGCAGTTCGGGGTGGTTCCTGCGTGGGAAACGCGATTCGGGCACCGCTGAGTGATTAAAATGAAGCTGCTGCTGGTAAATCAGCAGGACCGCACCCCCAAAATGGGGTTCAGCGCCTGAAACTGGGGCTCACCCTGCCCTGGGTGCCCTTTGGGGTGTCCGTGCCAGCGGCAGGGCTGTCCCTGGAGCCCGGGGTGTCCCCCTGCCCTCCCAGCCCCAGGTTTGCTTTTTAAAGCTTTTTCTACTGCCATTTCCCGGTGGTTTTGTCTCCGGGCCGCTGCATCCTCCCTCCCTCCTTATTCCCCTCCTGCCTCGGGCTGCTCCGTGCTTTGCCCCCCATCCCTGCGGGCTCCCCCTCGAAACCCACCAGGATAAAGCTCTCCAAGGGAAAAATAACCCCGGCAAAATAAACCCCAAAAAACAAACCCCATAAAATAACCATGACAAAAGAAACCCCACAAAATAACCCCCGGAAAAATAAACCCCATAAAATAACCCCGACAAAAGAAACCCCATAAAATAACCGTGACAAAAAAAACCCGACAAAAGGAACCGGACAAAAAACCCCCACAAAATGAACCCCACACAATAAACCCCCATAAAAATAACCCCACAAAGGCGATTCCGGGCAGCCGGAGCCAGGGAAAATTTCAGCGGCGAAGGGACACGGTCCTGGCAGGGAAAAGGGACAGGATCGGGGGTGAGGGAGCCCGGCTGCACCGCAGGTAATTAGCGCCGGCCCTTAATGAGGGCAGCTCGCAGGGGAGGCCCGGGGCTGTGCTGTGCCTTTTCCAGGGATCCGCGGGGCACATCCCGGCCCCGGGAAGGCTCCGGGGACCGGGCCCGTCCCCCGGGACCCCGCTCCCTCACCGGGCACCGGGAGCGCGGAACCCCCGCGCCGTTCAAAGGCCCGGAGCCGCCTCCGTGCCCTCGGGGAGCCGCAGCGGGTCCCGCTCGCTCCGTGTCCCCCGGCGGGGCGGGAGCGGGGCCCGGGGCCGGGAGGGGCTCCGGTCCCGCTCTCTCCGTGCGCTCCGCAGCCGGCAGGGCAGGATGCGGGCCCCGCTCCGTGCCTCTCACACATTCCCCGGGCTCTTTGTGCCTCTGCCGCGGGATGGAAGCAGGTGCAGCTTCCTGGGTTCGTGCTGAGGCCCGAGTTTGGCCCCTAAAGTGTTAAGTGAGTGCTAAGCCCTATAAAATTTCCCTTTTCAGCTACTATTTCTGCACAAAAGGCTCTCCGCGACGAGATACGCCAAAGCATCTGATGAAGTAATATGTCTATTCTCATTTGTGACATTTATTATTAACAGGGAAAAGAAACAAAAACCCCACCAGATCGCAGGCAGAAAGAACTCTTAATTGAAGCACCATTGTGCCGTGGTAACTGCCATTAAATTAATCTGCTGCATTCCTTTCCACCCACACGCTTTAAAACTTCCTGGTTATAATTAGAACCATTTAAAACCAATTTGACACTCCTCGGAGGATGCAGTTCAGCTGCTTAATATGGTGAGACTTTGGTGAAAGGAGCGGGGAAGGGCTGCGAGCAAGCTGGGGCTGCCGGGGAGGGCAGAGCCGGGAGCTGCTGCTGCTCCCGCCCGGGATCGCAGCTCCAGGAGAAATTCGGGTTTAGCCCTGCTCTGAGCCTGCCCCATCCCGGCTGTCCCACGGGAGATGCTCCTGCCCGGAGCATCCCTCACCCACAGCACCCCCGGGTGCCGGGCAGGCGATTTTGGGAGGTTTTTGGGTTTTTTTGGGAGCCCCTCGAGCTCTCCCGTCCTTTGGGCCAGCTGGGAAAGGCCCCAAAGCCAATAACTCCCCAATGGAAAAGGGTTTGGGTGTTCCGGTGTGGGGAAAAGGCACCTGGGACAGGATTTTTTGGGGACTGGGGGGATTCAGAGGTGCGGGGATGCCGCCCACCCCTGCCCCAAGGCCCTGCCTGCCTCGGGCTGAGGAGATCTCGGAGGATGCTCCCCCAGGGCCGGCTTTGGGGAAGGAGCTGCGGGCCCTGAGGTGCGGCTGTTCCCTGGGAGAGCAAACACAGAAACCCGCGGGTGTCACTTCTGCAAAGCTGTTCCTGCTGGCCGCCCTTCCCTGTCCCCCTCGGAACCGCGCGGCCGCCACCGTTTGATGCTATCGGGGGCTCGCAGCGCATCCCGCCCGCCCCGGGGCACCGCGGGCTCCCCGCAGCCCGGGCGGGCCGCGTTAGTCACGGCACCTCCGCTGTCACCTTCTGCTTCCTCATGCACTGGCGGTGCCTGCGGGGCCGTGTGTTCGCCAGGGCTCTGCTCTTCCCCTCCCTCCTCCCGGGCCGTTTCCTCCGGGCTGTCCCCGGTGGCTCCAGCCCGCGGTTCTCGGGGCTCCATCCCCGGTTTGTGCCCCCGGGGCCGGGCTGGGCCCGGTCCCGCTGCCCCCGCTGCGGCTCCGGTCCCGCCCGGCCCTTGGGATGGGAAATGAGCAGAAATTCGGGGGCTCCCGGAGGTGTCTGCGCACCCCGGCAGGGCTGGGACAGCTCCCGGTGCTGCTCCCGGGGCTCTGGGGACACCGGAGCCCTTCCGAGAGGGACATTTGTCCCTTCCAGCGCCAGCCCCGCTCCCCCCGTGCCAGCACCTCCCGTGTCCTCCTTTCCCCCGGGCTCGTCCCCATCTCCCTCCCGGTGTCCGCACCCCGGGTGGGCCCTGCCCTGCTCCCAGCAGTGCCAAGGAGAAGGAAATTGCGGATTTTCCCCCAAACCAGGCCCCTGCTGTGGGACAGGACCCCCGGTTGGGGCTGGGGAGCCGCAGGCGTCTCTGCGGGGCTGGGCTGGCGTCACTGCCTGGGCACATTCTCCTTGTTTTGGTTGTTTTATTTGTTTTTTTGGTTTTTTTTTTCAATACACAAACTCCATCTTTTTACATTTTGAATTTTCCCCCTTCTTCCGCCCTGGAGCACGACCAACCCCCCCAGAGCCCAGAGGTTATTTTTGCTTTTGTCTAATCTCTGTTGCTTGGCTTTGGGTTGGGCCGAGTTCTTTTTTTTACTCTATTTTATTTTACTCTTCCCCGCGCTGCCTCTCGCTACTCCGTAATTTTTTCCCAACTTTGGAAGTGCCAACTTCGGAGTGGCCAAAAAGCCAACAAAACAAAGCGAGGATATTTCTCTCTGCCCCGTTCCCTCTGCAGAAGCGCTGCGTGCCTGGAGCGGCGGGGGGGGGAACGAGAACCAGGGGCTGCGAGCTCCGGCCAGACCGGGAACCCTGCCCGGGGGAGGAGAAGGGGAAACGGCTCCATCCTGGAGCTCGGAGCCCAGATGGGCTCGGAGGCGGCGGAATTTGGGATTTCCCCGCTCCGGGTGCTCAGCCCGGCTCCTTTTCCCTCCTCCCTCCCGGACCAGCCTGGGGTTTGTTCTTTGCCTCTTGCTGTGACATTTCCCCGGCTCGCGGGGGTCACAGAGGGAGGGGTGGCCTCTCCCTGTCCCCACCCCGCCGGTCACACCTTGATAAATTTGGGTTATTTTGCACATTGGGGTTTAATTGTTCAATTACAGCTTCGGGTGATGCAGTCCCATCCTTCTTGTTCCTCCCTTCAGCCCAGCCTTGTTTGTGCTTTAGGGCCTGAAAACTTGTACCAGATTTGTAGAGGAATTTTTTAATTCTTACACAAAAAAAGAGAAAGCTGACATAGTATGCATTTGTATGCAAACTTTGATAAGAAATGCTGACTCAGAAATGCCACGTAATTTCAGATTATTTGTTTTAAGGCACAGGCAGCACTGTGTAGCAAAAGCTGATGGGCCAAGAAAAGCTTATAATGTAATTAAGAAATGGTTTCTGACTGTGATGGTGTGAATTGTGACACTTGAGAGAAAACAGAATAAAAGTTTTTAAAAAGCCTCTCAGCTGCCCCATCTCTGGGTCAGAAAAGAGTAAAATCTGACAAAGCGTTGTCCTTGGTGTGCAGCAGGAACAGGATTTGTTTTGTGTGTGAGGAGCTGAGTGACCCTGAGTGTGAGCTCAGTCTGGAATACAGAGAATTCAAACTTCAGGCATGGGGGAGAGGAAACCCTTCCTTTGTCTGCTCAGGGGCAGCCCGGGGCTGTGCCCTGCCAGGGTGGCGCTCCCAGGGGCTGCCCCAGCGCGGTGACACCGCAGCACTCGGTGACACCGCAGCACTCAGTGACACCGCAGCACTGGGTGACATCGCAGCACTCGGTGACACCGCAGCGCTCGGTGACACCGCAGCACTGGGTGACACCGCAGCACTGGGTGACACCGCAGAGCTTGGTGACACCGCAGCACTGGGTGACACCGCAGCACTGGGTGACACCGCAGCACTCGGTGACACCGCAGTGTTTGGTGACACCGCAGCACTGGGTGACACCGCAGCGCTCGGTGACACCGCAGCGCTCGGTGACACCGCAGCGTTTGGTGACACCGCAGCGCTTGGTGACACCGCAGCGTTTGGTGACACCGCAGCACTCGGTGACACCGCAGCGTTTGGTGACACCGCAGCACTCGGTGACACCGCAGCGTTTGGTGACACCGCAGCACTGGGTGACACCGCAGCACTCGGTGACACCGCAGCACTGGGTGACACCGCAGCGCTCGGTGACACCGCAGCACTGGGTGACACCGCAGCGCTCGGTGACACCGCAGCACTCGGTGACACCGCAGTGCTTGGTGACACCGCAGCACTTGGTGACACCGCAGTGTTTGGTGACACCGCAACGCTCGGTGACACCGCAGCACTGGGTGACACCGCAGCGCTCGGTGACACCGCAGCACTCGGTGACACCGCAGCACTCGGTGACACCGCAGCACTGGGTGACACCGCAGCACTTGGTGACACCGCAGCACTTAGCGGCCCCGGGCAGTCCCCAGCCCTTCCTTGGGTCGGATTCTCTCCATTTGCTCTATTGATTTGGATGCTGAAGGGAGGGGTGATGATGGTTTTAATGCTGTTTTCATTGTGTTGTTTTAATGCTGTTTTCATTGTGTTGTTTTAATGCTGTTTTCATTGGGTTGTTTTGATGCTGTTTTCACTGTGTTGTTTTAATGCTGTTTTCATTGTGTTGTTTTAATGCTGTTTTCATTGTGTTGTTTTGATGCTGTTTTCACTGTGTTATTTCGATGCTGGTTTGTTTTTATTGGGGAGAGGGGCATGGTGGAATAAATGGAATTATCGCCGTGTTTTGGTGAACCCGAGGCTGCTGTGGCCGGGGGCGAAGGTGATTTGGGGCTTTCCCCGCGGCACTTTGGGGTGAGCTTGGCCCTGCTGAGCCCCCAGCCCGTGCTGGGTGTCCACAAACCCAACCCAGCCCAGCCCTGCACACCTTGGGTGGCTCCAACATTAAATATAAATGGGGAGAAAATTACCTTAATCAAGTCTAAGCAGAATTGATTAATATTTTAGTAAAAACCTCACGCTGGAGTTTAACAGACTGGTTAAATCTCAGCTGGAAAAACCACTGTGGTTCCCCACCAGAATTTTTTTTTTTTTCCTTAAACCCAGCCTGGTTTCCAGGGCCCCTCTCTGCCTGCACTGGGGTTGCTGGGGAGCTCTTTGCCCTTTAGCTGAGCAAATTATCAGCGGTTGAAAAAGGCCCCTTCTCCCCCTCCCGGCTCCCTTTTATAGGTACAATAATCAGAGAAAATATTTCTGGAAGACTATTTACAAAACCCCCCCGTCCCCATCAATCTTACGGTTAAGAAGGAGCGGAGGAAGAAATCTTAACCTCAAGAAGCTGCTAATGCAACCGAGCTCTTTAATGGTGGGGTGGAGATCTTCTTTTTTTTCCTGCTGCCATTACTATGGAATACATAATAACATCAATAATTAAATATAAATTGGATTTAATATTTTATGCTGGCGACATGTAATTTACACTCTACCCGAGAAATCAAAAGGTCACGTCTGAAGAGAAGGGAAGGAGGGGAAGGGAGAGGGGCTGGTCTGGGGTTGGGAGGCTCGAAAGAATCGCTCCAGGGAGAGGAGCAGAGCTTTGTTTGGGGTGAAAAATGAAAAGTTTGGGTTGGATTGTGGTGTGGGGGTTGCTCCTGCTCTGTTCAGCGCTGGCTGTGCTGGCTCTGGGCTCAGCAGTGGTTTTAGGGGTGATTTAGGGGTGATTTAGGGGTGATTTAGGGGTGATTTAGGGGTGATTTAGGGATGATTTAGGGGTGTTTTAGGGGTGTTTTAGGGGTGTTTTAGGGGTGATTTAGGGGTGTTTTAGGGGTGTTTTAGGGGTGATTTAGGGGTGTTTTAGGGGTGTTTTAGGGGTGATTTTGGGATGAT
This sequence comes from Prinia subflava, assembly GCF_021018805.1. Lineage (NCBI taxonomy): Eukaryota > Metazoa > Chordata > Aves > Passeriformes > Cisticolidae > Prinia > Prinia subflava. Next base: position 953,494 of record NC_086270.1, read on the forward strand.
TTAGGGGTGTTTTAGGGGTGATTTAGGGGTGTTTTAGGGGTGTTTTAGGGGTGATTTAGGGGTGTTTTAGGGGTGTTTTAGGGGTGTTTTAGGGGTGATTTTGGGATGATTTAGGGGTGTTTTAGGGGTGATTTAGGGGTGTTTTAGGGGTGATTTAGGGGTGATTTAGGGGTGATTTAGGGGTGTTTTAGGGGTGATTTAGGGGTGATTTAGGGGTGATTTAGTGGTGATTTAGGGGTGATTTAGGGGTGATTTAGGGGTGAGCTGAGGGGCAGGGGGGATCCCCATCGCTGCAGTCCTGGAGCAGAGGCCAGCAGAGCGCTCCTGATCGATCCCTCGGGGCTGGGGAGGCTCTGGGTGTCCTGCCAGCACAGCAGCTCCATCAGCGCCGCCGTAATTCAGGAACTGCCCGGGCTATTTCTGCAAGGGGAGGATTTTCAGCCTTTTATTCCTCTCCCTGTTGGGTCATCGAAGATTTGGCTGATTTTCATCTCCACACCCGGGGTTTTGTGCCCAACGGCCTCAGCTCTCTTTGCCATGAGCTTCACATCTTCGATTAATTAAAAATAGGAGTAATCAAACCTGTCCTGGGCCGATGTGGGGCTCTCCCAGCTGTCCAGCCCTGGTTTGCACCCCCTCCCTGGGCTGGGGACAGAGGATTTGTCCCCTCAGAGGAATCCTGGCTCAGGGCTGTGGGCAGGGAGGTTTGGGGCTCCTCGGGGCTGCCCAGCACAGGTTTCTCTGCAAGCGAGGCTTCTGCTTTTTTGAAGGTTGTGCAACACCTCTGGGCAAAGCCATTCCTGATTCTTCTTCTCCTTCTCCCCCCGGGCTGGGTTAAAGTGGGGAAGTTGGGGGGAACCAGCCCTGGGGGCGGTTTGGGTTTGGGGTCTCACCTGGCACGAACGTGGGGGAGGCAGGTGGAGGGGCTGGGGCTGCTGGGGATGTGAAAATGAAGGGGAAGCTCTGGAGAGGGAATAAATCCTTTTTGTGCACTGGGGGGAGGCTGGTGGAGCTGCTGGCGGGGATTTGGCTCTCTCCTGGTGCAGGAGGGGGTTTGGCTGCCTGGGGTGTCCTTCAGGGGAACTGCACAGGCAAGGAAACCCCTGGGTGCACCCTTGGGTGCTCCCACCCTGGGGAGCCTGGGATGCAGAGCTGGAAGCTCCTGGATCTGATTTTGGGTCAGTTTTGCCCAGATTCAGCTGCTGCCATCGCATCCAGGAGGGTTTTGCTGCCGGTGGCTGAGGTGGAAAATCCTCCCTGAGCCTGGGGCTCATTGAATTATTCGTTTGTTTGCTTTGGTCTCTGTGGCCAAGTGAAGTAAAAACCCCAAAGCAGCCGAGTTCAGGGGCCACAAACCCCTCAGACCTCTCAGGAGAGGGCAGAAAGTGCCCGACCTCGCTTGGCAAAGCCACAGCAGGGCCAGGAGGGCTCAGTTGGGCTTTTCACAGAGCCCCAGCTCCTCTGGCCCTCAAAGGATTCAGCCCTGACGGAAGAATTTGGGAAAGGCTGGGTCAGACGGGGCCTGGAGCAGCCCGGGACAGTGGGAGGTGCCCCTGCTGGGACTGGATGGGCTTTAAGGTCCCTTCCAGCCCCCCAAAATCCCCTAATTCTGTGAAATGGAGCGGATCCTGCCCCACACCCTGCTGGGGTTGATCCTAATTTGGTTTTTGGGATCGCCTGGGGGTGCCAAGCGCTGCCTTTTAGGGCACAGCTCCTCCGGGGGCCCGCAGCATTTTGTGGCCTGAGCTGAGCTGCCCCCAAATCAGCCAAGGCTGAGCTTTATGGGGTCATTATCCTTTCACAAGGCTTTGGAAGCCACTTGCAAAAAGAGCCACTTGTGTTTTTGTGGGGTTGAAACGGTTTTGTTTAAAAATGGGGCGGCTTTTTCCACCTCCTGCCCCTTCCCTTGATCAGCACCTGCCCCGGGAGCAGGAAGGATCTAATGAGCTGCAGGAGGATGGGACTGGCCCTGCCCTCCGAGGGCTCCTTCCACGCATTTATTGCGTTTTTCCAAGTGGAGAGTGGAAAATGCCCATAAACCCTGCCCTGCTGCAGCTCCCGGTGCCCCTGGGAGTGGAAACACCTGGATTTCAAAGGGCACCCCTGACTCTGCTGGCTCTTAATGGCAAATTTCCATTTTATGGCTGGGAGAATGTGACTGGGGGCTGCCTTGCTTGGCAGAGGAGACACTGGGATTTGCTGGGGCTTTGAGGCTTGGGAGTTTTTAGTGGAGGAGAAAGTTTTTGGGTTTCTGAGGAGGGTCAGGGCCCTCCTCTGCGTGTCTCTGACCCCCGTGCAGGATTTTTGGGGGCACAGCTGTGACAACCTCACTGTGAACCCATCAGGAGTCACTTCACACCACACATTTCCACTTTTAATGCCCTCAAATCCAAGGAGCTCCACAGAATTCCCACTCTGAAGGGCTGAGCTGCTCCAGCTGCTCCGAGCCCCGTGGATCTCGGGTTATTTTCCATCTTTATCCATCCCCAGGTGCGGCAGGAATGGCTCCCTCCAGGCCGTTCAGAGCTGCCAGACGCTTCCAGGGCTGCTCTTTGCAAGGTGCTGCTTTATGGCCGGGCAGGGCTGCCCTGAGGAAAGGGCTGGATGTGATTGATGGCCCCGAGCTGAGCCCTCCCTGCAGCCGCAGGAACTGCCCCGAGGAGAGGCAGAAATTCCCCTTTAACCAGGGGGTGCTGCCCACGGCAGCCCTGGGGGAGCTGGGCAGGGCGGTGCCAGCCGAGCTGCCGGAGTTTGGGTTTGGATTTATTGTTAGAGGTGCCGATGTCACAGAATTGTGGCACCCCGGGGTGGTTTGGGAGCTTAAAATCCACCCAGTGCCTGGGCAGGGACAGCTCCTACTGTCCCGGGGTGTCCCAGCCTGGCCGGGGGCACTGCCAGGGACCCGCTGCTCCTCCTGTGCCAGGTCCCCACCCCTCCCTGAGGATGAATTTCCTCCCAAAATCCCGTCTCGATTTCTCCTCTGTGGGTTTAAAGCCATCCCCCTGTCCTGTGGCTCTCTGCCCGTGGAAATTCCCTCTCCCCGTGTTTTATAAACCCAGCGAGGCTGCAGGGGAACCTCCCCGGAGCCTTCTCCTCCCCAACACCGAAATCGTCCGGAGCCTTTCACTGGAGGCAGCTCCGGGGAGAGACAACCCCGAGGTGTGAATCCTCCCGAATTCCACTCGGGGTGTGAAATCCTCGCTTTATTTCCATCCAGAGATTTTCTGCCGGCATTGGAGCTCCCCGGGCGGGGTCAGTCCCTGCAGGGAGCTGCAGCAGCTCCTTCCTTGCACCTTTTGCAGCACGGAGCAATTACAGGCAGCGGCTCTGCCTCCCTGCCCCGGCCCGCCTTGTCACGTCCCATTAACTTCGAGTTCAGCTCTAATCCCTGCCCTGAAATGGATAATGAAAGACGTTCAAAATATATCAAAATGGCATCGGTATTGATTTATTAATGCTAGGGAATGCTGCCCTAATTGAATTTAGGTCCAGGAAGTCAGTTAATGCAGCTGACAGTGATACAGGAATTCAATCTCCCCAGCGCACTGAGTTAGGACTGTTTTCTTCTCTCTTTGTTGTCAGTTGGATAAATAACAAATCAATTTAAATTTCAACGAGGTTGCTAAAAACAAGGCAGGCTCTGCGCGGGGCCAATGGCTCACCCGGGGCTTGGGCTGCCGGGGAAGGTCAGGAGGCTCCTCGGGGAGCACCCCTGGGTGCTCTGAGGGTCTCCTGGGCGTTTCTGGGGTGCAGAGGAGGGGCTGTGTTGGTAAATCCTGCTTGGGTCCCTTTCCCGCTGATCCTGACACAGAGAATTTGGAATCCTCTGCTCCCAGCCCCACCTGGGCTGGGACCTGCAGCTCCTGGGGACCCTCCCCGGCTGTTGGGGTTGTCTCCCTGCCTGACCTGCCCAGAAAATCCAATATTCCTTGTTTTTTTTGGAGGGGAGCAATCAGAAATCTCAGCACGACAGCAGGAGCTGCCCTTGGGCGCTGCCTCTCTCAGCATCCCCTCAGCACCTTCACTCCTGGGTGCTGAACTCATCCATTAACTCCTGCTCCAAGCTTAGGCAGGAAATGTTTGTGCCTAACCGAGTTCAGGATTAAACAACCAACCCTGCTACCCTGCAGTGGCAGAGCCCTTCAGAGTCATCATTTTTAATTTCTCAGCGCTTTTATTCTAAAACTTCAGCTCAAACCCACCCCCCTCGACCTTAATCCTGCGTTTGCTCTCCAGCCCTGCTGGGGTTGGTATGGTCAAGAAGGCAGAGGAGCCTGAGTTAATTAAATCAACAGCTAACAGTGGAGGTTACCCACAAAAGTGAACCTTGGTGCCCCTAAAACCACTGACCAGAGAATGGCTGGAAAAAAACAAAACCACAGTTGGAGTGAAATGGAAAAAGAAATCTTCAGCTCTATATCACTTCAGCCAGCCACAGGTATCAGAATATTAATTGCTCTTTGACTTGATTTTGTTGTGGGATTAAGGGCACATTGTGGCTTATGAAGATCTTCTAGGAGCCACAAGGATGGATGCAAAATCCATCTCGGCAGCGTTTCTGTGCCTGCTGGAGCCCGGGGTGAGCTCCGGGCTCTGCTGCTGCCCCAGCCCCTCCCACAGCCCCGGCTCCCTGTCCCGGGAGGGATCCCGGGGCTCAGTGGGATCCTCCCGGGGCTCAGTGGGATCCTCCCGGAGCTCTGGGCTGTGCTGATTTCCCTGCCCTGCAGAGAAAGCTCTGGGTGCTGGTCCTGCCTGCTCCCTCTGCTCCCAAATTCCACTGGATGCTCCGGCAGGGAAATCCGCAGGGGGAAACCCTCGTGTGGGAGATTGTGAAAGGTTTGGAAGGGTTGAGGCAGGGATGAGCTGCACTTTGGGATTTCCTCTCTCCTGCAAGGGGCTCTCACTCCTTGGGTGCTGGGGGGTCCCTGCCTGTCCCTGTCCCTGAATATCCCCATCCCTTCTGGGCGTTTCCATCCTTTCTCCCTGGGTGTATCCATCCCTTTTCCCTGGGTATCACTGTCTCCTGGGCATCCTCATCCCTTTTCTGGGTTTCCCCATCCCTTTTTCTGGGTGTCCCCATCCCTTTTTCTGGGTGTCCCCTTCCCTGCAGGCTGAGCCTTCCCTGCAGTTTTCATTTCCCTGCAGAGCACTGGGCCGGCGCTCCGGGCAGAGGAGGATTACACGGAAAACCTCCAGCTGCTGTCAGGGACTGGCTCAAGCCCTCATTTCCATCCCTGCCCTGCTCTCCTGTCCCCTCCTGGGTGTCCCAGCCCCGGGGGATGCCCGGAGGTGCCCTGAGCTCCTGGAAAAGGCTCCGGGTGTGGGGCTGAGGCTCTGGCCAGGCCGGGGACGGGAGGACGCTGCAGGTGGAAGTGGGAGAGGAGCAGAAGCAGAAGCAGGACGGCGGTGAACCGCCTCTCCTGGCTGTCCCCAGCGGTGACCCTGTGCTCTGTCCCTGCTGCCCGTGGCCCAGGGCCGTGGCCTGGTGGCCCCGTGGTGGCCTTGCCCTGCTGGGGCTGTGCTAGGGTGAGCCCTTTGCAGAGGGGCCCTGCCAGCTGTGCCCACCCTCCCTCCCTGTGGTGACATCAGGGGCTGGCATCACCCCCGAGCCAAGGGCAGCGGGGACAGGCCACCCCTGGGTGACACTGCTGGGGACAAGCCACCCCTGGGTGACACTGCTGGGGACAGGGATGGAGAATCGAGGGCTGGGAGGCTGCCAGGACCCTGCCCCTGCTCCCCTGCCCCTCCCACAGGGGTTTGGGGGTCCTGGCAGGGGGTGGCAGCAGGGCCAGGCTGTGCTGGCCAGGGTCACCCTTCGGCCTGGTGGCTGCTCCTGGCACAGCCCGGGCTGTCACTCGTTTTCAGGCACTGCCATCTCCTGTCACAGGGCCCCGGGGACCTCCCCAGCCCAGCCCTCATTAACGAGCGCATTAACGAGCCCCCGTTTGTTTATCTCAATCTCAAAATCTCCAAAGACGCTCCCGGACCCGCGCAGGGAGGCAGAGCCCGGCCCTGTAATGGCTCATTAATGAGACGAGTTGGGGTTGGCAGGGAGGAGGCTCAAAAATGCTTTTATAGCAGAATGACCAGGAGTGCCCTCGTGATTGCCTCCAAATTCCCAGTGAATAAATGAATAATAGACAAATAGATGAATAATAGACAAATAGATGAATAATGGATATTTCAGTGGATATTGCCAGGCAGGGATGTCCCTCTGCCAGGACATTGGTGTGACAGGACACGGGCAAAGCCAGCACAGCAGGGGCTGCCTCTGTCCCTGGAGAGGCCGAGGAGGAGGAGGATGAGGATGAAGGGATATTTGGAGGATCACCCTGCTCCCTTTGGAGGAGAAGGAAAACCTCCAGCTGCTGTCACGGCCTGGCTCAAGCCCTCATTTCCATCCCTGCCCTGCTCTCCTGTCCCCTCCTGGGTGTCCCCGGTGGAAGCGCTTGTGTCCCTACAGGTGACAAACACAGGGGCTGTGCCCGAGCTGTGCCCTCGGGAGGTGGCAGTGTCTGCTGGGACACCAGTTCCCTGTGCCAGGACAGTGGCACACGCTGCAGGGTGGGAGTGGGGCGGTTCTGCTGCTGCAGCAGTGCCCAGGGGATGGGGGTGGCCGGGGGGTGGCCGGGGGGTGGCCGGGGGTGGCCGGGGCCCAGCGGCTCCGGTGGCCACGGGATGGGAGAGCCCCAGGGCCACGGCTCTGGCCATGCCCGGGGTGCCCTGTCCAGCCCAGCCATGCCCTGTCCAGCCTGGTCCTGCCCTGTCCACCCTGGCCATGCCCTGTCCAGCCCGGCCGTGCCCTGTCCAGCCTGGTCCTGCCCTGTCCAGCCCGGCCGTGCCCTGTCCAGCCTGGCCATGCCCTGTCCAGCCTGGCCGTGCCCTGTCCAGCCCATCCTGCGGCCACAGGCTCGGCAGCACTAGAGGGAGACAAAGCCCCGCGCTCGGCTGGGGGTGCCCGGGGGTGGCAATGGGAGCCCAGAGCAGCCCCGGGCCAGAGCTCAGCCTGGCACCGGGCAAACCGGGCAGAATAATTAAAACACTGATTGCACCCTCTGTGCCACGGCAGCGGGGAGGGAACGACCCTGGGCAAGATTCTGGGAAGGGTTTTGGGGTGTTTGGGGCGAGGGCTCAGTCCAGGTGTCAGACGCTGCTGCCAGCCCAGGATATCCTCTGTGGGCTGAGGGATGCAAACCAGCTCTGGCTGTGTTTATTTGTTTAGAGCCACCGTTTGTCTTTTTTTGGCTTCTAACCCGGCCTCCTCCGAGCAGCCTCATTTGTTTAGGCAGCTCCTCTGTCTCAGGGCTTGACAAAAGGGTTTTTCTAGGGCTCTTTGCAGGCTCTGAGATCCCCCAGTGAAGCCAGAGCTCCCCGGGGCTGCTCGGGGAGGGCCCAGGCTGTGGTGGCTCCTCGGGGACCTGGTGGCAGCTGAGCTTTGGGGACACTCAGGGAAGCCACCCCAGGTCCCTGCAGGAGGCTCCCAGCACTGCTGTGGGGTGGTGGAACTGGGGCATCTTCAGGGCACCTCCCCGAGGTCCCCAAAGCAGCCCCTGCTGAGCTTCTGCAGGACCAGGGACATCCTCAGGTGACACCCTGGGGCCTTTCCCATCGCTGGCGTGCTGGTGGCAACCTCAGGAAGGGGTTTGTAGCCAACCCGGGGAAGTCTTTCCCCCCTTCTTCCTTCCTCTTTCCCCCCCTTCACTCTCAGAATCAGTGTTAAAGGTGCAGAAATTAACACCCAGCATAAACAGAACTGGGGATGAACTGGGGATACAAACACCACAAACTCACCCCAGGACAGCCCTGGAGCTGCTGCATTTGGGGTTTGGGGCAGACCCCCAGCCCCTGGTGGGACACCCAAGGGTGGGGAGAGCCCTGCCCAACCCCTGCCCCTCCTCGGGGAGCAGCTCTGCCCTTCCCCTGCTGCTGGCACGGAGGAGGAGGAGGGTGCAGCCGTGCCCTGCAGCTCCTGCAGTGAATCACTCAGCTCCGGGCGCGTCCTGCAGCGTGCCGGGGGCTAATGCTGCCCTGTGCTAATGTAGGAAATCATTAAAGATCAATAAAGGAATCATTAGCAGCGCGACGCCCTCGCCCGCCCGCCCGGGCTGCGGATCCCCCACTTAATCCGGCCATAAAAACGGCACCATGAGCTCATTTTAATGGGTGTCAGCAAGATGGATTGGCCGGGGCCAGAGGTTACAGCAGCAATTTGGGAGCAGCACCGCTAATGCACTTGTAACTCTGCTACACTTTAATGCAAGTTAAACAGAAAATGCCCTGAAACCGCAGCCGGGCCTCCCCTGCAGGCGCTGTGAAGGACTCTGGGCGTAATGCGGGATCCAGGAGGAGCAGGGGCTCGGTTAAAGCAGAACCAGCCCCAGGCAGCTCCGTGGGGAGAGCTCCCCGCAGCCTCTGTGGGGCTGGGGTTGGGATTCCAAAATCGTTCCTGAATCTGCTCCCGAGGGGCTTTCCCTGCTCACCTGTGCTTCGGAGGGACTCTTGAGCTGTTAACACGTTTGCTTTTCCCCAGGGGGTCCCCAGGGTGTCCCTGCTGTCCCCAGGGTCCCCAGGGTGTGCCCAGGGTGTCCCCAGGGGGTCCCTGCTGTCCCCAGGGTCCCCAGGGTGTGCCCAGGGTCCTCAGGGTGTCCCCAGGGGTCCCCAGGGTGTTCCCAGGGTGTCCCCAGGGTCCCCAGTGTGTCCCCAGTGTGTCCCCAGGGTGTCCCCAGGGTCCCCAGTGTGTCCCCAGGGTGTCCCCAGGGTGTCCCCAGGGTGTCCCGGCCCCCAGACCCAGCGGGATGTGCCGGTCCAGCCCCACAGGGCCGTGGGGGGAGTTTGCGTTTCCCTTCAGCCCGGGGGAGTCGCCTCAGCCCTCCGAGCTGCGACTTTCTGCACTGAAACCTTCGAGAAGCCTCGAGGCGTTTCCTCCCGGCACAAACCTTGCTGCTGTGGTTTTTTATTTGTTTGTGTTTTTGGTTTTTTTTCTCCTTTTCTGATCTGCTTTTTAGGTTTGGATCCTTGATGTGCTCTCTCGCAGTTCTCAAAATCGCTCAGGAACTGGGAGAAAGCGGATTTGGGGTGGATTGTTCCTTCCAGAGCAGCCCGTGGCCCTGTGCTGGTGTCACCCATTGTCACCCATTGTCACCCACACCACACTTGGCCCCCGTCTGCCCTGGTACCCCCAAAACACGAGTGAAACATGGCCCTGTGGTTGATTTTTAGGGTTTTATTTTTTCTCCCCCCAGCTTGCAAACGAGGCCCTTCCAAACTGATTCAGAGGAAATTACAGGAATTCAGCATTTCGATCTGGGAGCGTTTTGGTTTCAGGGGGAGCCCTGGGGGAGGTGGAGCCCCCCCAGCTCCTCCTGCACCCCTGGGTGCATCAGCAGCACCCCTGGAGTCCCCGGGGTGGCTTTGTGCTGGCGCTGTCCCCAGGAGGAGCCACCCCCGGCCCTGCTGGGGCTCCTCGCCCGGGCAGGGGGGACCAGGGAGGGGACAGCAGCCTCAGGGGTCCCCACCTCGCACCCGAGGGCGTGGAGACAGCCAGAAATGGGCGTTTTCGCCCCCAAAATGCCACCCTGAGACAGCCAGAAATGGGCATTTTCACCCCAAAAATGCCACCCTGGGAGACCCAGAAATGGGCATTTTCACCCCAAAAATGCCACCCTGAGAGAGCCAGAAATGGGCGTTTTCGCCCCCAAAATGCCACCCTGAGACAGCCAGAAATGGGTGTTTTCCCCCTGAAGGATTTTTGCTCCTCCGTGGGGATGGGGGTCTGGGGGTCCCGACCCTGCAGCTGCCCGGGGGTCCCGGAGCCCCCCAAGGCTCCCCTGGGGCTCAGAGGTGCCCTGAGCACCCCTAACTGTGGGATCCCATTTCAGAGAAGAGCTTTGGCTTTTCTTTGAGGGTTTGGGTGTGGGTTATTTTTTTTTTTTTTTTTCAGGCAGGGGACTTTTTCCTCTGTTTGAAGAGGAGAAGAAAAAAAAAAGAAAAATAAGAAAAAAAAAGAAAAGCCGTTTTTGGAGCTTTATCCTGTGAAAAGCTCCGCCCCTGATGCGTTGCAGGGCCGGGGAGGCAGCGGCACCAATTACTGGAGGCTGGCGCGGGGGGCGCTTTTTTATTATTATTATTTCTTCTTCTTTCTTTTTTTTTTTTTCTTTTTTTTTTTTTTTTTTTAATTTTTTTTTTTGGCCCGGTTTTTTTCTTTTCCTCCCCGGCCTTGCCTGTGACTCACCCGGCGGCAGCGAAGACACGAGAGAGCGGCAGCTCGGAGCACAAACCGCACGTCTGCAGGAGGTTCCCACGGTCTGGCTTTAAATAGAGCCCGAGCCGCGGCCGGGCTGGGGCTGCGCTTCCTCCCGGCCTCATCCTCTTCCTCTCCGAGCACCTTCCCCTTTCCCCCAACCCCCCAAATTAAAAGAATATCACCCCACGGGGGGTTTTTTTATTCCATGGGTGCCGCTCCGAGGTTTCCTGGTCAGAGCCGGGTTCCTGGTAGCCCAAGCCAGGCTCTTGGTGGCCCAAGTCGGGTTTTTGGTGGCCCAAGCTGGGTTTTTGGTGGCCCAGCCCTCCTGGTGGCACTGCCACCGCCTTGGGGACAGGCGCTGCTGCCGCCACGGGTCTGGCCGTGACGCGAAGCAGCTCCTGCAAGGAAAGTGGCACCAAAAGGGGAAAAAAGGAAAAAAAAGATTAAAAATCAAAAAAATCCCCCACGTGGTGAGAAAGGAGAGAGCGGGGCAGGGCCCCCGCAGCCTCCAGGGAATGAGCGGCGGTGGAGGGGCCGGGGGGGACAGGAGGGGACAGGAGAGGGGACAGGAGGGGACAGGAGGGGACAGGCAGTGACAGGAGCTAGGGACAAGTGTAATACTATTGTAATTAAATTACTATTGAAATACTTATTATAATACTTCACCTCTTCCTCCTCCTCCTAATTATATCATTATTATTATCAATAATAATTATGATAATAATAATAATGATGATAATAATAATAATAATTTTTTTCAACTATTTTGTGACCACACATCAAAAATCTTCCCAGCGCTCTGATCTGGATTTTAAACTTGGAAGGGACGAGGGGCCCCGTGGATCAGACCCTTGGAGCAGGAGCGTGGGATGGGAACTCCCTGCTCAGGAGGTGCAGTTCCCACCTTTCCTCTGCAATCCGGGATTTTCCACAAATCTTCCTCTCTCCGGGCAGCGCAGGGTGTGAGGGAGGGGGTACCGAGGGCAGTGGGGTCTTTATGGAGGAAAAATTGGGATTTGGACCTTGCTGGGATGCCCAGGATCAGGCCCGCCCTGCCTGGCAGGTGCCCCTCGAGGTGGCACCAGCAGGGACACCCCGGCTGCTGCGGGGAGCCCTCCTTGGACTGTGCCCACTCCGCGGCCTCAGCCCAGACACAGAAATTCCCCTTTTGTGCAGAAATTGTTGTTTGTTTTCTCTCGAGGGCGGCTCAGCTGGGGGGGCACGGCTGGCCGGGCCCTGGGCCGGTTCAGCCCCAAAAAGGGAAGCGGCTTTGCTCGTGCCCCGGGCATGGATCGAGCTCGGGGGGCTTTCCTTGTGCCCCGGGCATGGATCGAGCTCGGGGGGCTGGACTGAGCTCAGGGGGCTTTCCTCATGCTCCAGGCATGGATTGAGCTCGGGGGGCTGGACTGAGCTCAGGGGGCTTTCCTCATGCTCCAGGCATGGATTGAGCTCGGGGGGATTTTCACACTTTCCCTCCGTGGGGCTGGAAGTGGCCTCAGCCCCGTGAGCACCTCCTGGCCCCGCTTGGCTGGGAAATGCCCCAAACCTGCCCGGCCCTGGGGCTGCTGGGGCAGGGCGGTCACCGCGGGTCACTGCGGGGCCGTGACCGCTGGGTCAGGCAGGGGACACTGCTGGGACCGTCCTGCCCTGTCCTGGGGACACTGCTGGGACCGTCCTGCCCTGTCCTGGGGACACTGCTGGGACCGTCCTGCTCTGCCCTGCCCTGGGGACACTGCTGGGGCTGCAGTGGGACCCAGCCTGGGGCTTCTCCCTCAGGGCTGAAACGTCCTGGCCTGGCTGGGATGGATGGATGGAGGGATGGATGGAGGGATGGATGGAGGGACAGATGGATGGATGGACGGATGGATGGATGGAGGGATGGATGGAGGGATGGATGGAGGGACAGATGGATGGATGGACGGATGGATGGATGGATGGAGGGATGGATGGATGGATGGATGAATGGATGGATGGATGGATGGATGGACAGATGGATGGATGGACGGATGGATGGATGGAGGGATGGATGGATGGATGAATGGATGGATGGATGGATGGATGGACGGACGGACGGATGGAAGGAAGGAAGGAAGGAAGGAAGATGGATGATGGATGATGGATGATGGATGGAAGGAAGGAAGGATGGAGCGGTCCTGTGGCCAATCCCTGCTCCAGGCTCCGCGGGCAGCGGTCACAAGGCCGCTTTGTGCCGGGCCCCGGCGTTCCCAGAGCGGCCTGGCGCCGGCTGGGAGCGCGGGCAGCGCCTCGGACACAGCCAGGAGTTGTTCCTGGGTGGTGACTGGGGGATGCGGGGATCACAGGGATCACAGGGATCGCGGGGATCACATGCCTGCTTTCCCATGGCCCCGGGCGCTCCGTGCCCAGGCTGGGGCAGGGATGTGGCTTTGTGGCCTCGTGGCTCGGACAGGGGGTCATGCCCAGGGCAGCCCTGGGCTCCTGAAGCGGCTCTGGGGGCTCGAATCACTCCACAGCCTCCTCCTCCTCCTCCTCCTCCTCCTCCTCCTCCTCCTTCAAGCAGGAATTTCGGAGCCTGGGTCCGATCCGTGGGGATGTCCATGGCTGTCCCCTGGGTGGAGTTCAGGGCACCACATTCATGCCCTACTGTGCTGGCACTGCCCCACAGGAGCCATCCCTGGGAACCCACGGAAAACCCGGCAGGTCGGAGCCCTGGGGCTGCCCTGGCTGCAGCAGAGACCGGGAGCGCTCGGATTTAAAGCCCCACATGAGGGAAAAATGCAGGATGAGAAATTTCAGGGTGAAGGTTGATTTTGTGAGACTGATGGGATGCCCCGGCTGTGTCTGCTCCATGTCATTATTACTTTATTACTTTGTTGCAGATTGGTTTTATTACTTAAAAATATATACATTTAATAATGGATTTCTGTCATTTGTGCTGAGCAGGAGCTCAGCTGTACCCGCTGCCTTCCTCCTCCTCCTCCTCTCTATCCCTCTCCACTGTTCCTGGTGCCCTTCCTGCAGCCAGAGCTGCTCATTCTGCTGCATGTGCTCCTTTTTTTTTGGCTTAATCCGAATTCCCAGCAGATCCTGGGGAAGAGGAGCCCTCCTCCCCCACAGATGGGAGCAGTCTGGGCACACAGACCCCGTGCCTGCCTGGGAGGCTCCAGACAAGTGGTGCATGTGGGGGAAAAGGCAGCTGAAGGGAGAAAACCACGGCCTGTAAACGGGTTATTACTTCAATCACCCAATTAAGGGATCTATGGGCTCTTTGCTTCGTTTGTTGTAAGGCAACGATTTAATTAATTAGGGAGAAACCTCCCCTCCCGTCTGCCCTGAGTCTGAGTGAGCCCTCGCAGCTCCCAGCCATAAAATCACCAGTTCAAAGAGGATTGCAAGGAAAGGAAGAACCCCAAAGCCCAGCACCCCAAACCCAGCACCCCAAACCCAGCACCCCAAAGCCAGCACCCCAAACCCAGCACCCCAAACCCAGCACCCCAAACCCAGCACCCCACAGCCACAGCCCCGGGGTCAGGCGATGGCACCGAGCTGAGCACAGGACCTCCACCAGCCTGGCCTACCTGGGCTTCCTCCCCCTCCTCCTCCTCCTTTTCCTCTTCCTCCCCTTCCCTGCTGCCTCTCCCAGCCCTCCTCTTCCTCCTGCAGGGCCCAGAGGATGGGATCCAACAGCATCTCCCAGTCCTTGGCCACACACTCCTGTCCCTGTCCCTGTCCCTGTCCCTGTCCCTGTCCCTGTCCCTGTCCCTGTGTCTGTGTCTGTGTCTGTGTCTGTCCCTGTGTCTGTCCCTGTCCCTGTCCCTGTCCCTGTCCCTGTGTCTGTGTCTGTGTCTGTCCCTGTGTCTGTCCCTGTCCCTGTCCCTGTCCCTGTCCCTGTCCCTGTGTCTGTGTCTGTGTCTGTCCCTGTGTCTGTCCCTGTCCCTGTCCCTGTGTCTGTGTCTGTCCCTGTCCCTGTCCCTGTCCCTGTCCCTGTCCCTGTCCCTGTGTCTGTGTCTGTGTCTGTCCCTGTCCCTGTCCTCTGCTCGGGGCCGGTGGCATCACAGACGTGTCCTTTGTGCTCCCTGCAGTTCATTGAAGGCAGTCCCGTGGCAGGGAAAGAAGAGAAGTTCATACAAACCACTTGCAGGGCTCTTCTGAGTCTCTCCTTCTCCCTCCCCGAGCCAGATGAAGAAACGCCGGGGTTTGAGCTGCCTGTTTAAAAATAAAACCCAGCGAGCAGCAGAAATCTCACGTCTGGCCTGCAACCTCCACACAAATAGGAACTCACAAAAGCAATAAACATCTTTGTCTCAGACAGGGTTTTTTATTAAACGGGGGAGAATTAAATGATTGCACCAAGGCTGGAACGTGGCCAAGTGGTGAAACATTTGTTTAGGATTAGGACAAGGGATCCTTGTTGTCTTTAAGGAGGCTCCTCCTGCAGCATCCCGGGGATGCAGCTCCATCCTGCACCTTCCAGGCAGGGGAAAGGGGATGGACAGGGGGGACGGGGAGAATCCCACCCTGGGCTGCTTCCAAAAAATCAGGATGGATTTATCCTCCTCTTCCTCAGCTCTAAAAATGCTTTAAATTTATTATTATTATTATTATTATTATTATTACTACTAGTAGTAGTAGTAGTAGTATTACTACTACTATTGTTACTACTAGTACTATTGCTATTACTATTATTACTATTATTATTATTACTATTATTTACAAGACAATAGGACACCTCTGTGATCTGGGGTTATTTTCCACAACATAAACGCATCAAAAGGAAAAGAAATTTAAAAAAAAAAAGGAAAAAAAAAAAAAGAAAAGGGAAAATAAACGAGGAACAACGATTTTCCATTCCCACTGGAAGCAGCGAGTGCCTTCAGAACATGAGGAATGTATTACTGTGGCTATTGTAAAGCAAAATATAAAAACAACCAAAATAGGAGGAGAAGGGAGACATTAAAAAAAAAAAAAAAAAAAAAAAAGCCTCAATTGGTAAAGGAGACACTGAAAATTGGGCCTTTATTCAGCAAACTCTGCGGTGCAGGAGAGTCTGGCAGGAGGGTTGGAATTTCCAAATTCAAACTGGGGGAGGTGCAGGGATCCCTGTGACGCTGGAAGGGACCTCCCTGCCACCCTCGATGGTGCCAGGTCCAGCAAGGGGCACCCCTGAGGGGTTCACAGCCCTGAGGGGTTCACAGCCCTGAGGGATTCCCACCTCTGGGATACTTCCAAAAAATCAGGATCAGCACAGCCTTTATCCTCCTCTTCCTCATCTCAGTTCCCCTGAACCCTGTAATTGAACAGCGTGGGGTTTTTTTGTTTGTTTGTTTGTTTTAATTAGCCCAGTTTGGAAAATGAGGGAGCCTTTCATTTTATTTTTCCGTAGAATTTGGAAAAATAATTTTTTTTATTTTCCAGCCTGGCAGGGGCAGCCCCAGCCCCTGGGGGCGCTGAGGGGGCTCAGTGTGCCCTCCTGGCACAGGGGGAGGTGGCACAGTGGCACAGGGGGAGGTGGCACAGTGGCACAGAGGGTGGCACTGGGTGGGTTTAAGGCCACTCCAACCCAACCATTCCAGGATTCTGAGCTCTCCCCTGCCCTGCCAAGGCCTCCTCCAGGGCCAGCTCGGGGGAAAACCCCAACCCCACTTCCCAACCCCCAAATTTGGAGGGTGGGCAGGGGCAGGGGGGGTCAGGGCACACTGGGTCGGTGTTTCCCAGCCCAGATCCCCTCTCTGCCCGTGGGAGAGCCCGGGCTGCTCCCGCTCTGTCTGGGCCAGTTCTGCATTTCCCATCCCAGCCCCAGCCTGCTCCCCTGTGCTCCCCAGGCCGTGTCTGAGGAGCCTCCCGTGGCGGCTGCAGCTGACCCAGGCACCTCCTGCTTGCGTAGGAACTTTTATAAGAAACTTCTGCAAAGCCCAGATGAGCTCACGGCGATGAGCGCGGGTTCCCTTTCCAGGCTGAGGAGCAAGCAGTGACTTCAGAGCAGCCCGAAATAACAGCGAGCTGGGGCTGTCTGGGTTCACAGCCAGGAGCCAGAAAAGCTTCTCCTGCCTCGTTTTTAGCCTGTGACTAATCCCCCCAAATCGGGGCTTGGTCTAGGCCTGAGGGATGTGTAAATGTCGGGTGGATTCACAGACTGAGCCCTCCCAGGGGATTTTTTGGAGCTGCTCTCCAGCCTCCAGGCTGACTGATGGGCCATGGGGGGCAAAGTCACATCCGTGAGGGTTTTCATGGAAAGGTAAACCTGAAAGAAATGTTTATATAGGAAAAACCAATCTGAGGAAGGAGCAAAAGCAGCACAACCGGGCCAGGGCAGAAATCACATCCCCAGGGTTATTCTGTGAGTGAAGGTGGTGAATAATGGCAAAGAGCAGATTAACCTGGCCAAAGTGGTGTGACAGGCACAGGCTGAGCTCTGGGACAGGGGAAACTCCCCCTGCAGCCGGGGGATATTTCAGGGGGTCTTTGGGGGCTCAGCACAGCCCCGTTCCCCCTCACAGCAAGGTGCAGACGCTGCCCAGGGGCCCTGCAGGGCTGGGGGCTGCCCAGGGTCTGGTCTGGGAGCCGGGGCTGCCCCCAGGGTGAGCAGTCCGGGTTCCTGTGGCCGCTCTGGTGGCCCACGGAGCAGTTCTGCAGAACTGCGGAGCCTTGGCCCGGCCTGGGGAGCTGCTTCTGCTCAGACGTGACCTCTGTGAGACCCGAGGCAAAAGGGAAACTGGAGTTCCCTGTCTGACACCAGCAGCGCCTCAGGCAGCTGCCAGACCCTCCTGGGGGGGAACACCCCTCCTGTCCCCACAGAGAGGGACAGAGAGGGACAGAGAGGGACAGGGAGGGACACAGAGGGACACAGAGGGACACAGAGGGACACAGAGGGACAGAGAGGCAAAGGGAGGCCTCGGGCCGAGGTTTGCCCTGGCGGGGATGGGGCTGAGCCTGTGGGATCGCGTTCCCCAGGGGTCACTTTCTCCCCTCACCTTCGACTTCCCCAAAGGGAATTTTCCACAGCAGAGCCCAGCACGGCTCCGTCAGCCCGCAGGGCTCGGGCACAGCCCTGGCCAGGGTTTGGTGTGTGGGTGCTGCCCCTGATCCTGCAGGGGCCCTGCTCACAGGAGGATTTGTACCTACAATCATCCCGGCATTTCGGGCCAGGCTGTGGGAACAGCACTGGAAATTCTCCTCGGGCAGCACCGCTGCCCCTCCACAGGACAGGGGCTCTGCTCTCCCACCCCGCCAGGACAGCAGCGGCTGCTGGCTCCAGCTTTTCCAAAGCTCCGCGGCTTTCCAAGGCACGGAACAGCTCCGTGCAGATTTCCCTGTGGCTCAGCGCTGTGCTCAGCACGTGCGGGAGGATTTCCCTGCGCCTTGGAGCCCTGCCCGGGCTCCCTTCCGTGACAGGGCTGCTCCCAGCGCCTCTCTCTTTGAGCTCACAGCTCCAACCCTGCTGCTCTGCGCCCCTTGTGCTTTTCTGGCCGTTGTGAGCCTTTCGGTTCCTCTTTTCGCCATCCAGACGTTTCCCCTTTTGCTTTCCTTTGGAATTTTTTTTAATTTCTGCCCCTGTCGCGTTCTGGGTTTGGAGGGTCTGGGGCACCCCGGGCTGTGCCAGGACAGGAGCCCTGAGCTCTGCGCCCTCCCGGGTGGGTTTGGGCGCCAGGGAAGGTCTCTCCAGGAGTCCCTGAGGTGCCTTCCATGGGGAATGGACGGGTTGGAGGTGTCTCCTCACTCCCTGCAGGATCGGCAGAGGAGGCACCACCCTAAAACTCCTCCGAAACCCCCTGCGAGGGAGAAACCGCCGTGAACTCGAGCAGCTCTGAACAAAGCCCAGAGTTTCCAGTTGTGCTCTGCACCTCTGGGCATTTTTGGAGGAGATGGGGCGTCCTTAGGTGCTCCATAACCTTTGCATGAATGGCTCCTTTTCTCTGCATAAGCACATTCTTGCAGGAGTGTTGGGCTCTCGCTCTGCTCTCGCCCCAACCGTCGGACTCCTCTGTTCACTTGTTTAAATCAAGCATAAAGCTCTAACTGTTCTTTGAATATTTATGACCAGTTTTTATCTCATGCCATGCATACAAAACATACTTGATTCCTTTCCTAAAAGTTTTTTCAAGTGCAAAGTTTTAAAAACATGTGGCTTTTATTGCAGGCAGGAATGAATAACAGCATTCCACCCATAACCACATTAAATGGAACAGTAATATTCATATGCGTAAGGGCAAAAGCTGCCTTGTTTCCTATTTGCAGCCGAACTCTGAAATTAATTAAGAACTAAGAGGATCTGACAGTCATTAAGATCTTTTTAAGAAGGAGTGGAAGTGGCAGATGGGACCCACGCTCCGGCCGTGCTATCAATAGCGCGGAGGATGGAGGATGTGAGCCCCGGGCCGGGGCAGCCCCGCGGCCCCGAACAATGGAGAAAGGCCCTGCCGTGACTCCGCGGCCGCAGCGCTCGCGTCAATCGCACTCGTGCTCCGGAGTCACCTCGCAGCTCTTGAAAACCCCGTCTGATCGCGGGCCGGGCCGCACCGGGCACAGCGCCGGGGGCAGAGCGGCCGGGTCCTCTCGGGAGGGGACAAACCCCCACGGGAGGGGACAAATCCCCCACGGGAGGGGACAAATCCCCCACGGGCAGCGGGACCGCTGCTGGAGCCCCCCGAGCCGCGCCGGGGGAGGCTGCGGCTCCCATCCAAGCCCCGAGTGTCCCCCTGGGGATGCTGAGGGAAATGAGGGCTGGTGACAGAACCCACAGGTCTCAGACGGGGACGAGGGGGCACAGGCGGGGCCCAAAGCTGCCCGGGGTGCCACTGGTGGCGATTTCTCCAGCGCAGCCTTCTGCAGGCGTTCAGATGCTGCTGAATGAACCCCGGCCCCGGCAGCCAGGTGGGAATCCCGAGCTGATTTTCCCCGCTGACAGCGCTCCGTGCCAGCATCTGAAACCCCGGCTGAAGCCTCGCTCCGGCTGCTCCTCTGCTGCCCCAGGCGAGGGTCCCGGGTGCCGGGGCTGTGCACACACAGCGGGGAGGGTCCCCAGGGCTCACTCCATGTCCTGGGCAGGATCCTCAAACAGCAGCGCTGGGACCGGGGCTGATCCCACTGCGGACCCCCGGCCCCAGAGCCCGGGGCAGCCCCGCGGAGCCGTCCTGGGGCCGCTCCGGCAGCCGCCCCCTGCCCAGGACGGGATTTCCCTGATTTATGGCAGGGGCAGCCGCTGCCTTTTCCTCCCCCAGCTTCCCCTCATTCCTCCCGCAGGAGCCTCTGCCCCCAGCGCCCGGAACTGCCCCGTGGAAGCCCCTTCGAGCAGTGACACTCAGGGGTTAAATTTGTCACCACCGTGCACCCCATCGGCCCCGGCATCTGCTGTTTGATTTATGAATGAACCGCACGCTCCCTGCCTGCGTGCCGCTCTCACATCCCCTTCCCTGAGCTCCAAAACAGATCCAGACACCCGCCTGGCCCTACTGAGCGCCGAGCTCCTGAGAGTTCGCGATGAATTTTTAATAGAAAGCTTCCTACGAGCCTCTGCTCTCGCTGCTCTGCTGTCGGAACGAGCGGCTCCGCTGCTAAAAGAGCAGCTCAAATGAATTAAAAACTGCAGAGGAGCCTGTAAGGGAAGCAGTCCCAGCGAGGGATGATTTAAAGAGCTGCTGACCTCCCCGCGACGCGAACAGTAGCTCTGGAGCGTTTGTAAAGAGGCCCGTGCAAATCCCGGGGCTGGTGCTCCATTAACCTCCCCGGGAGCGCGGGGAGGGCGCTGCGGGATGAGCCCCGCGTGTCGACATCTCCCGGTTCGCGGAGGGCCGGAGCACCGGGAGCTCTGGATCCTGCAGTGCTGGAAAAGCACAACTCGAATAAAAACTTCTTCCCCCTCAGGCTCAGCCCCGGAGCTGCGGGGTGGATTTGCTGGCTGGACACTCCCGCAGGAGCAGCCAGGGTGGCTTTGCTGGGCTCTGCACTCCCGCAGGAGCAGCCAGGGTGGCTTTGCTGGGCTCTGCACCTCGGGGAGGGTTTGGGGCTGTGGGGAGCCGGGTTTGTCACGGCTCTGTGGTTTGGGGCTCGCCTTTGCACCGCTGTGACTCAGCACCCACGGGCAGGGCCCTGCTGCGGGCTGTGGGGTGAGGCTGCACCCCGTCCCCCTGAGGGGAGAACAGGGCAGGGTGGGGGGCCAGAGGGTGCTGAGAGAGGGGATTTGAGGACGGGATCAGTCCCGCACACCTGGGGCTGCGGCCGGCAGAGACTCGGGAGGCGCTGGAGGAACGCAGGTGCTGCGATCAGGGCCCGTCCCGACAGGTGGGTCCCAGCATGAAAAGGGGATCAGGGAAATCTGTGGATGGCGGGGCTGCCACAGCGCCGCTGGATAAATCAGGGAAGGACCAGCCCCGCTGCAGGGAGGCGCCTCGGTCCCTAGGGACCCAGCCCCAAAGGGCGAGCGGCACCAGCGGGCTCCGCCTGCCCGTGCGGGACCCCTGCCCTCCGCGGCCCCGGGGGTGACAGGTGACACCGCCAGGGCCCCGTGGGGTGGGATAGTCCCGGGGGTCGGGTCAGCAGCGGGGAGGGGAGAGAGAAGCACCGGGACGGGCGGGGCGGGAGGTGTCGGTATGGCGGGATGGTGCGGGGGTGACAGCAGCCCGGGGGGTGACAGCAGCCCAGGGGCAGTCAGCATCCCGCCCGTCCCGTCCATCTCATCCCGTCCGTCCCGTCCCGTTCCCTCCCGTCCCGTCCCGCCCCGGCGGAGCCCCGGTGCCAACCCGCGGCCGCACCGCCGAACTGCAGCCTCGCCCCGCGTGCTCCGAGTGCCCCCGTCCGCCCCTCCGCGCCCCCCGGGGGTACCGAGCGGCCCCCCGTGCCCGACCCCCGGCAAACCCCGGCCCCGCCCGCTGCTCTGCCCCCGCCCCGGGGTTTGTGCGGGTTCCCCCCGCTGGCGAACGGGCGGCGAAAAGTAGAACTGAACCGGCGGCCGCTTTCACCTAAAAAGGGCAGGATTTGAGCGCCGGTAGCGGCGGGGCCGGCCCGACCCGCGGGGCTCGGGGGTGCCTCGGTGTAACGGGAGCTGAGGGGCGGGAGCCACCGCTCCTCGTTTAAAAACAAAAATGTATTTATTGTAGTTGTTGTTGCTTATCTCTGGGGAACACCGGGGCTTTCTGGGGCTTGCAGAGCCCGGCCCGGGCTCGCCCCTCGAGGCACCGCGGCTCGCGGAGGAAAATGGTTCATGACTGAGTGAGGGGAGCCCAGGAAAGGAGGATTTTCTGGTGTTGGGCTTTATTTTGGTTTGTTTTAAGGAAATTTGCGTTTCACACCGGGCAGCGCGGGGCCGGCAATGCCGCGGCCCGGGCGGCTCCTCTCGGACAGACAGTGCCGGTGTGCACACCCCGCCGGACCGAGGCGGGCACCGGGAAACGGCCGGGGAGCAGCGCGGGCACAGCCAGCTCCTCCTCTCGCCCGGTTCTGCCCCGGTTCTGTCCCCGCCCGGCCCGCGGTTCGGAGCACCCGCGGGGCGCAGGGAGCCGCCGCCTTCGTTGTGTTTGCTCCCGTAGAACCGGTGGCTTGGCCACGAATTTTCTGGCCAACGGATTCCGGCCGGAGCCGCCGGCCCTGCCCGCAGCCGCAGCCGCGGGGGAGCCGCCGGGGCCGCCGGGGGCTGCGGGCGCCCCGAGACCGCGGGCGAAGGGGCGGGTCACAGTTTTGTGGAGGGCAGAACGAGGAGGTTTGGGAGCCGCAGTTTTCAGCGCAGGCCGGGAGGCGAACCCCCCGCCGGGGACACGAGTGCAGGAGGTGCCGGTGGTACCGGTGGTCCCCGCTGCCGCCGCTGCCGCCGCCCCGCCGCGGTCGCGCCACCGCGGGGCGGGCACGGGCGGCTGCGGGAGGGCCGGGCGGCGGGGGCCGGGTGTATCCTCGGCCGCTCCCGACGGCCGCGGCTGCGGCCCCAAACCGGCCCCACCGCACCCCAAAACCTCCCCGGCGGCGGCGGCGGCGGCGGCAGAAACCACCGGAGCCCCGACGTGCGCGGGGGGCGTGTCCGGCAGAGACCACGCCCATTTCGCGACAGCCACGCCCATTCTGCCACTAACCACGCCCCTTTCTCCATAACCACGCTGGTGGGCGGGGCCAGGGCACTCCCGCTGTGCTCCCATTGGCGGAGCGGCCCGTCCGTCACGGCCGCCCCGCCCCGCCGGGGCCGGCAGTAAATACGGTACCGGGCGGCGCGGCGGGGCCGGCAGCGGGGCTCGGGCTCGGCACGGAGAGCGGCACCGGCAGCGACACCGGGACTCGGCGCGGAGCGCAGCGCACCCACCGCCGGCGAGCCCCGGAGCCGCGCGGGACCCGATCTCCCGCTCCGCCATCCCCCCCCAGCGCCGCCCCGCCGAGGACGGCGCTCCGCCGGCACGGAGCGAGGCAGCGCGGGGCTCGGCCTCCGCCACCGCCCGCCGAGCCCCGCCGGGTGCCCGCCCGTCCCGCCCGGCTCCCTGACGCCCGCCGTTGTGATGCGTATTCCCGTAGACCCGAGCACCAGCAGGCGCTTTACCCCTCCGTCCACGGCCTTCCCCTGCGGTAAGATGGGCGAGAACAGCGCGGCGCTGGCGGCGCCCGCGCCCGGCGCCCGCGCCCGCCCCGAGGTGCGCTCCGTCGTGGATGTCCTGGCCGACCACGCCGGAGAGCTGGTGCGCACCGACAGCCCCAACTTCTTGTGCTCGGTGCTGCCGTCGCACTGGAGGTGCAACAAGACGCTGCCCGTCGCCTTCAAGGTGAGTCCCGGGCCCCGACGGCTGCCGGGGACCGAGCCCGCCACCCGCTCGCCCCTTCCCGCTTCGGTCCCGACATCGCCGCCGAGCGAGCCCGGGTTATTATTTTTAATCAAATCGCCCGGTTTATTATTTTTAATCAAGTCTCCGCATTGCCCCGCGGTCACGGCATCTTAGATATTCCGTACAGTTAGGAGCTCTCAGGCAACTTTGAAGTTTAATGAGATGGAGGTTAATTACCTTCCTGGGAGAGGGAGAGCGAGGCAGGGCAGGGAGATCTAATCTGCCAAAAGTGGAGCGGAGAGCCGAAGCCCCGGTGCCGGGCGGCGCTCCCGGGCTCACCGGGGCACCCCCGGGCTGGGCATCCCCGCGGCCCCCGCGGGAACGGCACCGGCCCGGGGAAGGGAACCGAGCCCGGGGGAGGCGAGGGGAGCCGGGCAGGGCGGCAGCGGAGCCCCGGCAGCCCGGAGGGGTGAGGGGGGCTCTAAACCGGCTTCCCCCGGCCCCGGGAGCTCCGGGCGCTGCTCCCCGGGACGGCTGCGGGCCCTTCCCCGGTGCCGGTGTTTCCCGGGCCGGACGCGGAGCTCCGGGGCCTCGCCGGCAGCCGCCCCGCGCTCGGCAGCGCTGGATTTTCATCCCGAATCCAACAAAATAAAAGCAGAGACTCCTCCGACCGGGCCGAGGGTGGCCTGACCCCCCCTTCTCCCCCTCCCCGCGGACCCCCCGTCCGCTTTTAACCCTTTCGGAGCGCATTTCCCCCGCCGGTTTTCTCAGCCTTCCTCGGGAGGCTCGGGCTGCTTTTGGTTTTGCTTTGGGGTTTTTTGTGCGGGTTTAGGGGGGAACCGTAGCGCAGGTTGGCCTCGGGAAGGGCAATTTTCGCCTGAAATCTCCGGCCCTGCCCCAGGTCGTGGCGCTCGGAGATGTCCCCGACGGGACCGTGGTCACGGTGATGGCGGGGAACGACGAGAATTACTCGGCGGAGCTGCGCAACGCCTCTGCCGTGATGAAAAACCAAGTGGCGAGATTCAACGACCTCCGATTTGTTGGGAGAAGCGGCAGGGGTGAGTACCGGCCAGGAAATGGTTGGCCCTTTTATTTGGATTTTTTTTTTTTGAGGAAAAAAAAAATTAAAATTTGTTTTATCACTTTTTTTTGTTATTTTCTTATTTTCTTTTATAATTTTTTTATTTTTAAATTTTATTTCGTTGGTTTATTTTTTTAATTGTTATTGTTTTTATTTTATTTTGCGTTATGTTTTATTTCAACTGTGGTTTCGTTGCCGGGAGAAGCCCCCCAGCCCCAGAGCGCTTCCCGAGGGATGCGGGAGGGATGCGGGAGCAGCCCCGGCCCCACCGGCAGCTCTGCCTCGCTCCTCCCAGGGCTTCTTCTCTGCCGAGAATGAAAAAAAAAATTAAATACAAATTTAAAAATATTTAACTATCTCTAAATCTATCTAAATGCAAATAAGGCGGCCCCAGCCCGAATCTTCCCCAATTTCTCCCATCTCGCGGGAGGCAGCGGCGGGGCTCGGTGAGCAAACCCCACCTGCAGCTCGACTTTAAATAGCGACAATCAAGAGTTTAAAGCGAAATAATGACGCAGGGCTCGGCCTGGAGGGCTGCGGCTGCTCGGGGGGATTTCGCTCATTTTTATTTTCCCCACGCTCGTGGCGGGGAAAAGCGGGACGGCAATTTGGCTTCCCGGGTTTTGCCAAATAAATCCGTGCCACCCGAGCAGGGGGAAATAAATCCCTGGAAATGTTAAACCCGGAGCCCTGCCCGCCCTCCCCGCACCTGAGTTTCCGAGGGTATAAATAGAATTTCAGCATTTCATCACCACTGAACGCTGCAGCTCGAAGCCCTCAATTCTGCATTTTGAGTCCAAATAAGAACTCTGTATTTTAATGGAACTCTATATTTTAATGGCCATATGGCAGCATTTTCTCAAAGGCTTCGAATGTATACACACAGTCAGATATATTTTGACTTCTCCGCATTAATTAAAAGCAGTGATGTTAGGAATTATTTGCATGTAATAACTGTTTACTTGTTCCTCTTTATGAAACTTGAATAGTTTACATTCTTTCATACATTTCCTTTTTCCTGTTGGCTCCTTCTCCATGTTGCAGTTTCTTTAAAACTCTCCACTTAACTGGTTGCAGGTTGATGGATGGAAAATGTTTTTCTTTTATGAATTAAGCTTTCATTTCTGTAATCAATTATTCTCTTAGGCTCTTTTCTTTCTGGTTGGGCTTTTTTTTTTTTTTTTTTTTCCTTTTTCTTCGTCCTCGCACTAATTTCCAAACTGAACGCAACCCAATCTCAGCGTGACTCTTGAATTCATTATTAACTCGCTTCCTCTGCACTCTCAGGCTCGGAATTAGCGGGGTTTGGTCTCATAAAGCCCTGATGAATAAACTCCTTCTGGGAGCGCCTCCGCTGCCTCTAACGGGCCGGACTCGGGCGCTGATTATTTTAATTTATTAATTTTTTTCTATATTCGTGTGAGGCGAGGCTGTGTCATACCCAGAGAGGAACAACCCCCGGGGCTCCCCGGGTTTTCTCGCCGTGTCAGGGGCGGATTTCTGCTGCCCCCCCGGCCCGGGGCTCTTTGCAGTGGAAACTCGCTCCTGTTTTTATCGAGTTTTTATTGAGATTTTATCGCGGGTGCCGCGCTCGCCCTGCCGCGTTCGGCTCCATCCCTCCCAGCCCGGTGCTGCTTTCATTTATCCAGAAATTCGGAGCCGCTGTGGAGGCTTCCCTGCGTGTGTACAAATGTTTGTGTAAATCCGAAATGAGCACGTGTGGGTCCGTAAACACGGATCCTGCCCATTCCCGAGCCGGCAGCCGGGCTCTCCTCGGGAAAACACCACTAAAAACGGGCCAGATTTGGGTATTTTTAGTAATAAAATGTCAGGGATTATTCCTCGGTCCTGTGAGCTGCGAAGAGCCGCTCCTAACTCTCCTTCCCCCCAAAATAAATTCCCATCTCCATGTGCAAAACAAAGAGGGGGAAAAAGAGGAAATATCAGATTTTTTTTTTTTAATCAGATTGAGCTGTATAAAATGAAATTTTATAAAATGTAATTCCTGCTGCACCCCCGCTGGAATCTCCCCGCGGAGCATCCCCGGGAGCCGGCGGGGCTCCCAAACCCGCCCGGGGCCGGGGCCCTGCCCCGGTGGGGCTGAGAAACCCCAGCCCGGCTTCCTGAGAAGGCGGGAAATGACTAAAAATGATGCTGGGGCAGAATCGTCATTTTCGGTTCAGGGCAGGGTTTTTGAGAGAGGCAGGGTTTGTGTCTGCAGCGAGGGACTCCGGGGCGGGGAGGTTGTTTCACGTGGAGAGTAAAAAATTAAAGATAATAATAATAATAATTAATATTAATAATAATAAATCAGTGTGAGGGCAGTAGAAACAGGAGGTGCCGGGCTCAGCTCTGCCGTTCTGTGCCTCACAGCCGGGTTTTGCCTGCGAATCCTCTCCCAAATCCCCTGAATTATCGCTCCTCATCCTCCTCACCCCGCGCTCCGGCTCTGCGGAGGTTTTGCCCGCAGCCCCTCGGTTGTTTTTTGTGCTGTTGTTTTTTTCCCGTGGCCGTGGTGGCGCCGGGATGCTCCGCGGGCTCATCCCTGCAGGTTGGCAGCAGGAGCTGCATCCCTGGGGATCTAAAACGATATAATTGCATTTCCCTGGCCTCCCGAATGCTCCTCTCCGTGCAGAGGATGAGCCGCAGGTTTAGCACTGCTCAGCCCTGCTTTGAAAGCCGGGGTGAGGCGGGACTGGTGCTCGCTGTCGGCTTTAGAGCCCCCATTCCCTCCTTTCCGTGCTCCGGGGAGGAATTCTCCCTCCTGAGATAATTCCAGGATGTTCCCCGGGAGAGATAATTTCAAATTTTTCATTTTTTTCCTTTTTTCCTCCTATCTGGATAAATCCTGTTTTGTTTTGCTGTGGATATTCTCAGGCCCGACCCTGTAAAGAGAGGACGGTCTGGATCTGAAAACCCCGATTGCTTCAGGGGAAAAGGGAAAGGAGGTGGTTTCTTACCACTTTTATTTTAGAATGCAGGCTGGAGGAGCAGAAATCCGTCTCACAGAGGTTTACACCTGATACCCGCTGGGGTTCGGGCCTCTCATACCTCTGAAATCCCACAGGGATCGCTGCCGGGGCTTGGCCAGGGCGGTTTGTGCAGCCTCCCTCCTCCAGCCGAGGCTTTCCTGAATTTGGGGGGCCCGAGGGAGAACTGAGGCCCCTCCTGGGGGGTTCTGCTCTCCCAGAGCCCCCCCTGGGCAGGGCAGGGGGCTGGGGCGAGGCTGCCCAGGCTGTGACAGGGGAAGGCTTCGGGGTCAGGGTGGGCCCAGGGACCCTCTGTGATCATAAAGGCATTTTCAGGCTTGAAATTTTCAGGCTTTTCAGGATGGAAGCTCGTTCTTCTGGGGCAAGGGGGGCTCTTCTCGCAAAATTTGGCTCCCAAGAGCTTTTCACTGCTTTATTCTTTTTTTTTTTTTTTTTTTTTTGATAAAAGGTGACAGCTCGGTGCTTCAAAAGCATCTCTGAAACCCTCCCGAGGGTATCCAAACCCTTTCCCAGCAGCAGATTCCCGCTCTCTGGGCAGGCTGGGAGAGGGGACAGTCCCTGCTGCTGGTGGCCAAAGCTGGCCGGGTTCAGTTCCCGTTTTGCAGTTCCAGTTCTTGCCCCTCCCGTGGGTGCCTGCACGACCGAGGCCGAGCACGGCTCCCTCCAGGTGGGAGCACCCAGGGGTCCCCTGCAGGCTGATCCCCCCTCCCAAGGGTGCGTCCCGCGGGCACCGGGCCCGGTCCCCCCGCGGAGGGGCTCCCGCCCCGGGCTGTTCCCGGGAAAAGGGGAAGAACGGCAAAGGGAAAGCCCCAGGAAGCTGCTCCGGGTGGAGGGGTCGGGACGGGGAAAGGGACGGGTGAGTTTTCCCTGCGGGAAGCTCCCGGCTCCGGCTCTGCCGCCAGCGCGGCCCCGGCGGAGCCGCCGGGCTCCGTGTCCGGGCGGTCACGGCTCGGTAAATGCGGTGATGTCTGCGGGGATTCGTGTCCCAGCCCGCCTCTCCCTCCACAGAGCAGAACTCGAGTGGGATCCTCACTCCTGTTGTGTTTTTTCCCTCCCCACCCTCTCCAGGGAAAAGCTTCACGCTGACCATCACCGTGTTCACCAACCCCACCCAAGTGGCCACCTACCACCGAGCCATCAAAGTCACCGTGGACGGACCGCGGGAGCCCCGCAGTGAGTGAGGGTCGGGTTTGGGGTTTGGCAGCGCTGTAATTGTGGGGAGGGGGATCGGGGCCGGCTCCCCGCGGCTGAGGGGGCAGGGCTGGCACTCGGAGCCCAGGGGTGGCACCGCGGGCCGCTCGGATTTTCCCTCCCTGCTCCATGTCCCATCACCGGGGGATGGTTTATGGCTCCCTGCCCTGCTCCCTAACCCATCCTGGAGGGACAAATGCACAGCTCCAGGTTGGGATGTTGGGAAAACTCTCTGCAAAAGCCCAGAGGACCCAGCCTGGCGCTGCACAGGGGGGTTGTGAAATCAGAGCCTGTGCTGGGCCTCGGGGCCCGATCGCTGCTGATTACACCGAGCACGGCGCAGGTTCCCCGGCGCTGAGGCCGTGTCTGCTCTGGCACTGAGCTCCTTCCCCTCGGCTCCGCCGCGGTTTCGCTTTCGGGCTGTCAAAGGCTGGGGCTGGCAGCGCCCGCGGCCGGGGGCTGAGCCTGGAGAAACCAGAGAGACTCTGCGACCGCAGAGCCGCCTCTGCGGTGCTGGGGAGGCTCTCCCGGGGCCAGGACGGAGCCTCGTGGTTGAGGGAGGCTCCGGGAGCTGCCCTGCCTGCCTCGGCTTTCGGCGTCGGGCTGCTCGGAGCTGCCCCCGGCCTCCCAGGGAAGCTCTCCGGAGCTCTGCCCGCAGGAGTTTCCTCTCTCCACGAGGATTCTTTGCCCTGGGGGTCCCCCCTGTGCGGTGGGATTTTGTCCCTGGGGGCTCCATCCCTGCTTTTCGCTCCGGCTTCGCCTTCCTGCCCGCTCAGCACCACCCGGGACTATAAAGCCGGGTTTGTTCCTTTGCGTGTGAGGCTGTCAGTGCCCACATTGAGGGGAGGCAGTTTGATCCTTCCAGAAACGCCTCAGAAAACATTTTGTGTTGATGCTGTCACAGGGCCACCGGTGCCCCTTGATGTCAGGCCAGGTGGAGGCCGTGCCTCGGCCAGGGGGCTGCATCTGCATCGGCCTTTGGTGGATTTTTGCTCCCTCCTTGATTTTATTTTATTCGAGGATGGATTTAGGAGCTGGAATGCAGGAAATCCAACGCTGCCATTGTGGGGTGGGGTTTCTTTAAAGCCAGAAACACCAGGCAGGTCCCTGGTGTGGGGCACCTGTGGATTGTGGTGGGCGCTGGGGCTGGGCAGGGAATTTCACAACTCTGTCAGGAATAGAAACCAGCCCTGCTGACTGCTGGCTCAGCCCTTATCAGCTGCATCAGATCGCCTTTCTAATAATAATAATCACCACCATCATCATCAGGAGTACATAAACAATAATACAAGGTGAGATAGTTGCTGCTCTCGGAGCTCGGTTTGGCCTCACCGGCAGCCAAACCCGGGTGAATCACACCTGCTCCTCCTGAATTTCAGCATTTCCCCCCGAGCTCCCCATCCTGCATCTCAATTTCAATTTTCTGATACGGAGCTGTGGCAATCGGGCCAAAGCTGAGGATGGAGCAGCTTGTCCTGGCTGTGGTGAGGGGTGACCTCCCTGGGACACAGCCCAGGTGCAAGGGCAGCGTTTTCCTGGGGTTTTCCTTTTTATTTCTCTTTTTTCGTGGTGATTTCTGGACCTCAAATCGTGCTGGAAGCGTTGGCTCCTCAAGGAGTTTTGCGTGGTGTTTGTTTGCTGCTTGTGCCCTCGCCTTGTGTGGCCCTCAAGGGTTGATCTCTCCCTCATCCCTGCATGCCCCCAACCCATAAATTGCTGGTAGAAAAGGTTTAGGCCCAAATTTTGGCTGTTTTGGATTTTTTTTCAAGGAATCATAGATTTGTTGGTCATGTTTTGGCTCCCAGTTTGAACTCAAGGTTGACGAATTTCCAGTGGGAGAAAAACTTTTTTTTTTTAATCCCTTTTTTGCCACAATTGTGAATGAAGACGACAATTTCAAAAAAAAAGAATGAAATAACTCCTTCCTCCCCTTCCTGCTCTGCAGAAACCTTGGGTGTGGAAACAGCAGCTGTAAACTGATCCTGGAAAGCCGAGGTGCTTTTCCTGGCTCACCTGCCACTGGGTGGCTCCCGGGCACAGCACCCTGGCAGTGCCAGCCCTGGGGTGGCACCTGGGGCTGGCACGGCCCTGCTGATCCCCACCTGGGGCCGAACAGAGGCTGCTCTGCCTTGGTTGGCTTTGGCAGGTGAGAGTGGCCAGCAGGAACTGCAATTTTTATTTTTATATATATATATATTATATACACTTTTAACATATGTATGTTAATATGTGTGGGCATAAAAATAGATGGAATTTTCCCCCTTTTTGGCTTCAAAAGATGGGCCACGGTGTGTGTTGGCTCCTGTGGTGAGGCTCAGCACTGGGCAGGGCTGGAGGCTGATGTGGAGGACAAAACCCGTCCTTAATGTGGAAAGAATTGCCCATTTGTCCTGGCACCCTGGGAAAGCCCTGGGCAGCGTCTTCTCAGCTGCAGCAGAGCCCTCCAGCCACCGTCCCTGTGGGGTTTGGGGGCCAGGGCTGTGGCCGGGCTCCACCTCTGAGCATCCCATTCATCCTCCAGCCCTGGCCCGTGGCTCCCTCCCCGCCCTCGAGCGAGGCTTTGAACTCAGATAAAACCTCGGAGGGGTCTGAGCGGCGCTGGGTGGGAAATGCAGGGATTTCCAGGATTTTCCAGGGGAGGAGGGAGCCGGAGGAGGCTGCTGGGGACCCCCGGGAGCAGCACCGGGGCTGGCACCTCTCCCTGAGCATCCCCTCCGAGCCTTCCTCAGGCTCCTCCCGGCGCCCCGCTCGCTCCCAGCTCTTTCTCCTTCTGCTCCAGCTCTTCCTGGGTTAGATCTGGAGGGGAAAAAAAGGACATTCTGTCAAGTTGGCACCTTAGCTCTAAACAAATAGCGCAGCGGGTGCCAAGTGTTGACATACTTTGTACAAACAGGAAGTAATAAAATATTTGAACTTCCTGTGGAATTTCCTTTTTTCCCCCCTCTCTGCAGCCCTGCGTTCAGCAGGAGCCCTCTGTGCTGCAGAACCCTCTCGCATCCACAGCTGCTGCAAAATGATCCCGGCAGGCAGAACGAGGGGAACTGAACGGCTGCGAGCTGCACCGGGGCCTCCAGCCCATTCCTGGGGAAAAGGGACCTTCCCCTTCCCCTTCCCCTTCCCCTTCCCCTTCCCCTTCCCCTTCCCCTTCCCCTTCCCCTTCCCCTTCCCCTTCCCCTTCCCCTTCCCCTTCCCCTTCCCCTTCCCCTTCCCCTTCCCCTTCCCCTTCCCCTTCCCCTTCCCCTTCCCCTTCCCCTTCCCCTTCCCCTTCCCCTTCCCCTTCCCCTTCCCCTTCCCCTTCCCCTTCCCCTTCCCCTTCCCCTTCCCCTTCCCCTTCCCCTTCCCCTTCCCCTTCCCCTTCCCCTTCCCCTTCCCCTTCCCCTCTCTCATTTTTCCTTTCTCCCTCCCAGCTCCCTCTCACAGCCCCTTTCTGCCCAGAATTCTTGTGCAAAGTCTTTTTTCCCTTTTAAATTCCATTTTTCCCCTCTTGGACTTTGTTTATTTGTTTGCCCCCATTCAGTCTTTAACCTCTCTCCCCACTTTCTAACCCCCTTTTGGGTTTAATCCCTTCTCTCTGACTCTCACCCCATCGCTGCTGTCCCTGCTGGGGAGGAAAGGGACGCCAGCAGGATTTGTCACCCACGAGGTCCCCGTGTCCCCCCTGTTCCCTGCTCAGCCCTGGCAGCACTCTGGATGTGCTGCTCCTTGGTGCCTCCTGCCCTGCTCGTTTTTGGGGTGTGCATCAGAGATTTGGTGCTTTCAGTGATGTCCCTGCTTGGTGTGACCCCAGTGAGTGACAGAAACGTGTCCCCAGCGTGGCTTGGACTGGGAGGAGGGGGCTTGTGGCCATTTCACACCCCCCCTCCCACCTTGTCCCTGCGGTTTTTTCTGGCTGGGCCCATCCTGCACAGCCCCAGGTTCCCTCCGTGGTCTCTTTTCCCTCCCCAGAAAGGCTCCTGGCCCGCGCAGGCTGTGGCTGTCCCCAGGCAGCCACTGTCCCCTGTCACGTAGCCAGCGGGTGGGAAGGTTTCTCACCTCCCCCGTGCTGAGGCGTTTCCAGGAACCGCCGCTGCTCTTTGGCTTTCCGAGCTCTGAGAGCCTCAGCTGAGCGAGGGTTTCCCTCCCACGAGGGCTCCGAGCCCGGCCCTGCGCCCTGAGCTGCCAGAGGAGGATTTGGGGTGTGCAGAGAGGGGGACTCTGGGGGTGTGCAGGGGGTGGCACCCCCTCGTCCCTCCCGTGAAGGTGACATCGCTGTCCCCACGGTGCTGGCTGCCCTCACCTCATTCATTGTGAATTCTTGGCTTGAATGCGAGGTAAAAAGGCAAAAATCCGTGAGAAAGGTGAACTGGAAAGGGGAAGTGCTGTGTGTGAATCCAGCCTGGGCCTGGCTCTGTTAACAGCAGTGCTGTAACACAGTGTAAAAGAGGAAAATATGACACAGAAACATTCCTGTTACCTTTGAGAAAAGTGAATTATCTCTGCAGGGCTGGGAACCCCTCTAAGCTGCTGCCCAGCCTGGAGGGATTTTGGCTGCCCTGCCTCGGATGTTTTGTGGCCTGGACCTGTGCCCCGAGGGGATTTGTGTAAATCTGTGCCGTGTTTTCTCCTCAAAGGAGATAAAACCAGGTTTTCTCTTAGTTTTGTTATGATTTGAAGCAGCTCTGAGAGGAGGTGGGAGCTGGGAGAGCTCTGCAGGGTTTGGGAAGGTTGGGATGATGCTCTGTGGGACGGCAGCTCCAGGAGATTTTAATTTCACCTGGAGATGGTGAAATAAAATTCTCTCAGCCCAGGGACGCAGGGAAATTGGGATTTACTGAGTGGCAGATGAGTGTGGGGAGAGCCTGAAATAGCTGAGGATGAGGAAGATGGAGTGGGGTTATGGGATGGGAGCCAAAGAGGAGCAGGGGCAGAAATCCCCTGTTCCCATATCCCTCCAGGCAGTTCTTGCACCTCTGTGCTCTCTGCACATTTATCCTCAGAGACTGGGGAAGTGCTTGGAGAATAAATTACTGGAGACTCTTGTGCCTCTCAGAGGCTCGAGTGGAGACCCAGGACAGGGGTGGGTTGTGCCAGTATTGTCCAATTCCAGATCTTTATCTCGGCCAAAAGGCTCCCTCGTGGGGCTGCGTAAAACTTGAGCTGGAGATGTCTTCTGTAATTAAAAGCAGACTCAGTGCTGAAGTGCTCCCGTGGGGTGATAGTTTTGGGTATTATTGAGGTCTTTTGTTTTATTCCCCTGCTTGTCCTTAGCTAGAAATAAATACGCAGACAGTTCCCAGATTGTCTGGGAATAAGGGGAAAAAAAAAAAAAAAAAAAAGGAAATGGCAAAAAGAAGGAAAAAAAAAAAATAGGAGGAAAAAAGCAACAAAATCAATCTGAGAAAAATTTCAATAAATAAATGACCTCAGCACTTCCTGGACAGTGATTTGTCCATGTCAAATCGCTGTAATCTGTTCTAATTTAATGCTCAGTACTTAAAACAAGCTGTTTTCCCACTTCTGGAGGTCTGTCCTCCTCCCTGGTGAGGAAGAGGAGGAAATCCTGAGTGGCCCTTTATTGCTTCCCTATTGCCTGAGCTCAGCTGAGGCTGTCGGAGGAAACTCGGAGAGCCCATCCCGGAGCTTTGGATGGCTCCTGCCGCTGCGGGGCTGCTGCGGGGCTGCCGCTGCGGGGCTGCTGCCGCTGCGGGGCTGCTGCTGCTGCGGGGCTGCTGCTGCTGCGGGGCTGCTGCTGCTGCGGGGCTGCCACTGCGGGGCTGCTGCTGCGGGGCTGCTGTGGGATTGCTGTGGGGCTACTGTGTGCTTCCCTTGGGATATCCTTGGGTATCCCGTGGATATCCTTGGGATGATGCTGCTCACAGGCATCGGGTTGGTCCCAGCCGTGCTCCAGCCTCTGTTTTTGTGGGGTGGAACCTGTGCAGCAGCTCCTGGGGCTCCTGCACTGATCCAGCGCTGCCCGGAGGAGTGGGAAGGCTTTGGTTCATCCAGGAGCCTTTGGGGGAGCCTTGGGGCTCCCCAGCTCCTGCAGGAGCCTTTGGGGGAGGCTCAGGGCTCCCTAATTCCTGCAGGAGGCTTTGGGGAGGCTCAGGGCTCCCCAGTTCCTGCTGGAGCCTTTGGGGGAGATTAGGGCTCCCTAATTCCTACTGGAGCCTTTGGGGGAGCCTTGGGGCTCCCCAATTCCTGCAGGAGCCTTTAGGGGAGCCTTGGGGGTCCCAATTCCTACTGGAGCCTTTGGGGGAGCCTTGGGGGTCCCCAATTCCTGCAGGAGCCTTTGGGGGAGCCTTGGGGGTCCCAATTCCTACTGGAGCCTTTGGGGGAGCCTTGGGGCTCCCCAGTTCCTGCAGGAGCCTTTTGGGCAAGGCTCAGGGCTCTGGCTGATCCTGCCTGGGTGAATTGAGGCTCAGCTCCTGGGGCTGGATAAAAACCCCTTGGGGACAAAACCAGCCATGCCTGGTTCTGTGGTGGGGCTGTGCAAGACCCCCAGCCCCTCAGTGGGACCCAGGGATGGCCCAGGGGACACCAGGGTGCACAGAATTCCCTGGGGAGAGCAGAGCAGGGATGGAAGTTGCCCGACAGGGCTCCAAGCACTGGGTCTGCCTTACCAGGGCCTTTGGTGCTGCAGCTCCAGGCTGGGATCCAGCCTCAAAAGGAATCACAGAGCAGCTGAAATTATCTGGGCTCCCGTAAATGCACTCCTCTAATTATTTCATTCTCCCCATGCAGTAAATTCCACCTCTCCTTTCCAATTGCCCGCTGCGGAACAACTTCAAAATCATTTCACTTGAAAACGGCCGATATTTTGTAAGTGCAGCAACACTGGGAGTCAGAACAGGGAAATTATTTTTGCTTGCGTCCCACAAAGGAATCTTTGTTGGGATTGCTTGCAACACCTCCTGCTTTTGAAAGCTTTGGGAAAACCCCAGGGCACAGTTTGTGCTGGGGTGGAAGAGGCAAACCTGGCCCTGGGGTGGCTTTGGAAATAACTCAGAACGGAGAAATGGGGATTGATCCTGTATTTGAGAGAGATTGAAGTGATCAAAAGGGTTTCCTGGTGGGATCTGGTGCTCATTTAGGGATGTTTGGGGGGTTAAGTTGCACTGATGGTTTTTTCCAGGATTTGGTGGTGCTCGGTGTTGGGTTGTGTCAGAGGCTGTTCAAAGACACAGCAAAAGAAATTCAAATACAATTCAAACACACAACAAAAGAAATTCCTGCTGGATGCAGCAGCATCTGCCAAAGGGAGCAGTGCAGGAAGATGAGTGGGCTGGGCTGGGATGCAGGTGGCAGCAGAAAGGAATTTTTGTGAGCATCACAGGAAGGCCACTGGTGACCTTCACTCCTTCCCAAAGGAGCAGCATTTTGCTCCGTGCCTCAGTTTACCTGTCTGTAATTCCTGGGGGCAGCAGGGGATGTGGAGGAGGCTGGCAGGGAGGATTTGCAGGGTTATTAATGCAGCCAAACCCCCTCGGGCGGGGCTCAGGAGCTCGGGAGGACAGAGCAAAGACTCACAGATTGGAAAGGAGAGAGGGGGGAAAACCAGCCAGTGCTAAAAGGCAAGTTTCATTTCAGGGAAGGCAACAGCTAAAGGACAGAACCATCAACCAAAACCACAAGATCACAGATGTCAGGCAGGACACATCTTGTTTCTCCCTCCCGAAAGGGCTTATCAGTGCAACCAATCACTTTAATGATGTGGCACAGGGAGGAAGAGGATTTGAGTCAGAGTGAAATGAAATTCAGCTCCTAAGACCCTTCTCTTCCGCTGCCGGAGCGCAGTCACCTGTCCTGCAGCCAGCAGAGATAAATCACCCCCTGCAGCGGAAGGGGCTCAGACAGGAGTTTGCATTATTCTCTCTTGCTCCTTGCAGCGTCTCTGCGTGCTGCAGGGGGAGTGGGGCAGAGAGGGGAGGGAGAAGAGGAACACGGCGAGCAGGGAGCGCCCCTGGTGCCCTTCCCAGCCTCGGGGGGAGGTGGCAGTGGGGTGGGAGCCTCTGTGCTGGGAGGTTCTTCATTCCAAATCAGATGGGGGAGCAGGGAACCCCTTTCCCTGTGGTCAGCTCTGCTCCCTTGGCTTGGAGGGCAGCATTGCAGGGAGGATGAGGATGAGGATGAGGATGAGGATGAGGATGAGGATGAGGATGAGGATGAGGATGAGGATGAGGATGAGGATGAGGATGAGGATGAGGACGAGGATGAGGACGAGGGTGCTGTGCAGGTGCCATCACTCTGGGGCTCCTCCTTCCAAAGCTTGGCAGGAGCTGTGATTATCCAGCAGGATAACACCAGCCAGGCTGTGGAGATGGAGCTTGGAGCTCAGTGCTGGGATGGAGGGGATCAGAATTTGAGCTGTGGCAAGAGGGAAAAGCAGGGCTCAGCATCCTCAGACCTTGGGCAAGTTTGGGTTTATTCCTGATGGCACAGGCCAAGCTGCTGCTCCCTCCCCACAGCGCCAGGGACATCTCAGCTCCATCAGCTGAACCACAGCGCGTTCCTTGCTCAGGGATGAACCCAGCCTGTCCTCCCCATCCTGGTGTCCTTAACCAGTGTCACCTCAAGGAATTTGATGTGCTTGCCCTAATGGAACAGGTTGTGAACTGGGAGGAACCAGCTCTGCTGGTAGGCCCCAGTGCAGGTTGTTAGATAGCAGCAGGAGCTCGGCGGGGCTGGCATCTCTCCATGGATCTGTGGAATCTGAAAATCTGATCCCAGCCGGGACTGAGGCAACACCAGCTGGATCCTTGGGATCTGTCTGCTTCCTCCCAGCACCCAGCTCAGAAATCTCAGGGAGTTTGCCTGATTCCGTGAGAACCAGATCACAGCCCATGAGTGAATTTTGCCTTCCTGGAATGGGGAGTGACTGCAGAGAGGCCGTCGGGGCCGGTGGTTTTCGCACCCTGTTCTGAAAGCTGCCCAATTTCCCGCAGATGTGCACCCACCTGCTGCGCTGTGACACCCGGGCTGCAGCTTTCACGTCAGTAAATCACAACTTTTAACCCCCATCCTGTTCACCCTGCAGTCTCAGGGGCAGATTTTCAGAGTTCTTACGGCTGGAAAAAGGCAGGAAAGCACTGGTGGGGATTTTCAGCAAGGCACAAGTGGGCTGAATGCTTAAACCTGATGAATTTTACCCACTGCTGAGAATACCCTCAGCTTTCCCAGTGTTCTGAAGGGCTTCTAATATTTTTGCAAATCCTGAAAGACTCTCGAAACCCTGGGAATTGGGATTCTGTGTCCCTCAGGCATTTGAGCCGCAGTTGCGTGGAAATTCAGGCGTGATGTTCCCTTTGATTTGGGAATGGGCCGCAGCTCTCGTGTCCCCAGAGCTTTTGGAAGCACTGCTCTGGATTTCTGTTTAAATTAATGCCCTGCTTTGTTTTCCTTCCAGAGGGCTCAGTTTTGGGATCTCCCAGCGCAATCAAAGGCCCCGACAGGGTTTATCAGAGACTTGCCAGGGTGGGCACAGGGTGGGCACAGGGTGGGCAGGGAGGGAGGCAGAGGCGAAGTCTCAGCTCTAACCCAGGAGTGAGAGGAGCTCAGGGGCTCCCAAAGCCTCCTAATCAATCCCAGCCTGCCTAGAACGAACATCTCTCCCATGCTGGAGCTTCAGACACTAAAAATCCTACTGTAAATGCAACATATCTCTGTGCTTCCTGCCAGCTGGCCCCGAGCCAGCCTATTTCCTTCAAAAAGAGGGATATTTATTTTCATCCTTTTAGAGGCAGCCAATTCATCTCAGACCACCACCAGCTAAAAAAGCTTTATAAATTAGCAGCCTTTTTTTTTTTTCCTTTTCTTTCTTTTCTTTTCTTTTTTATTTTTTTTCCCTTCCTTCCTAATTCTCTCCCCCACCCCTTTAAATATTATTTTCCTTTGGTTGTTGGTGTGAAGGCTGTGCCAGGACATGCGGGCCGGGGCGCATTGCGCCACACTCCCCTTTCTCCCCGAGCTGCAGAAAGACAGTAGCAGCAGTGTCTCACGAAAGCCAGAGGAAACCAAAGCAAAGCCCGGCCGTGACTGATTCTCCTTCCAAATGGCGTAAGCAGGCCAACTTCAAACATGTGAATAATGAGTTATCTGTGCCTGACTTTGTTGGGCAGCACAAGGGACGGTGCCTCCCGACACCTCCCTCCTGTGAACTCCTGGGCTGGGGTTTGAGCGCCGGGGCTCGGAGGGCGCCTCCGTCATCCTGCGTCACCTCTGAGCCCTTCCAGCTCTGCGCTGTGCTCCCCTCCCTCCTCCCCTGCCAGTGGGGCTCCACCGAATTCCTCTTGGCTGGGAATTTCCCGTGCTGGGTGTAGAGGTGGGATTCCAGGGAGAACCTGAGCGATGTTTCTTGCCTTGTGTTAGAGGTGTGCAAAGATGAAACCAGCCCAGCATCTGCTGCAAGGGACAGGCCTGCTGTTCCCATAACACTGCAGTTTCACATGTGGCTTCTTTCGGGAGCACATGCTGGGACTTGATAGTCTAGCCCAGACTCAGACTGGGAAAAAATTCCAGCCTCTGCAGAGGACTGGCGTGTCTCTCTGAAGTACCTATTTCGAGGGCTACGGGAGGGATTTGAAAGGTGTTTTGCACATTGAGACAGAGTTTTATCCACTGCTGATTGCTTTCTTGTGGTCCCTTCTCACAGACGTGTAGAGACTGAGCCATGGCTTTTTGGGCAGGGACTGCTCCCGATGAGTTTGGCTCAGCCCTGGAGTTAGGCTGGGAATATTTGGTGGGAGGATGGGGGAATGCCAGGGGGGTGCTCGGATGCTTTGAAGGAGGCTGAGTGTGGCTCAAGCTGCTGTGCCAGCCCATGCCACCCTCTCCTGGCTCTGTCTCCTCCTGTCTGGAGGGGAGGCAGTGCTCTGTGTGTGTGTGTGCTCGTGTCCCTCGGCATTTCCTCCTCTCCAGCTTGCCGCCAGCATTCCGCAGCCCCGCTCCCGGGGAGGGCCAAGCCACATCCCAACATCTGCTCCCCCGGCAGCGCGGGGCTGAGCCGGGGCTGGGGCTGGGGCTGACACCCAGCTCCGGAGGCCGGGCAGCTCCTCGGTTCTCAGCAGCTCCATCCACACAGAAATCAGGGAATGGGGCTCCTGCTCACCCCAGAGAGGGTTTTTGTGAATCAAGTCTCTCAGCTCTGAGATTCTGATGTCACTCAAGCCATGAAGTTCCTGGAGCCCCTTTCTACCTTTGATTAACTTTATATTCTGCAGGAATCTGAGGAGATCAGCTACTTTTTGGAGCTCCCCCTCCACAGCCTGGAAACCCCATCCCGGTCCCGGCTTGGGAAGCCACATCAGGTTGCACACTCCTAGAAGGAAGAGCAGGCTCTGTTTGGTCTTTGAAATATTTTAATGCAGAAAGCATGTTTAAATCATAGCTCTGAGGGCCTGAGCTCCTGTGGCACACACTGTTTCGCTGTCTGCATTCCAAGGAAACACCCAAAACTTCCAGTATGCTTCTTATTACTGGCCTAAAGTGTCAAATTCACATCGGCTCTTCCAGCTGGGAAGTGTTCAATGGGATCGTTTGTTTGATATGCTGATACAGATCTTGTTATTACATCAGGATCGTAGGTGATCTGTCAATGTTTACATCATGTCGTGTTCAATACTGGAGTTAACCGATTCCGAAACCTGATCTAGCGTTAAAACCCTGGCGCTGCTGACGAGGAGTGCCCAAGGTCAGGAGCTGCCACCATCTGATCGTGCTGAGCTCCACTGTTTCTGTAAATATCGACCTGCAAGCCCAGCTGGAAATGCAGTGCAGAATCTCCAACCCCAGCAGTGCTTTTGTGCCCCAAAATTCACAGGTTGGGGTGATTAAGGCATTTTTAAGGCAGATTTCTTGGGATGAGGGCTGGGGCTGTTTGAAGTTGGGTGAAAATCCACCCACTGGCTTCGGGAGGCTTTGAGTCAGGGCTTGGGTGAAGGTAGAAACCACCTTCCTGTTCTCTAAGGTATGAGCTATTGTTCACTGGTTTCCTCTCCGTGACAGCTGTGGGCAGATGGGGAAG
Organism: Prinia subflava; assembly: GCF_021018805.1. Lineage (NCBI taxonomy): Eukaryota > Metazoa > Chordata > Aves > Passeriformes > Cisticolidae > Prinia > Prinia subflava. The sequence continues at coordinate 993,707 of NC_086270.1, forward strand.
GGCTTTTAATGAAGCCAACCGCTGCAGAAATTAAAAAGCTCAGGTTGTTCTGATGAAAGAAACCCATTAACAGCGATTCTCTCTTGCGTGACAAAGTCTGACGTCCCCAGCCCTAAGTGACAAGCGGCAGGAAGTCCTGGGGAGACAGCCTGAGCTAAAGAGGGCTGGCAGGGAAACTGCTGGGGTTTAACTCATTCTCTGCCTTCTTTCACAGGGTTTGGGGCTGCCAGCTCCCATGTGGGGTGGGACACAGACTGGAGAGGGTCTGGGAGAGCTGGGAAGAGCCCTGATCCCACCACCCCTGTGTTTGCCTTGACTTAACATTTGCATCAATTTTCCCACTTCCTTTTCAGCAGGGTAGTTGTAGGGGTTTGGGGTTTTTGCTGGTAATTGTGGGGTCTCCCCACAAACCAGCCCCTTCTGGGGGGTGTTTGCTCCAGGCATGGGGCTGTGCCCACGTTCAGCCAGCGCGGGCACCGGAGCAGCCACAGTGCAGCATGACACAGCCACATGGAGCCCTCGGTGGGGCTGCACGGCTGAATAATCTTTAAAAACATTATCAGCACAGAGATCACTTGATATATTTTTTCAGGATTTCCCCCGTCACATGCCAGATACCACCACAGGATAGGGTTTGTGCTGAGATGAAGGAAGGGAATTTAATTTTCATTAGATTTCTGGGGAACTTGGTCTTTGAAGTTCTTTTGCCTTTCCTGCAAAGCTCCACCTAAAAAAACTGGGTAAAGGTGAAATATGACCCTTTTTTTCTTCTTCTGTGCTTGAATGAATAGTGAAATAATAAAATGTGGGCTAAAACAAGACACCTCCATGCACACACTTTTCCCTGGAGAGAGCACCGTGTGACAGATGCTGCTCACAGCTCCAAAGGCCCTGGATAATGCAGAGGTGGCTGAGGTCTGGGGACACACAGAGATGAGAAGAGATCGTTTATGGTCTGGCTTTGAGGTTTCCTTGGTTTACTTCACACAGCAGGGAAAACACATTTTCAAAATACCGCTGGGTTTTTGCTTTCTGCTGGGTTTGTCCTCCCCAGGTTTTCCTCTCTGGTGTCAGCACATTTTCCCTCGGTTTGGACTCTCACATCCCTGGAAGTCTGGGGATTATAGAGCTTGGAGAGGATGGTGGGGCTCACCTGGATGTGGAGAGAGCAGAGAGGGATCAAACCCCTCAGGATGTGGGGCTGGGAGGGGTTTGCTGGTGGGACACCCCTGGAGCTCAGCTGGGAGTGTGAGTTCCCCCTGGAGCTGATTGTGCTTTCCTCCCATCCAGTGTCTGCACAGACAGCCTGGCAAGTGCAGCCCGAGCCAGGCACGGGGGAGATCAGGAGACACCAGAGGTTGGATTTAAAGAGGGGAATTTGGGGACTTTCTGTGACTTTGCTATAAACTGACACCGTGCTCACAGAGCTGTGCAGATGTGGGGGGAAGGAAGGGCAGGGGGGTGCAGGCGAGAGGTGCCTGCATTTATCCCCTTTAAATGCGCTGCTTTAATTTCCTTTTCTTTAAAACGCACCAAGAGCTGAGCTTGGCTGGGTGCATGTCGGGCTGTAGGATCTGATAAGGCCCAGCTCTCTGAAGTGCTGCAGCAGGGTTTCTCCCCAGCCTCTCTCCCGGCGTGCTTGCACATCTCCAGTGCCCCCGAGCGCCGGGGCTGTGCCGGGGTGAGGCGGTGCCACCTGGGCAGGCTCCCTCCGTGGCAGGTGCAGGAGCTGGGGCTGGTGCGGGGCACTCTGGCTGCGGCAGGGGAAGCACAAGGACAAGCCAAGGTCTGAACCCCGCACTGATGTAAAGCTGAGGCTCCCCTGGAGCTCCTCCAGCTTTGTGCGGGTGTAACTGAGACTGGAAACCTGCCCGTCCGGCGATGATTAATACAGCAAAATGTGAAAGTTATGTATCAAGTGCGTTTCACGCGCCTCTCGCCTCGGGACAATTAGCATAAATTTAATAATTATTGCCCTGTGCCAGCAGCTGCTACCTAAGGAGCTGGGAGTGCTTTATGAACGCTCATTAGCTGCTGCCCTGCCTGGGGCAGGTGGGTGATTAGTCTGCCCGTTTTATGGGGAGGAAGGAGGAACAGAGAGAAGCAAAGTGAGGTGGCCATGGTGTGGTACCAGCGAGGGCAGATCCCATCCCTCCTGCGCCTCCTCCAGCCCCACTTGGCTCTGACTGAGCTGGGTAGGTACAGCTGGGAGGGGGCCTGAGTAAGACGAGAGTTTGTTCTTTAAGAAATGTAGAAAATACTTAAAATTCAATGTTTGCCCGTTCCCCAGTCCCCACTTCACCAGGACTTGGTTTCTTGCACGTCTCCCCTCCGTGTTCGGAGTCGGTGAGGGCTGGTGGGCGCTGATCACTCAGGCAGGGGCATCCTGATCCAGCTCCTTGACTGGAGACTTTCTGGAGGATGTGGATCCTCCCCTGTGGGTCACCCTGTGTCTGTCTGCCCCGGGAGCTGCTCTCTGCCGGGGCTGGCACCCATTATCCCCTGTGAGTAACAGCAAACCACAGAGACAGAGGCTGTGCTGGCTCCCTGTGTAACCAGGGTGCTGCAGCCAAAGGGGAGCTGATCAGATACCAGACTCTTTTATCACGTTCCAGGGCACAGACAAAAGCTGGAAGACCAAGCCAAACCCTTCACCGACCGCTACGGAGAGCTGGAACGGCTGCGCCAGTCCATGAGAGTCACCCCGACAACTCCCAACCCCCGAGGATCCCTCAGCACCCCCAGCCACTTCGGCTCCCAGGCTCAAACTCCAATCCAAGGTAACTGCCTGGGTGTCCCAGTGTCACCCCCAAACCCTCGGTGTCACCCCCAAACCCTCGGTGTCACCCCCAAACCCTTGCGTTCTTGGCATGGCTGAGTGGGAACAAGCTTCCCTCTGGATGGGATTTTAGAGCTGGTGAAGGAGCCAGGGAGGGGTTTGTGTGGATTTCTTGACCTTGGAAGTTTTTGCACCCATGAAGTCACTTTGTGCACATTAGATCTGGGTTTTGAGGAACAGCCGAGCAGCAGGAGCGCGAGGGAGGCGAGAGCAGCACCCTTTGAACCCGGCAGCTCCCCTGACATGAAGGCAGCCGCGCTATGGTTATGCATCAGCCAGGGAGGGTGTTCCGTGCTTTCCATGCTAATCCCAACGGTTTCTTATCATTGTGTGGCTGCCAAGTGTGGTGATCCCTCGCCCAGCTCCAGCATAATTCCCCACAAGGATGCACACCTGCACGGGCACACACACACACACACAGAGCCTTTGCTCTTCCCAGCTCTGCCAGCGGCAAAGAGCGCCCCAGTCCCTGGGCGTTCCCCAGGAATCCACAGCTCGCTGCCAGGACAGGGGCAGGAATTGCCACTGGAGTTACCTGACACAGATCAGGCTGCTAATCCTGGAATTTCAGTCCCAAACTAAGCAAGGGATTAAAATATCTCAGCTGCTGTGCTGCTGCTGTCTTTCTGCCCAGGCAGATGCCACCAGGATGAACTGAGACCATTCTCCCGTCCTTTTCTGTGCTGCTTTTCCATGCATTTTTAGTCTCGCTGGTTCTTTTCCTTCAGAAATCAGCAGAGATACTAAAGGGCTTCAAGGAATAGCATTTAAGCTGTCTGTATTTGGAATTTTGATGAGAAGTGGCTCTTCTGGGAAAGTTTCATAGAAAAATCTCCCCAAACCCTCGTGCTGTGTTTTCAGAAGGGATATGGTTGTTTGAAAGCCTCAGTGTCAGTGGCAAGGAGGGGGGTTTGGGTGTAAAAACATGTTTGAAAATGTTAACCCAAACTGTAAAAGCTGCGCTGCTCCTCCCAACCCAAAATTACAGAGCAAATTTAATTTATTTCTCATTGAAATGCAAATCCCCATGCTTGGAATTTTCATTGATATTAGCAGGGTTTATGAGAAGAACACGGGCATTTTGTGTAGGATTATCATTTGGGCTTTTTTAAAAAAGCAAGAGAGAGAGAAAGAGTTTTCTAGGCTTGTCCCATTGGCCGCATCATAAAGAAAGAGATTCTTGAGGGAAGAAAAAAAAAGATTTGTATTTTAAATTAGCACAGCCCCCTGCAGTGCCAGAAACCCAAAGAGCGTCGTTCGGAGCGAAGAATCAGGTGATGACACAAATTCAACGAGAAAAAAAATGGAGTTGGCCACAAGCTACCGTCCCTGCCAAATTCCCAAATGTCAAGTGACAGCAGGAGTGGAGACACACAAAATTAGCCTCTGAAATCATTCCTGCGGAGTGAATCCGAAGTCTCAGGAATGCTGCAGAAGGCGGTTTGTGCACGCTCTGCTCTTGGCTCCCTCGCTCCCGAGTCGGAGGAACCGTCTTAAAATGACTGCGGGTTCCTACCAGCGTAACTGGGAGCAGGACTCAGTGATTTTCATCTCAGCCCTGTCCTTTTGACACAGCTCTGGCTATGCCCAATCATAATCATCATTTTAAAAACCCCTCTTTCTCTCGCACACACACGGCTTATTCACAAAGATCATAATTTTTACCCGAGCAAGTGGAGCCCGGCCCGTGCCAAGAACAACACGGGAGTTAACAGGCCTGTAATTCTCACGACTTGGCACGTTCTTGGGTAACACACACAGGAGAGGCCGATTAGTGGGAAGCAGAATGAGATACCAGCGAGGAGGGGCCATGGGGCAGGCTGGGCTTCATCCGGCCCCCACTATCTCTTATGGGGTGCTTCCCAAGGTTAATGTTTTTAACATCCCTGAGCAGGGATTAAGAGCGGGACAGGGAGGTTTTTCCCTCCACTGGTGCCCAGCTCCCTCTTCTTGTGTGCCGGGGGTGCTCAGCCTCCCTGTTCTGCTGACCAAGCAGCTTGCACAGACTTCCTAATCCGCTCCTGGCAAAAGCAGGCTGGGAGCTGGGATGCTCAGGAACAGCCTCGGCCACTGCGGGGGGATCCCAGCGCCTCAAACCCCTGAGCACGGCACGTGGAGTTTGGGTTTTTAGGCAGGCAAAGACAGTGTTTATCTTTGGGGGAATTGGGGTTCTTTGCTCTGGCCCAGTCCAATCTTTCCTCCTGAGGTGGGAAAGCTGTGGCCATGGTGGAGATCACGGCAAGGACGCCGCTGGGAGGGGGAGAAGGCTCTGGCCCTCAGCCACTCGCACAGGCTTTCAGTAAAGCAGCCCCTGGAGGTTATAAATAGCCCCCATGTAAAATGATCATCCTGAGGTTAAATGGTCTCAAACCAAAACCCTCCCGGTAAGAGAAAGCCGATGGTTTCTGAAGGGCATGCCAGGAAATACGGGAGGGGAGAGCGCGGCTCCGAGGCCGAGCGGGCTGGATCCTGCTCTCTCCAGTGTCAGGGTATCTCAGTGGTGCTGGCCTGGCCTTGCCCCACTCAGCTGGACAGACCTGATCCCTTCCCATGCCTGTCCCCAGATGGGATGGGCGCTGGAAACCCTGCACACACCAGATCTCGTTCCTTGTGCTGCTCTGGGGGTAAACAGGGAAACTCTGGGTTCACCCCCGTAGCTGTGATGAGAATCTGGCCCAGTGCTGGGCAGGTCAGACAGACAGACCCCATCACCATCCAGCTCTGCTTCCCTGGCTTCAGCCGAGCAGAGCCTCTGTTGAGGATTCGGGCCAATGCTTCTCCAGAGAGGTCTGGAAAATCTGAGTGTTTGCAATCCCAGCTCTGCCATCCCCGCAGCGAGACACCAAGCTGTCATTAGGATGGCTTGAAATGGTTCCTTATTACGGGGCACGCGACGCCAGAGCCTTGCGTGCTTGCTTCAGCTGAGTTTTGCCTTTTAGCTTAAAAAAATCATGTAGCTCTCAGAAGTGAAGCAAGATGTTAAAGGGACTTCTGCCTTCAGCTGCTTCTCGGGGCCCCTGGCTCAGGGGAGGTGGGCTGGTGACAATGACACGTCCTCCCCTGGAGCTCCCCCTGGTTCTCCGTGTCCTCTCTTGCCCGTGTTTCGGCAGTGGCTCAGGCTGAACCATTTTGTTCCCAGCACAGCAGAGCAGGACCGCCCACGCTCGAGCTCTGTGGTGGAAACATCTTCAACCACTCAAAAGCAATTGTGTGCCTTGTCCAGCAGCGTGGAGGGGCCTTGCACTCACCAGGACAATTGCAAAGGGATGTTAGATTGGATCTCCTCGGTACCAGAGGGAGCTGCTTTGATTGATGCACTTCACGTTCCCCTGCACTCTTCTTTTTGCTCCAAACTCCCTTGATTTCACAGGGAGGACAGTAAATGTCAGATGCTTTTGCAAGCCTCTCCTAGCCCTAGTGCCTGCTGAATGGTTTTTGGGAGACTCCGTGTTCACTGGTGAAGAGCTTCAGATCTCCTGATCTGGAATTTGCTCAGCTTCATTCCCAATCCATTACTTCAGGCCAGTGCAATATTTTTATCATCAGCAGAATGCTTCATCATATGCCTTTAAAGTCAAGTCTTTCTCTCTCTTTTTCTTTTTAAATATACATTTTTAAAGTATTACATTACTTTTAAGAAGCCTCTTGGCATAGGCAGCAAGTGCCCCTATTGTTTCTGAAATGCAACGTGGCTGCTCTGAGGTTAAGTCCTGAATTATGGGCCCAGCAAACACTGAATTGCTGCTTCCTAATCCCTGTCCAGATTGACTTATGGTTTCTTTAAAATATCCGTTTCTTAATGGATAAAAACATTCTACCACGGGCACAGACTAAATTGTTTCCAAAGGAAGCTAGGCAAGCATTAGTGGGAAGAAAACATATTGTGGGATTCAGCTTCAGCCTCAAAGGAAGGAACACGCTCGAGATGGGTTTCCTGCCTGCTTTCAGGCTTCTGTATCTATCTTTAAACGGCTTTTCTGCTCCTCTCCTTTACATTTGTGATATCCCTCCAGTGAGTTTGGCATGGAACAGTCACAGAGGAACCACAGAGCAGTGCAGGGCAGGAGCTCACCCCAGGACAGGGTCCGGGCACCTGCCACCACTCTGTTTGTGCCCTGGCCTCGTGGCCATCCCCAGCCACAGCTCAGGGTGCTGCACCCCTACAGAACAGCAAGATCCCTTGGAATTGGCCTCAGGGTGCCATCCCGCCTTTAACACGGGATTTTCCAGTGTGCTGGGATCCGCTGGGAGCGGGCTGGGAGCCCCCAGCCCGGGTGCTGCTGCCTTGCCGGGCTCCCGGCTGCTGCAGCCCCCCGTGCCATCGCCCCTCCTCTTGGGATTCCCATGGCAGACGTGGCCTGGCCCAAACAGGCTCGGCAGGCAAGGTGGTCTAGCTGCAGGCTGGGTTGTAAATCCAGCAGCTTCCTTTTATGTAGTCGGGGCTTGTTAATTTGTTTTAATACCCTTTGAATAGAGGTAAAGAGCGAAGCGCGGG